>NC_045640.1:31519734-31850103 GCF_009829145.1 Chiroxiphia lanceolata
TACCAGTTTACCACCTGCTTCTGTTTTAGTTGCACCAAAACCAGTACGTGTGCTTCTCCTGATCATGTCCCTGAATTCCAAGTTTGCATATCAGTATTGAGAACTTGGGGTTTTCAATTATTCCCATCCGCCATTCAAATGTAAAGTTGGCAACTAACTATGGACAAGCTGCATTCATTCCTAAGAATTATTTAGGTATACAAACCTGTAATTCCAGGTACTCTAAAGAAAGTGCAATTTCACATACCGGGGATAATACAAAGCAAACCCAAGCCAAGCACGTGCTATAGCAGAGAAGCAGCATTTGGGATACTGTATGACAATGCTTTCTATATACTTGAGAAATTCTCCAGAGACTCCACTGAAAAAGCCTTACACATTGAGAATAAACTGGCATTCACATACGAACAAGCTGGAGAGCACATTTCAGTACAAGTAGACTAATCTTTATTAACAAAGGAACCGCTGCTGCCATCAGTGCCTTTGGTTCAACTCCAGTCTCAGTGCACGAGCTTAGTAGCCAATTTTTACATTTTCATCCTATCCCATGGATCAGTTATTTTGCATGGAATGGACTGGACACAAGATACAGCACTATCCCACTGTGCTTACTTCAACAAGCCTGCTCAGCATTAGATTCCACATGCACATATAAAATGCAGTAAACCTCAGTATTCAGGTTTATTTTTATATCAGGTACCTGTTTGTTTCCTCATATGATCACACAACAGAAAAAAAATTATAAAAAACACAAAGAAATCACAAGTCTTATCACAGCCACAGATTCAGTGCAATAATACATTGGAGCTACTATTAGGTTAACTTGATGATCAGATGCCTATCTCTATTACTCTTTGATATAAAGTGTAACTCATTTATAGTCTACAAGGAGAAAATACCATTCTAATATTTAACCATAAAATACTCACTCTTTAAATAACACAACATCAAATATGTATGCACATCATACGTTGAGCTGTTGAGCTTTCAACATCAAATACGTACGCACATCAACAAATAATTTGGATCCCAAACCAACCACAGGTAAATTGATTTTATTCTGAATTAAACCATGCAATAACACAGCCTAAGTCAGGCTGTGTTGAATGAAAGCACAGCATCAGCAACAATGAACATGAGTGCACATTTGCACAGCCTCACCCCATGGCCTGGACGGATTCATCTTTCATGTACCCAGAAGGTCAGTACATTCAAAATACTAAGCATGGAAGGGAAAACCAAATAGCAACTTAGAGAACATTCTTGTGGTCTCACCACCAGACCTCTGCCAAATTGAGGCTGCCAAGTTTCATGTATATCATATTACATGAGCCACAAGATTTTGACAGCCCTGGAATGACATCCTACCTCTTTGCCAAGATGCACAGAGCCAGCTGAGGTCCAGGAAAGCTGGCAGCTTCTCCAGCACAAGAGGAACCACCTAAGCAGATTCAACAACTAAGGAGATGCAGCTGCAGCAATCACAACTGCACATTCACTTGAACAGCAACAACCACAAGGACTGTATCATCATCAGGACGGAGGGACACCCCAATACCAGACCCTCCTGATTGCAGGCTGCCACATTTTCTGCTCAAGTTCACACATTCCTAGATGCCTTGGAAAAAACACAAGTTTTAGTCAACATGGGAAGAAAAATACAGACCCCTCCTGAAAAACGGTATCTGAATAAGAGTCCCCACTCAGAGCAGAACAGCAAAGATGGCTTTTAGATTACTGACTTGGGGGAGGTGGGAATATTAAGAGATGCATGAGAGTCACAAGATCCTTTCTGCTTAATACCCTACCATATTCAGAAAGAAACAAGATGCCAGTACTGTCACGCTTATTTAGAAAGAATATATACAGAGAAATACCAGTCACTAGTTTCTTCCTCTGATATTGGTTAAGTGTTCAAGTGGCAACAGCAGCTTCTTACACAGAACAAAACTCACTCGCTGTACTGATGCAAAAATAAATCACCTGTTTTCACTAACTAAACCCTCACAGGTAAATCAGAGAGTCGAGTTGAAAGCTGAAGATTAGGAAGCCTCACTTGCAAGACACAGGTGGGTACATGAATGTGTTGTCACAGTCTCATCCCCCCAGGGATCAAAGCCCATTCCTGGCCAGCAGCTGGTTCTATGCAATCATTTCAGATCCCATGCTCCCTCAGATCATAGAATGGGATAGACAGCGGACCCCACTGCTGTCTCCATAGCCTGCACTCCACTCCCTCTGCTGTGTAAAGGATCAGTTTAGGAGAATAATGAAATGCGGCATATTAGTCAGCTGTGAAAATGGTTTCCTCTTTTCAGTTTGAAAAATGTATCTGTGCTCACTCAAAGACAGGGGTGTAGGTCAGATCCCACAGCAATTTTGCTCAACATTTAGGCAGATTCACCTTAATGAACTTTTCCAGACCTGCCTGGAGATGTTAGCCCACCATGCTATGGGTGAAACCTGCCTGGCTGGGCAGGACACCTGACACACACCATCAGGCTCCACTCCTACTGTTTATCAGACACTATTCCTCACTTGCACATGCTTCCTTCCACGCACTCCTCACCTTTCAGTGTCAATAAGATAAAGATATTTTATTAAGAAAAATCTTAAGCTTTTTGGGGAAGCATTGTTATCAGTCCTATCCTGTGATAACAGAAAGCCACAGGTGAAGATGTGAGGTTTAGAAATATAGGCATAAAACTAATTCCTTTTCTACCATTTCAGGGTTAGAATGCGGGATGCTGAAAATAGATACTATTCTTAAACGGTTGTTAGATAACCAAAGAAACAATATCAAAAATTTATTATAACTGCACTCCAATCCTTCAAAAGCTACTTCTGGGATTTCTTTAGAAATAATTACTACGTTAATCTAACAGAGACCCATATGCAGGTCTGACTGCTGCATCCAGACTTTCCTTCTGCATACTATTTTTTTTTTTTTACTTTTCTCCCTGTAATGATCACAGTAGAGCTAAAAGTAAGGTGAAGCTGTGGCTACTTGTTTGCTTGCCCCAAATCCCTGAATCACCAAGGGAGAATGGTAGCAAGAGGCAGCCACACTATCACTTGAACGATGTTGTTTTTACAGTCACTGATTTACTTGCCCCTGATGTTGAACCCTATCCTTGAGCACTGGATGCTTTTTTGAAGGTTAAATTAATCCTCCTTACAAATGAAGTACTTATAATAATTTAATAATGCATTCAAGTCAGTAACTGTATTTGCTTAAATATATTTTGCAATATTAATTTCCTCTTTTTTTTCCTATTCTAGGTATAGGTTTCCCCCCCTTCCATAAAGAGAAGAAAATTACATTTCCTTTATCACCTCTAAAACTTTGATTGAGCTTTCCTTTTAATTTAGAAATCAAATACTGGCAGCTCCCAGTTTTAGTATTTTAGTTTAGCCAAAGATAGCAACAGACAGAAAAGCAATGCCTTAGCATGGAAAGGCATGCAAAAGGTCACTTCAAATATTGAGAATACCAAAAAACCCACTAAGCAGAGGCCCATTATCATCCCCAACTCTCCATTTCAAGAACTGGAACTTGATTATTCTTAACTTTTTATAGAAAGTGGCATATTATACTAGTTTTGCCAACACATCAAACAGCCTCCCAGAAAATAATGTGTCAGCAACATACGGAAACTACTTGAAGGGGTTTTTTTTGTCATTTGTCTCCCAGTCTGGCATGTTTTTAGCATTAACTGTGAAAACCATTAATGCTTCTGTTTTAGCTGTAAAACTTAAAACACCAAGGAACACCAAGTCAATGACAGTACATGCTTATCATTTGATACAAGTCACCAAACATCCCTCACAAACATTAGCACCTTCTATGTAATTTTTACAACTAAAAGTTTTACTTTGAACCACATTTAAGCAAACAGCTTCACAAAATACAAATAGTCTTATCCTCTAAGTAGCCAAGAATAAACTGTAAGCACCACATATAACAGTATGCTTCTGTATTTATGGTATCAACAACTTTGAGTAATAAACGGGGATAGTTATTTGGAGTTCAACAGCAGCTTACACTAGGATATGGCAGAAAGACACACATCACAAACTACTTACTACAATCAAAGCACAAGCCTTTTAAAAGAAACAAGATGAGGCTGAGTCAGACTAGTCAGCAAAAGCTCTCCTCGGTGGCATACATCAGAGCACAAGCAATCAGTGAGATATTAAGGGAAAAAATAAAACAAAACAAAAACATAGAAGCCAGACTATAGAGAGTTGTCTCACGAGATTTCAACTTTCAAAGATCAGTTCAGCCACGCAGCAATAACAGGCTCAGGCTGAGGAATTTTCCTTAGAGTCTCTGCCAGCACAGCATCAAAAGCTCCCTGCATGCTAGCAACACGTCCCGAGAGCAGGTTTGACAAGGACTCCACAGATTTGACAAATGATATTTGCAAAGAGGTGTTTTCTGTAATGCTCCAGACCTTTTTCACAGTGAGGGACAAAGCCTCTGTTCAACGACAGAAGCAACAGGTTTGCCAGACCAGGTCTGAAGTAAGAGAAGTATGGACTTAACCAACTACCCCTTCTGTAACTGAGGAACCCATAAGACTTTAAAAACACAAACTGCTATTTTCTTAAAGCTGTGGGCTACCACAGCTCAAATACGGAGTCAGGCAACAAACTTACTCCACAGCAGTTGCCGTGCCCACAAGTTACTGCAGCCCAGTGCCACCTGTTCTGCCTGCACAGGGCTCCACAAGGAGCTGGATGTTCAGAGAGCACAGGCACTGGGATGGCAAAACATTGCCCCTGTGTTCCAGGTCACTGAGAATGGTTTCCCTCACATCACTGTCCCTCACTTGTGCATCACAAATTACCACAAACAGCTATCCTAGAAAAGAGTTTTATATTGAAAAGTCTGCAGAGTAGCTTGGCTAAATTTAATCTTAGCCTACATTCAGGCAGCCTGAGGAAATAATTGTTTGGAAAAGTCATATTGCAACACATCATGCCCTATGGAACTAACAGTTCTCCCTCACCTTTTCTAAGTGACATAAACCACAGTCTCTTAACTCCTGCCTGCTACAAGCAAGAAAAGATGAATATTGTGCCTCAAAAAAATTGAACCAGAAACTTTCCTTTACTCATTTAATTTAACCACATCATAGAATTAACCTAGAAGAGTATAATTTGCTGCTACACCTATTTATTGTAGGCTTCTAAATTAATTCAGCATTACGGGAAAAGTGGGAAGAAAAAAAAGGGAAAGCTAGAATACGCTAGTTATGTGAAACAGTGTTAACATTCCTTTAACCCTCTGAAAATATTTTCTCCTCAGGGTATAAAAGAACTGCAATAAATGTAAACAAATACATTTTAACAAAGTCAATTTAAATGTGAAATTATCATAACTATATTAAACTTCACTGAAACATGTTCACCATTTAAATTAAGCCATTTGATGGTATCTGCTCACTGACAGTGTTTTAAACACAGAGAAACCACTACCTTTGGGTACACAGATTTGAACAGTTAAACATTTCAGACTAATTTCTCTCTTTGAACAAGAAAGAGAACTTTCTCTGCATTCATTTAATTTACTTAATTCAATGACTGGGTATTCAAGCTATAAGAAATTAAACCAACTTGAAGTCTCTTAAAAAGATCAAAAATTAAAGATTTTTTTTTTTTTTCAAAAAAACAACTCTAATATTTCAGGAAAAAAAAGAAGTTCTGAATCTAAGGTATTCAATGCATAATGTGCATCCAGTTGGGATACAGAAGTCTCTAATTATAAATGAGAATTCATAATGCATCATCCTTAAAAGAAGGCAGAGAGTATCAACTCATTCTTTTTTCCGACAGAAATATGTGACAACTTTTACCCTACCAAGACATCATTTACCGAAAGATGATACATGAATAACATGACTGCTCTCGGAAGAGGAAACAACCCTTTCAGCTATCTCATGCTCCTAGATGACAACCTCTACATATGAGCTTTGTAGTAATAAAGTTCTTTTAAGGTATCAAACAAACTATTTTGGCAAATCCAAGTTTCTTTCTGCCCTGCAAAATTTAAGTGGATGGCAATAGGCTTCGAACTCCATCTGACACACAGCATACAACAACTCCATAGAGTTATCAGTGGAAGAACACGATACTGGAAGAGCCAAGACTTTGTCACTGAAATCCTACCTCAAGGCCCTAAATACTGGCTCCCGGTTCACTGTGCTTACCATTAGAAAAAACTGCACCAGAAACTTAGGAGAAAAGCAGAGAGCTGAGCACCTGCAGAATAGGAACTGCTATCTGCAGGCCATAATCATCAAGCCATCATAGCTATCTGCAGGCTATAATCATCAAGGCTAACAGAACTGCGATTATTCAGCCTGGAAAAGAAAAGGCTTCAGGGTGACCGAATTGCAGCCCTTCATTACCTGAAGGGAGCCTACCAGAAAGATGGAGACTATTTACAAGAGTACGTAGTAACAGGACAAGGGGGAATGATTACAGATTGAAAGAGAGTAGGTTTAGATTAAATATTAGGAAGAAATTTTTTACTGTGAGGGTGGTGAGGCACTGGAACAGGTTGCCCAGAGAAGCCATGGATGCCCCATCCTTGGAAGTGTTCAAGACAGGTTGGATGGGGCTTTGAGCAACCGGGTCTAACAGAAGGTATCCCCACTTGTGGTAGAGGGGTTGGAACTAAATGACCTTTAAGATCCCTCCCAACCTAGGCCATTCCATGAGTCTATGATCTCTCAGGGGAAAAAAAACAAAAAAAACCAAAACAAAAAAAACCAAAAAAAACCAAAACAAAAAAAACAAACAAAAACCAGCAACCCCCCTCCAAACCTACAAACAAACACACAGAAATCAGAAGGAACTAAAGCAATAAGTATATATCCATTGACTAGGAGGATACTCTGAAGAAATTCACCCTCAGGACCACAGGTATTCTGCATTCAGAATCACTGGGTGATAAACCCTGCGGTTGCTCAGCTGGCGCATAGGACGAGGCAGGATACATTAACCACAGAACCATCTAACAAACATGTGCTACCAGCACCCTCAAAATAAAAACACCAGTAGCTGAAGTTTGCATGCACCGGTCATTCCTGCCCTGCTGTGCCAAACCTGCCATCACCTCATCGTTATCTGACCCTCCTGGGTCATTGGTCATGACTCTAGGGATGTCTGAAAAGCTGCTCTTTAACGTTAGTCAATACTAACTGTGAACTAATGTCTCTACTTCACTACTCCCCATTTTGCTCATAATCTCCCTCATGGAGATTAAGAGGCTTTCACTCCATTTAAATACAGCCCCAAATACCTCTCTGTAAAATACGTGATTACCAACCACCTTCCCTCCTTCTCCTCTCCCCTTCAGAACAGAACAGAGGCAAATTTATCTTCTGTTTGAAGATATTCAGATTTCATAAACTGATTAAATCTGCATGCTTCCCTGAACAGATTGTTCAAAGTGCTTGCCTACCACTTTGACTGCTAGAGTATTTTCCTTGGACTAAGGATGCTAAAGAGTGCTGCTGGAGCAAGCTGACTACACATGGCAGCACCAGGCACAGATCACCGTAAGCTCCTGAGAGCTGAGCTGACAGTCTGAACACATTGTTCTCCTGCATGTAATTTAACACGCAAGGAGTAGAAAAGAGCCTTATTCTTCATAAGAAAGATTTTAAACTTTCATCTTAAAAGCTCCTTCTAGCCAAGGTATTTAATGTCTTATTTCTCAGATGAAACACAGATTATCCTTTTATTATCCACATATAAAGCACTGAAAAGTAAACTTTCCTTTGGTTTTATCTTCCCTTCACCTCTGAACCACCAGCAGGAAGAGGCTGGTCAAGCAAAAGTAGTCTGTCTGTCCTTCCTTCATGAAATGACCCTATTTAAGTAGAAGATTTTTTTCATTTATAAGGAGATCACTAAATACATTAAATTACTCTAAAATTTTGAATCCGACTACTGACATAGATGATATAAAAGAGTAAGTATTTCATACCAGCTTTAGAGCTGTAGCAGTCATGTTGCCGACAGGAGGCAACTGTACAGATTTTGTAACCATTTATTTGGGTACCACCCATTTGGGCCACATAAATTGCATCACAGTATGTGATGCATTAATTCTGTGCTGGCTATTTGCAGTATCATTCCTTTCTTTAGGATATGCAAACATGAGCTCAAGCAAATAAATAACTAACACTGTGCCAGAGAATTTCACTTCTGCGCTGAAATACAAATACCACACAACTTAATCAGAGCTAAGCAAAGTACTAGTTTGTCTGGGAAGCTGTTGCAACCTGAAATACTTCTTTCATAGACTTGGAGTTACGGGATTTACAATTATTTTCATTAAGAGTTCTAAAGCATGACGTTTCACATCTACACATGTTGAAAAATTCACATACTTTTTTAACTTGAACGTGAGGTCCATGTAACAAAGCAAGATGAGGAAAGAAAATTGTCTCCCCTGTCCAGCCAGGCTTACTTCAGCATGCCTTGTACACTGCATCATTCTCTCAACTTCAGAGAGCATGCAATTACCAATGCAGCATGTGAAGAAAATAAAAAAAATCCTTAGGATACTTGGCGGAAAACCTGCGTTTGCACCATCTGGCACAAGAGGCAGAAGTACTCCACTGACCAGGATGCTTTTAGCAAAGTTCTTGGTAAACTGAGGGTCTGGATTAGAGAGACAGTCCCAGGGTGCTCCTTGGAGCTCCCACCTCTATTCCAGACACTGCCAACCCAATCCTCTGGATTAAGGTATAAAGCACTGGAGATGTGAAGAACATCAAGTGCAATTGCTCTTGGCTTTTTTCTTTAACTTTTTCCATTTCAAGTTGTTAGTACTGAGACTCCCAAATTAAACTTGAGCTTTACACGCATCAAACCTTTGCCTAACCCTTGCGTTCCAACCCAAACAAAGAGAACTAAAAATAAAGTCATCTGCATTTAGAAAGTTACCCAGTTTTCAACAAGTTTAAAATTCCTTCATGCTGATCAGTATCTTTTAGCACTATATTTTACTAGAGTCTACACCAGCTTGTTTATACTGGACTTTAACCCACAGATGAGTGCTACTATTCAGCCTAAAAAGTTCTGTAAAAAGACCCAATACCATCCGTAAAAATTCCCCTCAACTAAATAGAAAACACCAGATAGATAGTCCTGCTTTAGGATACCCCTGTTCAGAATTAGCCTTAAATTATAATCTTTAAAGTTACCAGATCACTGCACTATTGAGTAACTTTTTTTTTGGCTACCCAGGGAACAGTTTGAGTTTCAGGGTTAAGCACATTCTGTTCAACTTCAATGGCAACATGCCAAATCCATTTAAATATTTAAACATTAACCTTAAAGTCACTGTTTTGTAGAAAGGCAGCCGTTAGTCCACACAGATTAAATTTTTCTCCAGGAAGTATCACTGAGTACAAAGGCCACTTTGCCTCTTTTTGAGAGTGACTTCTGGAGGAGCTGAAGAGCATGGAAAAGATACTACAGTACTCAAAATTATTTCAATGACAGACTTTGCAAGTGTGGACAGGTGCACATTATTTGACATTTTCCCCTTCTGACACTACAGATTGATCTTGTGTTTAAAAATGCAACTGCTTTGCATTAGTAAAGTCAAAAAGTTTGTAAGACTTCATAGGCAAGTTTTGCTTTGGTTATTCTATGTCAAGACCCAACTACCAAACAGTAGTAACCAGTTTTCTACACTGACAGCTAGAAGTCAAAATAAGGCAAACTTTACAAATTTCTGTGACAATGAAAAAAAATATAGTGCAAGGGCTTAAAAAAAAAAAACCAAAACAACCAAACCCACAAAAAACCCCCAAAACCACAACATCGAGATCACATTTAAAAAACAAACAGGAGTCAACTAAAAGCTGAATTAAATCACAGGGTTGCTGCACTTATTCTTGAGAGGTTGTATGATTATCCATTTATTCAATGTTATTCTGAGGTAGAAAATAAGATTAATTTCTCATTTTAGATTTCCTAAAATAAAAACAGAAAAAAAACCCACATACACTGACAGGCTACTAACATTTAAGAGATCCAAGGACCTGCCCCTTTGCACACTGTTGCAATTGTTCATTCACAAGTAAATATGAAATGGGATAGACAGGAATACTGTATTTGTGATTTTTTTTTTTTTTGATAGGGGAGAAAGTTCATCCAAATAGGTGCAGGAGAGGAGCCAGCCCACCACTTTTTAACTGTTTTGTTCTGCTACCTGCAGAACATGAATAGTCCTGGAGACTGAGAAACTTACTTCTCTACCACATCTACCTGTACTTACATTTAACAATCACAAACCTACTTTTATATGAAGCCATTGCTTGGCAAAACAAAACAGGCATCAAGAACACATTGCAACCAATTTTTTTTCCTAGAAACCTTGTTCCCTACAATTTTTTTAAAGAACAAAATTCTAGGCTGCCCCTCTACAGGAAACTGGCATTCTCTATGCGTTTATAAATAAGCGAGCAGTTTGTAACACTAGCTTTACTCTGACACCAATCAGACAGAAACAAGCACTAAATATAACCTGTGTAGATACTATGGAATGACCTCTACAGAATCAGACTTCTTTTATCAATTATATGCATCCCATTACAGATTAGAGAACAGAAATACTACCCCAAAGTCCATCACCCAGTTTCTACACAGCCCTCAGTAAGAAAGCTAAACAACTTGACATACCTGAAAACCTGTGATGGAGTGACCTTGTAGAAGACAAAGCTTTCCGTCTTACTTTAAAATAGCCCATTGCAGAGGAAAAAAACATCCCACTGCACAGGCTTACTATATTTAGGTGACACCTTACCAACAGGGTACCCCACAGGAGGGTAAAGCTGGAGGCATGCCCACGTGCCAAGCTATACCACTGAAATGTCAAGTGTTCTGCTAGAAGGGCTGCTCTAACCACTGCAATTCCTCACCTTCAGCTCTTCTCAGTTTTGGACACGTTACAGTCACTCCTCTCAACGCTCCACAGTACTTCTTTGTCTGAAAAGTGCATTTTTTACAAATGTGTGTTTGTGACTACACATCGGTGTACAGTGCGGCTTACACACTGGCACAACAGTGCTGTGACCTATGGGACACTAACAATTTAGCTTACAGGAGACACTGCAATGAAGATAGCTAGGCACAGAGGGGAAGAACTACAGTAGTGATCTCCAACAGGCTAGGACAGCAGGAAAAAGCCACACACTGAGAAACATCCAGAGACCCCAGCTAATACGCCATGCATCACTGCCTTGTGCTTGAAGCACTCGGCCAATAGTCTACTGGGCAAGCAGGGAAGCTACTAGTCCAATACAACACCACAAAAAACATGCTCAATACCCTTTTTATTAAATAGCTAAAGCTGCAATACATCTTTCAGGAGAGGCAGCTTTTAGCAAGGCTTCAGAACGTCTAATGATACAGCCTCCTCATCTAGGAAACTGACAGCTGCTATTCAATTATCACCTTGCAATTAAGCTATTAAATGAACGACCAGCTCAAGCTGGGTGAAATTTGGAACTAGACTTATTAAGTGTTGAGATGCAGCATTATTAAAGCAGAGATGCACAAATAAAAACGAGTTATGCCCAATGCAACTATTATGACACCTATGAGAAATTTGTGACACAGAGAACTGGCTTTATGGTATTTGACTTTGGAGCCCATTTGCTGAGCTGCAGGACATTTTATTACATGAAATCCACAGCACACAAACGCAAACAGGTTCAGGGCGAGGAAAGAAAGGCAATGGTGAGTCCTAACCACATACAGAAACTACTCAAGTATCTTGATCTGTGTGTTTGTGCAACAAGGTAGTAGCAAAGTTTTACCACGAGCAGTATACATAATGAAGTGGATGACCAAAAGCCTTTATAATCTCCTGAGAAAACTGCAAAGCTCACAAGGTTTATACTACTTACTATTAGAATATCAAGGAACTACAAAGAACAAAGAATCCTTGGGTGAAGCAGTCCTCTGCACAACTCCAAGTATCAGAAGAAGCTATTCATTAGATGAGTTGGTGCAGAGCAAGAACATTCATACTGCTACTATAGATTCAAGCAGGCTCAAGTAAGTGAGCCTCCTAACTTCTTGGCAAGCCTCTGCCATCCTTCTAGGCAGATACTGAGAGTGCAAACACCTAAAGGCATCCAGCAGCCCAAGGCCACCAACCTATGCTGACTGCAGAACCATTATAATCTCCTGGCATCAAGGCTCTGGCTGATTATAATACTACAGCAGGAGACAACACCCAGACATTTCAGTTTCATAATACTCAAGTGTAACCATTCCTGAAGAGGTCCTATGAACTGTTTACGAGAACGAAACCAAGCAGAAGAAACACAGATGCACTACAGGGAACACCTGTTGTTTTGAGACACTTTCATACTGAGAGACGGGTAAAGATACAAACAGACCAAAATACCTCTGGAGAAATTCCTTTCATTTAGGGAAAGCTTGCAAAGGAATGACTCTAGCAATCCACCTGTAAATAGGAACTTGAAAAAAATTTGATTACCTGAAACTCAGCATCAAATAAAATGACCCTCAATGCATCAAAAAAAGTGCATGATAAATAACCTACTATGGGGGATAAGAAGACTTTTCAGACAGACAATTCTGGCAACAAATTCATTAAACTGAGCCACATGTTATGTGATAACATGTGAACTACGAATCATACCAACAGATTTTCTTTCAGTACCTTCATGCTGCTGATGGCAGCTACTGGTAATAGAGACCTGAAAAGGATGAGATTTCACAGACAACAAAAACAGTTCATGTTCCACACTGCTTGAAAGATAAAAGAATAAGAGTAAAGGAGCAAATCAAGTATACAAAATAAAATTCTCCGTAATGGAAATCTGCAACAGAGTTTAGTTCCTGCAAACTTACATCCGAAGTATAACTGAGACAATACAGCACCATATAGGCTGCCCAGCTACAAATATCTGACACAGAGCATACCTGAAACAGGGAGTTGTTTAGATAGTACTAGCACCAAGAAACACCAAATTTCTGCGAATTCTGTAGATATCTCCTAGGTATCCACAATACAATAAAACGATCAAGTCAGCACGGAGGGCGTCTTGCAGAGGGGAAACTGGCAGACAAGCCATGCAACTAGGTAGCATTGCAACAGCGGAACAGCAACCAATAGGCTTCCCAAGATTAGATAACAGTCAGCCACAGAGTAATGGTTTTAAGATCCTTGACTACTGATGGTAGAAAAGCAATAACCAGTGCACACATAGGATGAGAGTGCGCTGCAAAAGACAGAGCCTGCTTACGGTGCCAAGAACTGTGAGGCAAGTACATCCAGAAATGGCACCACAGAGCCATCAACCAGCAGTACCAAAGGTAAGCCATCATTCAACTCGAGATGGACACAGTGGAGACAGCATCAATGTAAAAATTTTCACCTGCTCGGACAGTCAGTGTCAACAAAGAAGCCATAACACCATTAAAAGCCTCACCCAGGAATCAGTAATAATCATGTATACTGAATGACTGATGTCAGAAAGGTGGAAAAGGGTAGTTCAATACAAGCATCTCTTTTCTTCTTTTTCTTCTTCCCAAAGCAATAACCAGAAAGGAGGGTGGAGTAAAAAAGAGACATACAGTAATTCAGTACTGGTCTGAACACCAGCACTTTTGCAAAACCAAAAGCTGTCAAGCCTCTCAGAGGGAATCACAAAGTCCACATACAATGAGATGGACAAAGGACCACCTAGTTTCAACAGGTGTTTTTACAAAACAAGCAAACAAACAAACAAAAACCAACAAAAAAACCCAGGACAGAATCGCTTGTAGCAAATTGCACCGAGCCATACATGGAGAACTGTACATGGCATTAAAGACAGACAAGGTTTTCACAAGCACTCCGACCACAGTTGGCCAGTCTCTGCAGAAGACTGTCTAACGAGCCAGACTAGATCTCTGAGATAAAAAACAGTAAGAGAGGATAATTTCAGTGCAAATTTCTTAGACCAGCTGACCAAGCTCACTGTTTCAGTCCAGTGCTGTGCATAATGCATACTCCCAGGCATTAAGATAGAAGATCATTAACAGAAGTTTGCTTTCACATTCCACAGAGTGAAAACCCTAATACTGCATACAGCTTGCTGCAAGAATTAGTTGTTCAAACAACTGGTCCTTCCCCCCCTCGCTGGGTTTTGGGTTTATTTGAGCTTTAGTGTGTTTAATTGTCAGCTGCTTCACCAACACAAGTCAGCTTTCAGACAAATCTGGGCAACAAATCCAGATGCAACGGTTCATATTTTATCACATTTAATTCTCCAGTTTCTGAAAAAGTTATACACTGATTTAAATGATAGAAGAGGACTCATTAAAAGCTGTGTTTTCTGAAAACTGTGACTTTTGGGGTTGCTAATCCCCAAAAGCACAATATAAGTATGAACAGAACCGGTGCAAATCAGCAGAAGGTTTACCAAGTATTTAAAGCCTAGTAATGAAGATGTCAGGAAAGTTCATGCTTTGCGACAGGTAAAACTCCATCAAAAGAATAGTTTTATCTCCAAGTGACATCATTGCAGATGACATGACAGTCCAAACAGCACTACCTGTAGCAGAGAGGAGTGTTAGAAGCCTTTCAAACCAAATTTCAAGTTATTCTTCAGTTTTACCCAGAAGAACATCACAAAGATTCAAGAGGACAGCATCCTGATACTACTATAGAAAGTTTTATGTCGATTCATAATTTCCATGGTGAATTAATGTTGATATAAATAATTCTAACATTGGGATACATACTGCATATTGGTTTTGTTTATCGATCAGCATCTCCCAAAATGAACACCCACCCCACTTACTTCCAAATGTTCATGGTGAATGAGTTTGCCATAAGCTGTCTTTTTAATCGAGCAACTTAAGGGCCAAGACAAACATGAGAAAACCACCAGTATGTAATACTGCTGCTACAGAAAAGCGACACTAAATAACACAGAAATACAACAAAACCAATAAAATAAGCAGGAGAGGAAAATAACCAACAAACCAATCCAAAGTAGAAAATATATTTTGACAACTTCCCATCAAACGATCCTTTATACTTCTCTAAAACTGGCCACCCAGTTTACAAGTAACAACTACCTTTTGCTTCACAGACTGAAAGCCATATTGACCACTGTATAATAAGTATATAAGTATATAAGTATAATAAGAAAGGTACATCATGTTAATTAGGAGAAGGGGCACACAAACCTTAGCTGATGGACAAGTTCGTAGTCTTTCTTGTCTGAAGGCGGTTTTCCACCAGCCCATACTCTTTACCACAATGTGCTCATACTGCCCAATGGCATACAGATCCTTAGTTCCCAAACCCTCCTGGAATTATGGTGCAGCAAAATCTTCCTATTCTTAAAATTCTTCGGTCAAGATTATTCAGTCTGCTGCTGTGCAACACTAGAGACATGATAAGTCAGCACCTTTCTCCAGCAGCCTCAGCTACAACTCCAACAGGAGACGAATAGATACAAGCACTCACACTCATCCAAAAGTACAATCACACTCATTCAGGAGCACACTGATGAAAATTTCTTTTCTGGCCAGTTGCATAGGTTTAGAGCTGATCTCACAAAGAAAAAATGAGCACCATTTCACAGATCACTCCATCTAGACCTCACTGCTGTCAGCTAATGCCATCAAACTAAACCAACAAGTCCAGAACACACTATAGGGACCTCATACATTGACAGGAGATCAGGGGAAAAAACAGTTTCTTAACATAGCTACAATCATATTTTTCATAGTAATGACAATTCCTCCTTCAGTGGCTCCGTTTTTGCTTGAAAAAGACTTGTCTACCTTGTTCCCTGACACGAATAGAGCAAACACAGCAGGGAAACTGACTCTGGAAGGCAGGTTTTCTCATTTCTTCCTGTTAGACATAGTATAGAGCATCCAGGAAAAGGTATTAGAAATACTAGGAATACCAGCCTTAGTAGAATAAAGTGCTACACCCCACACACTCTGTTTCAGCCACGTCTGGGAGTTCACTGTACAGCGGATGACCACTGTCACTCTGAGCAGACAGACGACCACTGCGTGCACATTCAGCGGGGTCTGCAGCAGGACCAGTTCATCAAAACCCAAAGTAAGTTACATCTCGACTCCCAGTGCCTTGAGTACACTAGTTTCATTTTCCCTGCATTTCCCTAATTTCCATATTGCACCCCATAAATCCACATTTATATTAAATGCAAAAATTATCTAGTTTCTACTTTTTAAATATTATTTAAGATTGCAAAAAGAAAAATAGTTGGGAAATCTTTAAATATTTGAAGATTGCTAAGAGCACACTGGCAACTTAGCAAAGTTGGAAGAGCTAAAATAAATTCTAAGATAAAGGTAAACAAATGACAGAGATAAGGGGACCACCTAAAGAGGAATGACAACAGAGACTGAGGAGTCAATACAAGCGGGTGATGCACAGATCACATCACAGTAATCCACAAACAGCAGCTTCAGTTTTTCCTGATGCAAAAACTGAACAGAGTATTAATCAAAGCACTTTGAGGTTAACTTAAGCAGAAAAGGGCCAGAATCATTATGGATTAATGCAGTTCAGCCAAAGGAAGGAGAAGTCAATGAAATAAAACTGAAGTTAATATAGGTACTAGGAATGGGAAAAAGGAAACTTTCCACTGAAGACTCCTGACATAAGTTTTTGGTGCTAAAAAAAAGCCCATGTAGTAGAAAACACTAAGACTCATAATTAATACTATTTTGTCACTTGGAGAACAAATAAAATTACCAACTAGCACTGATTTTTTTCTTCAAGTAATAAAGCATACCTACGTATAGCAAATGTACTCCATGGAATAATCTCTGCAACAACAAAAAATAGGAATGCAGAAAACAACTCTTCCCATGCTTCTATTAGAGCAACTGCTGAGTCTAAAAACATCTTCATACATGAATTAAGAAAAGGAATAAACTTCACAGTGCAAGTACTCCCTTAAACAGAAGTAGGCTGTTATCATTTTCACTGTAATGTTTGCTTAAAACAAACTGCAACAGCCAATTTCACACCACAAACACTGCAGAAGCACTAACTCTTGTTTCCCTTCCCACATGAAATCAAGTAAAAAAGAATAAAGAGCATTAACTTGTCCAGCTTTAACTCCAAAGTACTGCATAGACAGAGCATTTCACAAACTTGCAGGTAATCCTCTGAATTCATGGGATAAAGGCAACTTTAAAAAGGTTTGATTTTCCCAATTAAACAAGAAATCAGGATACATCATGAAATCAAA
Organism: Chiroxiphia lanceolata; assembly: GCF_009829145.1. Lineage (NCBI taxonomy): Eukaryota > Metazoa > Chordata > Aves > Passeriformes > Pipridae > Chiroxiphia > Chiroxiphia lanceolata. The sequence continues at coordinate 31,537,035 of NC_045640.1, forward strand.
TTATTAGAACAAAATTACTTAAACATATAGGGACTTGGTGCAGGTAATCACTTCAGCAGCTTCTGTTGGATCACACCATACATGCTACTTCTGCTCACATAATTATCTCTCAACATCAATCAAAATACGGCAGTGGCACACTTTAGCATCATATACAAATATGTAATATACCACATTTCTATATATAATATATATGTTTATACATGTATAAAAAGTATGTATGTTTTTATTTTTTAGATACAAAAAAATCAGTCCCACACTACCAGCTGGCTAATCTGCATTCCACAGTTTCTATTATACTAGTCTAAGTAATTATTTTGCTAGATTGTTGACATCATTAGCCATCTGACATGTTAGATCTCAGCCCAATACTAGGTCCTGTAAGATTATAAAAAAGTCTACTTATAGTTGGTATTTTTGGCTCTTTCTAAAAAAGAAACCCACTTCTTCTGTACATGGTTGCAGACAAATTTTGCAGCCACAAAATGCAAGAGTTAGAAACAGAAGCCCAAATGCATTTACTGTGTCATTACTCTGTCAAATCTTGACTTTATCAAGGCCTTGACATTGCATTTTTGCAGCTAGCCAATTCTTAGATACTGATTTCAGCTGTAAGACTAAGTAAACCACACGAGACTCAGGGGCAGTTATGAATCCAACAGTAAGGCTTCCTATTTACTGAATCATAATTTCTCAAAAAGATCATGAAACCCATTTTAACGGGCCATCTACTAAAAGTTTAACATTTGTTCGAATATCTTCAGGTTACAGAATCTTGACATACAGAATCATGTTTATCCTGGATGGAAAATGATATTAGGTAAAGTTTTAGCTTAAAGTTATGAGATTATTATCACTGTTTTAGCCACAGTTCTGAAGCAGACTGATCTCAGCCAGAAATCAGAAATCTTCAGTATTTTAAAAGTGACTATATGAATTTTAAATACAGTCTTGTTACCACACATACAATTACACTCCATAAAAACAGAGCTCAAATGCAACCTATTCCTCACTCACGATAATGAGCACTAGGAGAACTAAGTTAACCCCAGTGGCTGATCAGGAGTCACTTAAGCCAGCCGCTACAATGCAGTGCTGCAGTTCCACCAGAGCACAGTGCACGTCACAAGAAATAAACAACTTTTAATACCTGCCTTATCCAGCAATCCAGCTAGGGAGATCCATCACATTAGACACCACCATCCACTCTGAAAATCTTAGCGAGATAAATAATGAAGGTTGAAGCTTCTGTGTTTCCAAAATAAAGTAAGTTTCATTAAATGAACACCTTACCCCTCCTCACTTCAGAGAGAGAAATATTACTGTGTACTGAGTTCATTTAGAAAAAGAAGGAAGAAAATTATTAGCCATCAATATGTATTCAACAGCGTAGGTATCACTCAATTAATTAGACTTAGTGTTAACAATATTTTACATATAGCTACTCCTAGACCTATTAGCAATGACCAATAACGACTTATTTTACCTGTCTAAGTGAAAGTCATGCATCTGTCGCAGTGTGAGACTTCATCTTTCAGATAACCCCCTGGTGTGGGGTTTAACCAGCTGTACTGCCCATCACATCACAAGCATAACGCAAACAAAACATAAAGCCAAAGAAGAGGCTTAGACCCGGTGTCAGACTGTCAGAGCCATATCTGAAGCAAAAACCTACGTAGCCCTCACAAGAAGGGGATGCTCAGTTCTCTGCTTTGATCATACTGTAGAAAAACAGGTGTAAGGTGTTTTCACAGAGTTGTTTGCTGGATTTTTTTTGTTTTATTTTAAATATTTACAGTCTTGCCTTGGCCTTGGAACAATGGTATCAAGTTTAAGCTCCATGTCGTTTTAAACTCTGGCTCTCCTCTCCTTGCCAACCTTGCGTGGTATAAATAGCAGTGAGCGGAGGAGCAAGCAGTAAAGATATTCCTAAAAAAAAATCTCAGGAGTGTTTGTACTCCTAGTTCAGGACCAAAGCACTTGGGGTGCAAGACAGCAAGCAGTAGCAGCTTTTCAACCGCGGTGTCAGCGTTCATCTAGAAAAAAAGCTACGCCAGCAACATACCATTTCCATATCTCTCAATATCGAAAACTCTTAACACACAACTTGGGCCCCTGGAAGTTCGGACCCCCCAGCCCGGGGCAGAGGCCCCTCGGGGCGGGCCCCGCTGCAGCCTCACCTGCGCTGCGCCCGAGGCCGCGGCTCCGCCGCACCTCGCCAGGCACACGGGAGCGCGGGGAACCGCCGAAGAGGAAAGAAGGAAAGTAAGCTGGAGCAGGACGGAGCGGCGGCAGTGACCCACTTCCTCCGCCGGCACCTCGGCGCTCGGACAGCCTCAGCCCCGCTCCGCTCCCGCGCCCCGTTATCCGGCCGCCCCGGGAAGCCCTCACTGAGAGAGCGAGGGGGAATGAGGGAGGCGGGACGACACTCACATTTTTGCAGGACAAGAAGCCCGCACTTACACCGACGCACACACGCTGCCCGTCACTTGTAGCTCGGCTCCACTGGAGAAAACTGCGCCGCGGCCGCTCTCGCCGCCGGCACCGCCCCCCCTCCGCCCCCGCGGAGGCCCCGGCAGCGCCACGCCCGCACCCGCCCGCCCACTCCTCGCCAGCGCCGCCGGGCCGGCGTGCGCGCCTCCTCCGCCCAGGTTGCTCCCGTCCGGCGGCCCCACGTCCCCTCGGGCCGTCCCGTCCCGCCCCGCGCGCCCCGGCCGCACCTGCCCCGCGGGTTCCCGCGCCCCGCTCCGTTCACCCGGCGCGGGCCGGGCTGTCCCTGGACGGTGCGTCTGTGGGCGGGGGGGGCCGGTCGGTGCGGGAAGCGCAGGTAGAGCCGAGCGGGGGAACTGGGTCAGCGGCTAAAAATACCGCGCGGGGTGGAGGAGGATCCGGCCGCGGCGCGCGGGACGGCGGCCGCCCCTCCTGGGGGCTGTCGGCGGTGCCGGGGGGCGCGGGGTCCTCCTCGCGGCCGGGTCGGGGCAGGCCGTGACCTTGCTCCAGCCGGGCAAGGTGCGCTGGTTCAAACTCGCAGCCGACGGCGACAAAACCTGCCCACCCTCGTTTCAATTCCTAAACCGCGTGTGGCTTCACGGGCGGCGTGCGAGGGCCATGGGATGCCCCGGTGCTGCACAGCCGGGGTTCAGTCACCCGCCCGGGGCAGCGGCCGGGCCGGCCGGGCAGCATTCCCCTGGCAGGGCCCTGGCCAGCCGTGCCGGGATGTGCTCCCTCCCGCCCCGGGCTGCTGTGCGAGGCGGCTGCCTGCCGTGTGTGTCCACTGCCGCCGTGCCGAAGGAGGGAGCATGGAAAATTCGCTTGTTCCTGCGAAGTTCCTGCATTCTGTTACAATGCGCAGGGCGGTGGTGTACTCACCATCCCTGCAGGTGTTTGAGAGTTGTCTGGATCTGGTGGTGGGTGTTATTGCTTAGTAGTTTAGGGGTTGCGGTGGCAGCGCTGGGTTGACTGTTGATACTAAAGGTCTCTTCCAACCTCTGTGATTCTGTGAAGTCAGCTGAGAGCTGCCGTGGGTCTGAGGTTACTGAAGCGGCACACAGCAGTGCTAAGGCAATGTCCACGTTACTACAAAAGTCCCAGGAGACTCTAGCTTAGTTTTCCTGATGGCCTAAGCTGTTCAATGCCAGACTTGTGCTAATCTTTGTGTTTATGTGAAATATTTACAAATGCAAACCACATAGAAAATGTGTGAGTTTGGTCGTGCTTGGCCACAACTTTAACTCTGCCTTTTAGCACCCTGTCCATGGTATTACTTGCAGCCACTTCTTTATGCTCAGCATCCTGGTTTTCAGTGGTAGTAGAGCCAATGCTTCCCTCCAAGATTTGTCCACTCAGATTTTGATGGAGGAAGTAGTCTCCCTGACCCCATGGAGTAGCTGCTGGGGCTTTGGCACTAAAGTGGTGGCACTGCCTGTAACACAAGGCAGAGAGGAAGGATCTTTTACTAATCATTACAAAGCCCAAAAAAGTAAGTTATGCCTATGTGATGTCTGAAGAGGAGAAACTTCCAAATGCCAGTAAAGTTGGAGATGCTCACCTGGCATGTCTGGTACACGAGCACACAGCAGGCTTCAGGCTCCCTGTGAGCCAATGTAGGAGTCTGTATCCAGGACAGATTTGGTGACTCCACAGGAAATGCTTTCTTGACATCAAGCTAATTCCCTGACCTTCCTGTCCACCCTTCTGTACTATATACAGTTGCTGGCTATTTATATATGTGATGAATATGATTCAGAATTAAACATGCCAGGAAGAGAGTGATTCTTTCAACCTAATAATTAAAAAAGGAATACAGCATGATTGCTTTGTTTCATCACCACATGAAAGAGAACTATTTATTTTTATTGTGGTTAGCTTAATAGTAACAAACAAAATATTTTATTCCCATCCATGAAAAGCAATCTTGCGTGTCTCTATGGGCTTCATCCAAAGCATGCTGGAGTCAGTAGTATTATGCATGGGTTTTCAGTTAGCACATGACTGCAAATCTAGTGAGCTGGATTAAAGCAAGAATGCTTTTGGGCTACAAGACTGAACATTGTACAGAACTTGGGCACCCTAAGAGGGAATAATGACAGTTTTTAGTGAGGGTCTGTATGGTGCTCCAGATCTTGGGAGGCAAATCCTTCAGAAGCACAGCTGAAGCACCCTGGCATGAGTCCACTGCTGTGCCTGGACGTGTGTAGCAAGGGATATGGTGAGATTTCTGTGGTGTCATTAGATTACTGCTCATGTGAAACTGAGTGATAGATGGTTTACATAGCCAGCCTTTTAGCAAAGTTCACAGGCATAGCTCCAACTGCATGTATCAAGGCTAATCTCAATTACAACTTAAAAATGCCTCTGTCTTTGTCACCGTGGGGATGGTCTGGAAAGTATCGACTGATTGCTACAGCTGAAAGCATTTCGTGTTGATCTTTATGCCACTAAAGATCACAGTTCATTCAGTATTCGCTGAAACCATTCCACTCCAATGGCTCTTTCATTTTTCCTGGGTTTGTTGTTTGTCTAGGCCTTTCATAGAGCAGTAATCAAGGAAAAAAAAATTTAAAAACCACAGACTTAGATTCTTTTAAAGTGAGGTAATAATGAGGGAATGATGTTTGCTCCTATACCTTTTTTACCTCCTAAGCTTTTCTGGTCTATGCATTTTGAGTTTCAGAAATGTAGGAGGAAAACTGCAGGATCAGGTCACTGAGTGTTGAAAATGAAGGGAAGGAAGCAAGAAAGAAGAGGGAAGAAAGGCAAAACCACATAAATGAAGAGGAAGAGAAATGAAAGAAAAAGGATGATGAGGGGGAGAATAACAAAGAAGAATAAAGCATGGCAAAGAATTGGAGAGACCAGAGCAAGGGGTGAATATCACAATAGGCGTGAAAGGAGTAACAGAGGGGTTTTATATTCTTTTCTTCTTTCTTGTCAATTGGGATTAGTCAGGAGTAGACACCACAAATGCCTCTAAAGGGATTGGAAGGAAAAACTACCCCAAGATGGACGGATGTCTCTCTTTAATAATAGATATGATTGCAGCAGGTATAAATAATTTGAAATAGTACCAGGTAACTTGAGTATCCATAACAGTAAAAATGCAGCAGCACAGGATGGCCGAGTCTGTGTCCTGCTGGTATCCAAGGTAATGGATGGGTTTGAATAGGTTATTAAGGAACTCAGTTTCTCTTCCTGGCTCTTCATGGTTGCTCATGTACTTTAATATTACATGCAATCATCTAGAAAAGCAGTGTTGTAACAGGGATTGAAATTCAAATATCTCTGCTCCCAGCTAGGTACCTTAATTGTTGCATTGCGAAGTGATGCCTTGCTTCCCTGGCCCAATGAATGTGGATTAGTTTGTACAGAATAACAGACTTTCAGTAGGGGCAATGAAAGGCATTCCTCCCAGCTAGCCTCTGGCCTGGTGACGAAGGGAATTTCCTGGGAAGTGTCAGATAGGACTTCACTGTTGTCCTTATGACTCTCCAGGTCTAACCTCTGCCTGTTTAGCTGATGAGAGAACCGCTCCTTCCTCCTGCCATGCTTTCAAAAAACACCAAAGTCTAACTCCAGCCCTAACTCAAGAATTAAATGCTTTAGATGCTAAGAAGGTTCTAGTTGCAATGTCAGTAATTGGCAACTGAGGTTCTTCTCACACTGGTTGTTGGAGATTCTGGTCCAAGGTACTGCTACTTCTGGTGTGGTGGGGAGTGGGAGCACATGGCCTGAGCTGTGGGCTTCAGGGCACCAAACTGGTGCCAGAACGTGGGGGCTTCAGCTCTTAACACTGCAACAGCTTGGCCTGTGCTGGATTTATAGTTTGTGATAAGTCTCGTCCTGGCTGTGTTTGGGAAAACACCGTGTTGTGGATTTGTTCACGGTACACAGCAGTGTGTTCATGGGTAATTCTCAGGCATCAGGAGGCTGACTTCCGTCAGATGAAATTTCTGCAGGCTGAAGGTTAATGTCTGCTGGTGTGATGGTTTTATGTTTGTTTGTTTGTTTGTTTTTGCGGTAGAGAGAGAGCCAGTGGAGGTATGTAATGACTGTTGATAACTGCATTTAATTTTTTTGGCAAGTGGTAAGTACTGTTCGCCTTTGTTTGTTTATGCAGACTACATTTAAAGTACTGCATTAATACAAAGCAAACGTCTCTGCAGGCCAGTGCCAGTTTTGGTTGAAGAAAAGTATGGCACCACAGTTGAGAGTCTTCGTTATCTTCTAAGTCTCAATTACTAATGAATATTCTTTAAGTTTTGTTACCACAAACTTCACATGCATATGACTTATTTGAATTAAATTGTGTACTTCCTGCTTTGACAACATACTGATGAAGTATGCTAGAGAAAATCATTAGAAGTAGTCCTGCAAAAAATGTTGAAAATGTCTTTGGATCGTAATTTGGGTTCAATCGTGTAATTTTGCTGGTATTTTACCTGTAATGTCTACAAGTAACATCATTTGAAGAATCCTTGGTATATTTCCTCCACAGCTTAGAAAACAACCAGACTGTGGATATCCTCACAAAAAGTACTGGTACAGATCTCTGGGCTAAATTAGTCACATATGTAATTTTTCTTTCATATGCTTTTCAGTAAAGCAAGGTTCAGACCTCTACTTACAAACAGCACTGGTGGAGAACAGAAAATACTCTGAACACTTTAACCATTAGGCTGATTGTAGTTTACTTGAATCCATAATGTAATACACTCTTCCCTTCATGGGCCATTATCTCTAACCTCTACAATAAACCTCTACATTGTATATCTTATTAATTATTTATTCCTTCCATTATTTTTAAATGGACATTAAAGAATTGGCTAATGGTTTCTAGCACAATTCATAGAAACAAATCTGTTCAATAATTTTTGGAAGCATTTTCTTATGGCAAATAACATAATAAGGAAAGCATTAGGCTTCATCTTGTGTGGAGTTAAAATATCGCGTTAACTGCTTTATTCCTATTAATATGTCAAGAAATTGAGATAGGTTTTTTCCCTTCCTGATATTAGTGATTGAGAATATGTGTGTTATTTTTCTAGATTATTTTAATTACTTTTCTATTTTTTTCTACTTAAATAAAAATTTGACTAATTTTCCCCCCTTCTTTAGTGCAATTTCAGTGAGCTCAGATAACCACATGCAGAATGACAACTGTACCTTCTGTACCAATTGTTATACCTTGGTATTTTCCACATACACTCTTTCCTAAGCAAACACACTTTCACATAAGCAGATTTATGCAAAACCCCACAAATATGGCTATTTGTTTTTTCTGAAAGGGGGGGGGGGAAGATTGTATGATGAACATGATGGCCCAGCAGAGTTATCGTTAAAGCAGTATCTTCAATCCATGTGAGCGCAATTCAGAATTTAATTGCCTTGTCAAGGCAAGGGGGAAGGGATATTACAGCAAGGAAGATGGTTAAACCTTGCGAAAGTATACTGGCAGGGAGGATGGCTACTGGAAGAGGTTAAGTCACAGATCATGTGAAGATGTTTGGGAGATTGATATGTTGCCACAGTGTGAATATTTCCAGTCAAACCTGCCTACTTCCTAAGAGAGTAGTAGTGTTATTTGTAGATGTCCAGAAATGACTGAACAGAAAGAACATTGGGAATGCTGGTTTTCAGTCATGTTAAACTGGAGTTCATGCTTAAATAACTAAAAGAGCACTAATTTGATTAATGACTTGGTCAAAGGAGAGAGAGAGAGAGAGAGAGAGACCTGTGAAAAAAGTGCCTAGAGATGCTAACTGGTGGGACTGTTTGATGTGATAACGAGACGATGGTTGACAATAAATTCCTGTGGCACCCCATAGCAAATTTGAAGAGACAGGGCAGGAGCTCTCCAAAGAAGATGCTGGCAGATGAGTCAGAAACCTGAAGTGGGAGATATTCTAGCTATTAGAGACAGCACCACACATTTCTTACTTTTGGTCCTTTGTTTTTGTTTCTTTTTTGCCTTGTTGTTGTTTAGGGTTTTTGTTTAGTCGGTTTTTGGTGTTTTGTTTATTTAAAGGAAAACAACTTTTTTCTAAAAGTCCTCCTTAAGATCTTTCTGTTAAAGGAACCATCTGTGGCAGAGAAATGAAGAGACCTATTTTACACAGACCTATTTGAAAATATTTCTTGCCAGGAAACAAGTGCTTCTGAGCCTTTAAGGCTATGCCTCTACAACAGTTCTAAGATATGCTTGCCTTCAGCTATATAACAGTGGTTAACAGGGGTCTACAGAAGAGTTATTAGCGCTAAGACTTATTTAAGGGAAATTATTAGAAGGAAAAGATTATACGGCCAGTTTCTTTCCCTACTTTTCAGTGTTTTCATCACTAGCTCACTATAGACTTAATGTCTTGACAAAATAAAATTTTGCTCAAGTAAAACTGATTTCATTCTTATCTGCAGCAAGCCAGCTGCTTAAATGGTACTGAAGATTATTTGCTTCTGTCACTTTTCTATAATTAAGGAACACACAAATTATATTGCTGTTGCAGCATCTCCCCAGTGTAGGTTTGGATGTGAGATTAAGTTAGCAGGGTTTACCAAGTATCATTTACACCATGGTAAATGTGGATGTGGGGATGAATAGGCTCTTAGCCAGCAGCAAATATGTGGTGATGTGACATGTTCTGACAGGAGAGAAGACTAAGCTAACTTGCACACGGTTTGCCAGTAGTAAATGCAAAGTAATACATGCTGTCAGTTCCTGCAGGCCAGCTGATGCATAGTGAGTTGTTAATAGGTGCTAAGTTGATGGTGCTTCTGAGCTCACAAGACAGTGTAATATAGTGTACCACACTGCTTTTGCTTAGATCCTGTTCTGTCAGTAATGTCTTCTCTGGGTTTCAGATCTGTGTGTGTATGAATGTGTATTTCATTAGACCCGTAGCACCTTAATATTGCAAATTATGTCATTGTTCATACTGGTTGGAATAGTCCTATTTAGAAGTAAGTATGGTATATGTAACAGGACAGAAAAAAAACCAAAAATGGGAGTAATTGTGATAAAGGTACTGTGTACTAAACAGAAGCTAGCACCAACAAAATAGAGAGGAAAAGCTGGAAACCAGTTCTGTGTGGCAACAAGATGTCCCCTTCTGAGCCTTACTGAGACGGGATGGAACAAAATGCTGTGGGGAAGCTGTGCTGCAGCAGCCTATGGCAGGATTTAGCACAGACTGCTCAAAGTCAGATAACTGGACAATGAAACCCTTTCCACTTGCCCATCCTCTCTAATATGGACAAATAAATTCCAACATGAATGAAGGGATAGCATATGCTTTTTGATTTGGGGTTGAAATTGAATGCTATTCACTGTGCTTGAAAGATTACTGAACAATAAGAGATAGGGAAAAAACAAGTAAATAAAACACAAAACAAGCCTTTTCTACCTGTCATTTTAAAGAAATGGTATTCATTCAATGGGAGCAAGAAAATGAAAGTAAATTTAGGATTTTTTCCCTCCTGTCTGGGAACACAAGCCAAAAGGAAGAAGATGAGAAAACACATATGGAATTTAGAGTGAAAATAGTCTAGTGTGTATGGGAGTGTTGGGGTGGTTTCTTATTTGCACCTAATGTGTTTTAGCCCACGTTTCCCATAGCAGCATAGATTACTTAGAGTTCTTACATGAACTCATTTCCGAACCAATCCTTATTTTCCTTAGAACAGGTCTGATGTATTAATTTTCTTTCCCCCAATACTCATTGTAACTGATGAAAGAAACTTCTCTAGGGGAAAAAAACCCTGAGACTTGTTCTTGGCTTAGTCTTAATGGCTGGACAGACCTTATATAAGAAAATTAAGAAAATGTAGCCCTGTCTAGGGTTCAAGCCACTCACCTTTACAAACTGAACTAGATTACTGGTGAATCAGGTGCATCTGAAATAAGAAAAACACTATTTTATTTGAAAATTGCAGGTAAGTGAGACAGGTTGTGCATGTATTATGTGTCTACAGCACTTTTCACCTGGGATGCAGTATGTATGAAATTATGTGTTGTTGATATTTCATACTGTAAAGACAGTGTAAATAAACAAAGTTATTAATAAACCAGATAAATGTTGAATTAATATTTTAGATGTGTTATTTTGGCTATTTTGCAGTCTTAAGGGTTGATTGGAAGTATAATGAATTGTAAGAAAAAAGGAAAAGCCAAGCATACAAAGTTACAAAATCATCAGCAGTGTCTGAGCAATGTATTTCTTTTGTTGATTTAACTTCAGTTCCTTTTTCTGATGGGTCAGTAGTCTTGGATAGTAGGAAGAAAAGTTAAATTGGAATAGAAAGAAACATTTTTAGTTAGAAGAAACAAAGCTAGTTTCTTCATTACTAGCTACTTGCTTTCTTGTAGCTGAACGTAAGGCTAGCACATAGATAAGCCACCAAGATGCAATGTTGGAATGTTTTGAAGGCAGAAGTCAGTTAATTTGCACAGGGAATTATAAAAATATGTATGTTTTCTATTGTGACAAGCTTCTGAGTCAGAGATGGAATGTGCAGCGGAAGAATACTCATCCCTGCTGTCCCACGTGGCGCCCTCCTTAACCACAGTCTCTTGCTCAGCCTCCTATTAGTGGGCATTTGTCAGTTTTTATAATTTTCCATAGTCTGAAATGGAAACTGTAGTAGCATATAGCATTTCTAAGCCTAAAATGCCTAGAATTCTCCAAGGAATCCCTCCATGCCTGACTTTTCCTACTTCGTATGTATCACAGAAAACTGACTGAAATATCATACTCCGCACACTGACCTGTACTCTGGATTTCATTTGCCATTTACGATGAGCAGCTTGCAGTGTGTTTAAAATAGGTATAACAGACAATGCTGTTATTAAGGGTTACTGATCCTGTCTCTGTGAATATTGGTATAATGGATGGTGGTGCCAACTAGAGCCGATTATTTCCTGCTCTTCAGTGCTGCTGTCTCCGTGGAAGTTGAAGCTGTAGACTTCCTTAATTATTCATGGCAGTCCAGAAACTGAAAACAGTAGGGCTAAGTATAGTGGAGCTTTCTGCCATAGTCAGCCCTTCTTTCTTTTAAATACACAGCTTGAAGGTAAGCTAGCAAGGTAATCTTTCAGGGAGAACTGTGGGCATTTTAAATATACCCTGGAATACTTGTGCAGTGCACTTCTCCCAGAGACTGAATGAATCATTGTGTAAAATGCTTCTGAAAAGGAGTCATTCTCCTGCCTTAAACCTGTATGCAGACAGTACATAAAAGTCTTAACCTCTTTGCATATGCTGGATATAGTTCAGGAACTGCTGCTAATAAGGTTTTATCCCAGTGAAAAACCTGAAGATTCCTGATTATAGACAAGGATCGGACAGAACTATTAGCCTAGGCTAGTAATAGAATAAAACATAATCCTTGGATTGCATGTTTCCTAAGGAGGTTTCAAAGTACTCTGTAAAGTGGTTAAAACATATTGCCCACATGCATGAGAACAGTATCAAAGAGTTCAATGACAAGATACATGATACAGAGAACATCAGAGGTGGTGGGGGAAAACATTAATTCTCACTTCTACAAATTCTGTGTTTCACTTCTTAGTCTGAAAATACATGTATTCAGGTTTCATTCTTTGTATTTAAAAAATGAGATCCGTTGAGTCAGAAGGGTTCCAGATTTTGCTGGCCCATCAAAATCTGTATGTCCCAAAGAAAGGATTTTTATTTTGGTCACTTGTTCTCTTCCTACAATGGTAAAATAGGCAGTGAAATAAATACTACTGCAGTACATTTTTCTTTCAGAGAATATTATAGGCCTTGCTTAAAATAATGTGAGAAACCCATTTGTAGCTGAAGATGTATGTCACAGCATTTCCAAGAAGCAGTCTGCTGAAACTTATTTGTTTTTAATGAGTAAGCATGAATACACCCAAATGAAGGCTTTCTCTGGTATCACATCAGACTCGCTTGCATTTAAATTAGTGGGTCAGCAAGAAAGGACAGTGGAACCTTTTATTAGCAGCTGACTTCTCCTGAATCTCATTTTACATTCTTGGTTCTAGCACTATTCAACTGAAAGGAGATCCTGTAAAAAAAGATGGAGGTGAATAACAGACAGAAAAGGCAGGTGCCAGACATCAGTTTCCACTGTATTCTTCAAAAATATCTGTATCCTCAATGATATTATAAAGAACCTTAACGCAGCATGTGTCCTTGTGAAACAGGCAGTCTTTTGTATTCTCTGGTAAGAGCTTTTCATGAGAGAAGTCTAGGATGCACAGTTGAGGTGTTTTTTTTAAGCTGTCTTAGATGAAGAGGCTGCCTATCAAGTAAGAAACAAAGGTAAATATTAATTTAAATTATATTTCACCTGGTGAAATTTTTATGGTGGTTCTGTTCTCTAAGGAAGTTTATATTTTCCCTACAGTCACTATGTGATGTACCAGGAGATCTCAAGAGTGAATTTGATAACAGTCTTATTTCTAACAGGAACTCTTCCTATGCTGGACAGCCTGTTGCTCATTCCTCATCTTTAATGACGGTCTTCTTCGAAAAGCTGCAGGATATCTTAATTTCTCTTGAATTTTGGTTTTGAGGGTTAATTAGTATACAAATGGCAAAGGAACCATGTGACCTCTGCAGAGAATATATAGCTTGTTATCACATGCATCAGCAAGTACCTCTGAGATGTCATGGGCCATCTCTCCCTTGCTTTCTTAGCTGTAGCTCTTTCCAGCTCTAGCTGGACATGCACGCAGATACTTTTGTTGTTCTGGTAACACCAGAGAAGGTGGTTGATCATTAGTATGTGATGAATTACAGAGCACATATAGATTAACAGGGCTACACTCCCTATGGAATGCTAAGTAATGAATGTGGCTGATACCTTTTTAATGAGAAAGTTGAATAATAGAAAGGATCTGTTGTTAAAGCTGTGTTTTCTTTGGGATACAATATAAATGAGCTGCTTGAGGAGCAGATGACATGACTAATTAATCCCCAGTGTAACTTTACTGGACTCAGTTGATTTGCATGAGAGTAATTTTGTTAATTCTTTCGGGGAGAGGAAAAAAAAGTTAAGAATTACATAGCAGGGAAGGTGTGCAGTTATTATCTTATATGTGAAACTTTTACATCAGATTTAGTGGCTCACTAAGTGCTTTAGTTTAATATTGGGGAGTTAAAGGAAAACAGAATTTATTGTCATGAATTGCAAATATTAATGACTTTTTTCCCAAAGTTGTATTATTAATAATGTATTCCTATTGTGTAGAATAAGAAGGAAAGCCTTCCCTTCCTTCAGTTTCAAGAGCTTTTTGCTTAGAAATTTTAGGTTGAGTGGCTAATGTTCTTCCAGATGGGTATGATTTTTCTGTTTTCTTCTGTACAGAGTCAGAGGGTTAGTGGAACCAACTCAGAGGCTGTTAACCCCTTGTTAGGAAAAGTCCCTGAGAGAAATAGATGAGAACTGTGCTGAGATCTTTAATTAAGCATGCTGTGTAAGAGAGGTAGGATTCAGTGAGAAAGGACTGGCACAATCTGAATTAGTCTTATTTCAAAAACTTCCATGGGATATTTAAAATGAGACATTTAAAGTTATTAGAAAATAAGAAAAAAGAGATACATTGCAATCATTAAAATCTCCATCACAAGGCAAAGTGCACATCTTGAAAGCATTAATAGTTCAAACTTAGGTACTAGCCTTTTGAGTGAGGTTTGCAAGACTTTCTAGCAATGACATACATCATGAATTTTATATTTGCTGAGTACTACCTGAATAATCCACTGATTTCTGTGAGGCAGCTTTTCCCAGATGGGTTTATGGCATCTTGGCAGGAGATATATTTTGTGTTCTCCCTGCAGTGAATTCACTATAGCCCAAGCACTTACTTCCTCCTGCTGGTGCCACAAGTATTCATTAAATCTCAGTTTCTTTATCACAAGAAGCATTCAAATGCCGTATTATTTGTTATGATATAAACTTCAACAGTGAAGTTCCATTGAATTTCTGGGCAGTTGAGATGTAAAAAATAGACATCCAAGCAGGGAAGAGCAGTAGAGGAATCATAGCAGGAATGCTGTAGTGCAGGTATGTTAGTTCAAGTAGAGTTTGGAGCTTGCACAGGTTTTTTTTCTGTTTGCTAATCATCGGAAAATACAAACTACTATTGTAATAGGAGACTTTTAAAAATAAAGAAACCACAACTTAACTACCTAAATGAGCCATACCTCAAGATAATTAGATGCTGTGAATATCCACAGAGTTTAGGTAACCTTAGGAACTCATGTATGATTTAAAAAATAAGTTCAGGACTAAGTTCACTTAAACATTTTTTACTTGTTTTCTATCATTTTATAATTAACCTTATTAGGAGAAATGGTTGTACTAGTTTACAGATGTAGTATTGCCTAAGAAAAATCCATGTACAGAGCACCATCTAGTGCAGGATATCACTAACATAAAAGCCTTTCAGCTCATATGTCACTTGTCTGGGTTTAGCTAATTTAATATGACCTATCGTGTTGCATAAAGTACCGGCCAGGAGCTCCCATGGCAATATAATTTTGCAATTACATGACAGACCATCAATTGAAAATTATTTGTGATCTTTTGCAAGGAAAACAAAGCTGGATGTACTGAAATTCATGTAATCATTTATGAGAGCTGTATACCTTTGAGGAATCTGCTTATCTTCCTGCCCCTACTGTTGGTGATATATTCATTAAATAATTCAATCCAATCTGTTTTTAATCTAGGTTGGACACTGATTCTCACAATAGATTTAGTGACCCAACAGCCATTTTAAGTGCCTTAAGACAACAGTTTAGCTGCTTGGAGCCTTTGCTCAGCCTCTGCAGAACCCCAGAGCTCCCGAGGTTCCCTAAGCCAGGCAGTCACAGGTACGCAAGGCACAACTAACAGGCCGTTGATCGGACTGCCATTAAGACAGGAAGAAAAAAAGAAAGAAGCTTGGATTCTGTAGGAGATACAGGTAAAAGGAACTTAAACACTGATACTTAGGACTTGTTGAGGAAGGACAGAAAAAAGTGAGCTACAAGGGGGCTTGTTAGTTTGTTTCAAAGGCCATATTTTGGTTCTTCTGCAAGCCAGCATATGAATTTGGGCCCCAAGGTTGTTTATTCAGTGTTTGTATATCCACATTTTGTTTCTGATGCAATCTATTTACCACTAGGACAGGATTAAGAGGAACTGTTTTAATTAACTGAAGATGTAGCAATGGCAAGCTGGATTTTGTCCTGCACTAAACAAACATTGAGATGGCCCTCAGATTCCCGGAAAAGAAGATTTTTGGATGAACACTGTGTATTCAACAAAAAGCTAATTAAGCATCAAAAAGCCACTATCACTAAAGTTTCATTCTTTTTGAAGAAGCACTTTACCTAACAAAATTTATAACTTCTCTCTCTGCACGTACCTTGCATATGGACTTTAGCTGAATGCTTGAAACTTTCCTGATTTCCCAGTTCTCAGACCCTCTCTGAGCAAAGAGCAAGCATATGCTCATATTAATTTAAAAGTACTTCCTTGTTTTGAATAGCTCCATTTTTGCTTTGTAAGTTGACCGCTTAATAGACAAATAATTAAAAAAAAAAAAAGACAAATAAGTGGAAATTTTTCAAAATTTAGATACAAAATACTTCCCTGGATACTCTTTCTGCTCTTTCTACCTCTGTTACAACTGCCAAAGAGAACCTACTACTGAAGGAAAAGCTGCATTTTCATTCTTTTGAGCTAATGAGGAGTGAACTAAAGGAACGTGACAGTAATGTTCACAGATCTGGCAAGCTGTGGTTCAAATCCCCTTTCTGGGTAACCATTTCACTAATAGCAAGGAGAAGTAGCTTTGACAGAACAAAATGTTATACCTACAAAAGGAGTTCAAGAATTGGTGTCATGAATAACAGTTTTGGGAATGGTAGGGAGGGGTAGAGACTAGCTAAACAGTGGAGCTGATGGGAAAACAGTAGGCCAAACTGCAGTATCTCAGCTCTGCCAATGCGTTCTAGATATTCTAGGGAAAAAAATGCTGTAGCTTATAAGGCTCTTTTATTGCTTATTTAATTCACCTAGGATTGTGGTTTCCCTTCTTTTAATCTCCAATATGTTTAGCAAATGCAAGAAAACAGAAATAGAAATACAATACAAGAGTATTTCCTTTGAACAAATATTACAAAAAAAATGTTTCTGATTACATGGTGCTGGTAGCTATCATTATGTTCTTTATTAAATCATGACTGATAAAATATTTTCCTTGTTCTCTTATTCTTCTTCTGTTGGGTTGTATGATTTGTATCAAATAGTATGTATAAATTTTCAGCTATTTGGGAGTTATGTTGTTCTGTCTAACACCTGAACAAATAAACTGGCCTTTATTATGCTGTCTTGTAAGAATAAAGACTACTTTAGAACATGTTTGTACCTGTTGAGGAAATAATATGAACAGGCAAGCCTGGCAGAGAAAGGAATTCTCTTCCAAGCTTGTGTCTTGTCTGGTAGCTATTAAATCTTCCCTTTTGAAAATCAATGGTTTGTTTATTTAAGAGCAGTTATATGACCATTTTGAATTACAACACTTTCGCGTGCTTTTCATGTGGCCAGAAAGATTTATTGCACAAAGAAAGGCCATAGAAAGATGGTGGAAATTAGCTACAATATTTGTATGTTGCTAACAGTATGCTAGATGCTTCCTTGTTCTGAAGAACATTCAGTCCAAATAAACATATAAATGCATTATAAGATGTTCAGAGAAAGATTTGATTCTCCTTCATTTTACGATTTCCAGTATAGAAAGGTAGTGAAATTTTACATCATCAGAATATGTCAAAAGCACCCTAACTCAGCTGAAAGATTTCATTAGTGTTCTAATAAATGAAGAGGATGGATTTATTCTGGAGTACATAAAAAAATTACTGTAGATTTTATGAGTACAATCTGTACATGTTGAGGGTCTTCTTTGTGTGTGCTAGAGATCCAAGTTTGCTGTACATAAATCCTCCATGTCATTTATTTAGGTGGAATATGATCTGGCTTGATGCTCTCCAGATTCATGAGTTAATATTTCCATTTTGTTGTGAAAAACTAAACGGATTTTTATACATTTTCTATATAATGGCATTCCATTTTTTTCCAAATAATTAAATGTTTCTCCTCTTAGAGTAGCAAAAGAATGTGAAAATCACTATGGGAGATTCTATACTTACAACAGCTTTTTTAGCTACTCCAAAACTTCCATTACCTTATTAATAACTCATACCTACAGACATACTCATAGTTACATAGGAATCAATTTTAAGTGCTATAATAAAATTGGATAAAAATACTTTACCAGATTTTCTGTTTTAATGTTGAATCTCTCCCTCTCTCTCACCATGCACACACCCACATAGGGAGGCATGCCTTCCATTAAATCCATACAGGATTTAATTTGGTATAACTAACGAAACAAAGTTCAAAATGAGCAGTTGTAGAGCTGTTCACTGGTCCTCTCATGCAGGGATAGAGGCTAGAAATCTCTAGCACATTATCTATTGATAAATAAAGAAAAAGACTGGATTATCTAGAATACCTGCTACTAACACAGAAGGCAGAGACCTCAAAAACTCTATACTGCCAAATTTTATCAGCACAATTTTTACATTATATCATGCTTTTTAGCTGCCTGAATGCTCTTTTTTTGCTACTTAATTCCTTTTTTTTTGTTTAGATGTAATCTGATTTATCTTAAGTGAGATTTTTTCATACAAACCTCTCTTTTTTCTCTCCAGTTGTTCTGAACATCCTCCTTCCCTTATTCCATGCAAATCTTTCAAGGGTTCTTTACAAACTTTTGTTTTGGGAGGATGCATAGGGAAGGAAAAATGGCTATGCAGAGAGTTACCATTCAGCTGACCTGTATTCTGATCAATGGAGTTATAAACTGACTGACATTGCCAAAAGTTAGTTTCAGTTATGTTAAGCGTGACTGAAAGTGGCTGCCACATTCAAAAACTGTATTTGGACAGAGGGGGAGAGAGTGGCAGTACAACCACAAAAGCAAAATTATTTTAAGAAAGCAAGCTTAGAGCCTTTTTGTTTTTTGGAAATCGTCACTTGCATCTGCCCAGCAGAATTGGATTACATTTCATCAGAGAGCTTTCCTATTTTCCTGTCTTCTCCATGGCAGCAAGCACTAATCAGCGACTCTTGTTATTGCTGGCTGTTGGAGTCTGTTGTAGTACTAGGCACAAAAGCCAGGGTCAGGCAGAGTCTCTCATTATTTTTCCTTGTAAAAGAAAAATGTGGATCTGCAGCTTTGAGAAGGAGAAAAGCCCAGAGAGCCTAGACAAGTACATAGGAAAAGGAGAAGCAGAACCACTTTGAGGTGACTAAACAGGACATTCAAATTTAGAGAGTTGTGGAGTCTAACAGATAAAAAAAGAAAGTAGTTACTTATAGTGTCAAGCACTAAGAACCTCTGAAATGACACTTCCCTCTACATATGCATTGTGTTCAAAGCTTAGCTCACATTAACATTAGTTGCAGCTTTTGTTAAACTCCACATGTCAATATATTAAAGTCCTTTATTTTTTTTATTAAAAAAAGGCATAATGGTTACCAAGAAGACGAAAAGCATAATTACTGACCATCTAGAAATGTTAGATTGAAATGATGTGACCAGCCCTAGGAATGCTTCAGCAACAACAGACAATCCACTTCTCTATGCTGGATTCAATTGATTCTAGCCTGGTAGCATCCCTTCTCTTTCTTCAGTTTCCTGCCTCATTCCTTATACCTTTTTGTGTATGCTATGTACACAACACATGCAACAAATACACTAGAGGAATTTACAGGAAATTCACTTCTAAAGTCTTGAACCATTCCAAAGCAAGTATGTTTCATCCACTGAGCAAACCTTATGCTTCTATTTGAATAGGGTTTTTACTGCAGTAAGTACAATTAATTTTCATTTTTGGGTCAACACCGTAACAATAATGTTGGTTTTTAAAGGTGAAAGGATTTGTAGTTACTGTAAAGCAAAAAATTCTCCATCTTGATGATGTCCTTATTTCTAGATGAATGCTTGCCATTTTTAAAAAAACCCTGTACACATATTAGCATTAGTATTGTATCTAAAGATTCATAGGCCAGACTGTCTTCTCACATCTCATAAAACTACTAGTTGCAGAGGCATTATTGCAAATTTATATATGCATAGATGAGAAGCAAAAATTGGCCTATCTGTTTTAATTTGGAATAATTTCCTAAAAGATTAACTAGGTAAATCGTCTTAATAAAATACTTAAACAATATTTAGTTCAAAATCTGCTGGTCTGACCTTCATGACAACGGATTTTAGGGAGTACCACCACCCATGCCAAGAGTACCAAACAATCCCGTTGTCTGTCTTGGCAGTGTAGGGACCTCTGTAGTACAAACCGTTCAGGTTGGCAGAGTGACACCTGGTGGGAAAGTAAGGTGAAAAAGCAATGAGGCTTCTGCCAAAAAGTTTCAGGAATGTGTCATTTCTGTGCGAGTCAAAAATTTTGCCATGTTTGTCAAACAGCCTAGTTTGACAGTTGCACGAATTTGAATTTGTGGACTTCTGTGAGCCTAAACAACAGTGGTTTAATTAGGGCACAACTGCAAGTGTTCTTCGCTTCCTTAAAACAAAAGTTCTGCTTGTTCCTTTCACACGTTTTCTGACATTACTAGCTCTTGGAGTTTTTCCTGTGAATCTGCTTCAGTGGAGAATTATTCCAGAGCTGTTCAGGCCATGGATGACAGCAGAGCATATACCAAGAAAAACTCTGGGAAATAAATCCTATTCTGGTTTTTGTTGTTCCAGGTTAGCTCCCCTCAAGTTTTCCAGTTACACCACATGGTGTTTTGTATGACAAAACCTGAATACCACTATCAGTTTGTCTATTCACCTGTGGACTTCTATTTACAAATAGATGAAATCCAAATGCTAATTAAAAATCTGTATACCAACTCACTGGATCATTGGAATTGGCATTTTATTTGACTATACAAAGTACATTTTTTCGTTCTTTAACAGGCTGAGGCAGCAATGCTGTTACAGTTTATTAAATATAGTGGTTGAAACAAACAAAGAAAAAAATCCTAGCAAACCCCCAAAGGCTTGAATAAGAACCGGCACAAACTTGATACTGATTTGTTTTCTACAAGAAAGAAATTTAGATCTCTATGGAGAGCAAACTGACTGTTCCTTCTGCAGCACGTTGTGATGGATCAGCTTAGTTTATCTGCCAATTCAGTATTTCATTATTAGTGCTGTTAATATTTAGCTGTCAAACACTATGATGGATTCCAAAAGCAGACTTCAGATAATACACAAACAGAAAACATTCCAAATTAACCTTATGACTATTATTACTGGCAAATCTTAGTCTTTTTGGCAATGCTTACACTTCATTAACAAAGTTTTTGAGAAATAAAAACTGTCATAAAAGACCTATGGGAAAATTTTCATCTATATATGCTTTTTTATTCCTTAAAATTTTGAAGCTCAATTTTGATAATGTGTTAGTTGAAAGCTTATGATTTGTGGACATCAAAAGTGGCTTTGTTTTTGAGAATGACAAACTTGTATCAGAGGTGACATAATCTTTCTAACCATACAAATTCTGCAAAGAGCAGGCATTCTGTCTACTTTGAATCAAAACATAGAATTCATTAGAAGAATCATAAAAAAGCAAACCATAATTTGTCAACAGCAACATGAGCCAGTTAAAAGCCTTAATTAGTGCTAGGAAGCACTAATTGCCAGGATATATAGTATTCACTAACCAACTGGAGGCTGCCTGAAGTAACTGGACATACTAAATTAACAATTGCCATGTGATTATTGATATGACATTGTGAAGCAACATTCATTATTCACAAGTCAATAAATACCTTAAAGTTAGCCTATATTTCTCCTTTCTTTCCCATAGGTTAATTTTAAAGTAAGAAACTACCATAGTTTCAAAAGTACAGTCAACTCTGAACTACCCATGGACATTTTATCTGGATTATATATTAATGATATGACAGGTGCAGCGAAATGGAGTTTGTTCCCTGAAGAACTTTTTGAATTCTGTCTGGGTTTACTGACTCCTCTAAGGCCCCACATGAATGTAGCTATGCTGTCTCTGGGATGATTGGTGAGCCAGGGAGCTTGAGTTAGTGAGATCTATGGCCCCAAGTTATTGCCTGACAGATCCACTATTATCATCCATGCATGGTGTAACTAAAACTGTGAGTGCTGGGGGGAGAATAAGATCATGCCCAACTAGAACTGTTAGCTCTTCTTTCACTAGTTATGAACCTACTGACCTTTGCAACACCCTGGATGCAGGAAATCTTATGGGTGTAGTACCGGCTCTGTGGATTTGCATTCAAGATGAAAATCTCTCCTAGAGCTTTGCTTACAAAACGATGCAGAGGGGCCATTTTTCTGCAGAAGTTCAGGATAACAAATTCTGAGCTGGAGCAAAACTGGTAACTTTAGATCTGAGCTACTTTCGTGAAGCCTCACTTGTGTCCTGTCCCTTGGTTTTCATATTATCTGGGCTTTTCTGTATTTCATTAGTCCAGATAGCATAGACTTGGCTATAAACAATTCCTTCATAGCTGGGAGCTCCTATATAAACCAGCCAAGAGCACTAATTCCTTCTATGTTTGCTAATCTGTGCATGACAAATACATGTTTCTGAATGCTTTCCTTTCTCTGCCAGTACTGTTCTTTTGAATAGGATTTCATAATACTTCTTCTAGTATTTTGCAGTTCTAAGTTTTATGTTAGGCTTAACATAAAAAAGTTAATAGCAAGACAGTGAAATAAAACTATTATTAACTCATATTCATTATCCAGATAGACTGTCACTTTAAGAGCATTAACTACAGAGCCATAATAGGAACTAGCCTAGTAGGAGTCAGCTATCTTTAGTAGCTGTGTAGTACCAGCTACAAGGTATAAATAACTGTCAAGTTCTGCTGTACAGCTTCTTTTGCAAAGGGGTCATTCTTTTGTTCAAATCAATCCAATATTAAAAAAAAAAAGTTTTTAAAAAATAAAAAATTGTACGCAGTGGTCTAAAAGTGGTTACTGATTCACTCTTAATGAATTCCATGGCATGATATCAGTTTAATGCTACTTGAGGTCTAAATATTCCTTTAAATCATCAAAAGTTCTGATTTCATGTGAAAAGAATCTCCAGCATAGTTGCCTTTCCCTTTTATATCTTAGCTTTCCTGAGAAATCGAAAAAAACCCTTCTCTACATGTGACTTTTTGCCATAGGTCTCAAACACTCTGCTGACACACTATCCATGCAAATATATTAAAATAAGTAGTCAGTTGTGAAACGTTTAGTTAACAGCTACATCATATCAGCTAAGGTGGTCACAGAGACTACTTATGGAATCAGAATTTGGAAAATGAGGAGTTAAAAACAGAAACAAATGATGACACAACAGAAACAATGGAGCTGATCCAGCTTGGCAGTTCTTGCCAAGTGAACTGAGATCACAGAGAGAGAGTAGTATGCTTCCCTGAGCTGTATTTTAAACCTATTACACAGTGAGATTGCATAGTTTCTCTTCATGGCTATATTTATCCAATTAATTATGGGAAAGAACATAGCTGATCTGTACAGACTATGCTAAGGCTACCCATTTTTAATTTTTGAATTGGTATTCTGCATGTAAGTAGAGTTTTAAAATTCTTTCACTGAACCCTATTTAAAAAAAATCTTTGTCTCAGTCCATCCATACTCACTGACAGAAATTGAGTGGACACATTACCATCTTCATATGGAAGGAATAATAAGAGTGACATGCTGTGAACTGTGGTGAAAAAAATGAGTGTTGATAACCTGGCACTAGTTTAGCTCATCAGATATTTTTCAGCACTGCCACATCTGGTCTAGTGCAATGCAGGAAAAATGCAAGAATGAAGCACAACGGGGATACATCTGCAAACTCTACATGACCTACTTGTGTAAAAACTAGTTACCTTAAAGAGGCAGAATTATCTCCCCTTTACTGCCTGATAACAAAGATGACCTACTGCAAATACTATTATCACAGAGACTTGTGCAGTAGGTGCTGTCCCTTCTACAGTGAGTCTCAGTCTTACCAGCACTAAGACCTCTGGTAGGAGACAGGAGCACATTGCCAATAAATAAACAATGTCAATCCTATCTTCTACCATATGTTATTATTGTCTGAGTATGCATGAAGCAGAATAGTTGACAGTAACTATATAAAATCAAAGTACCTGTTAAACCACCAGCCAGCCTTTTCCTCTTCAGCACAGTTACCTTCATAGTTGTCATTATCCCTGTCTCTAGTACTGAATTTCATTCCTCGATGATCAGCCCACCATTTTACTTCAGGATGAAATCCACCAGTAAGGGAATCACCAGCTGTACCAGAGTATTCACCACAGCTCATCTCATAAGAATGCTAATGAAAAATGTGAAGAAAGGAAAAAAAAATAAATTCCAATATGTTTTTGGCCCTTCGCAGATCAGAGAGTGAAACCACAAAGAGGAAAATAATCTGATCAATTTGCTACTATTTTTATGCTAAGAAATGTCATGCCACTTAAATACTGTGTACCAGATAATGAAGTGCTGTAAAGATGCTTACCAGGGGTAAAATTTGTTATTAACTTTATGTATAAATGACATAATAAAAAACAATATTAAGGTGAGTTTGCAGTATACATTACAAATCAAAACGTTATGTACCATTACTGTTGGTAGTGTCAACAAAAGTAGAAAAAGTGCTTTTATCCATGGCTGCTAAATCAAATGATACATGTATTTTACAGAAAGCATCAGGGTAAACTACTATTATTGCATCCTTGAAAATTATAAGCATATGTAAGAAAGAAAATATAATAAGGTTCTACACAAACCTTCATGAAAATTAGGGAACGTGTATGTTTATTGTTGGTCTACAGAATCCGCATTTTTATTAAAATCTCCAGTAATTTAATATTTTATTACCTCCTCTCCTGCAACTCTGAATCTTGCATATTGTGCAAAACGCCGTTCTCCTTCAAAATCAGTTAGATCAATTCTTAAAGTATAATTCCCTTGAAAAATAACAACAAAAATTATTTTAGTTAAACTAGCTTCTCTCACTACTTTTCAGAACTATTATAGTAGAAAATTAAAATATGTTTTTATCATGAACCTCTATCACCACAGCATATTTCATGGGTTTTTGTCTTCTTTCTTTATTCATTGTCTTTATTCACCTGAGTCAGCTTAGAAAAATTTTAGAATTATTCCAATACAGATTTTCAAATGTAGAAAATTAAAAATCTAATGAAAAAGGCCTTACGGACTTTATATTTCAGTAAGGTATTTGAGGTGGAAATAAAAGGATAGTGAGAAACAATCAATAAACATTCTCCTAAGAAAATTAGATTTTTATGCTCTGAAAATAAGAGTTATACTACGATCACATCATGGTGGCACTGATTCCCATATGATTTAGCTGACTAAGCCAATGGGTAAGTTTTGTATATGCATCATTCTACAACAAAGCCAAAGTTAGCTTAGATTGAGTGACTTTTAGAAAGATGGGAATAGCTTTCTACACCTGATCTGATCAACAGGACTGGCCTAGAATTACCTTCATGTAATAGCCCACACAGCCACATAAAGCCCTGACTAAATGAACAGGTACAGCATACTACCTGACTGGACTGGTAGTGATGCCGACTGCAAAACAGACAGAGAGAATTCTTTCCTGTCTAGTGTGTCCTGTTTCACGGAGGCTCTCTGCTGGCCCAATGACAGTTTTGAACCTTTTGTTAGAAAACATATATTCAGGTGTGTTTTGTTCTGAAACTTGGAGAAGTCCATGCAGACTAACAAGAGAACTCAGGATTTATGCTAACAAAACGGGTAACAAAAAATGGCTCAGAAAGAGCAAAGAAACAGAAACTATAAGAAGACTATTGTTATAATACAAATCTTACCTTGATTAGTCAAATAATGAAGATTTTTATTTCCAAGCCAATATTCACCATTTTTCAAACCAAAATTTCCAAAGCCTTCTTCATAGTCAGCCCAGACTCTGAAAAGAGTATAAATCATTAATTTATCAAAAAAGCAAGTTTGTTTGGATGTTTATTATACAGTTATAGATCACAGAATAATGCAAACTGGAAGGAACCTTGAGAGGCAATCTAGTCCAATGTCATGCTCCAGGCAGAGTCAACCATGAGATTTGACCAGGTTGCTCGGAGTTTGTCCAGAAACTTCCAGAGATGGAGACTGCACATTCTCTTTGGATAACCTGCTGACTGTTCTCACAGTGAAACAGTTTCTCCTTACATCCAATCTGAACCTCTCTTGTTTCAATTTAACAGCTCGGTCCAATCTCTGGTATAGCACAATTTATCTGATGTGAAGACATTTTTCCTGGTTAAATCTAAGGGATCTAAGTGAATGTGTAGGTGTCTCACAGGCATTGTTTCTTTATTATCTGTGATTTGATTAAGGTGTGACACTCCTGCAGCTGGATATATAAATTTGTAACTTGAGGTATTAGCTAGCCATTTCTAGCTTTGAGTTATTAACAGATTCTAAAAATTTTTGAACTCAATACTGGTGCATAGTTTCAAGAATTAATGTGTATACATTTCCCTACCTACAGTGGTTCTGAAACTCTTAGTGGTTTTGGTTTCATAGCATGTTCTAATGGGAACAGAAATATCATATATTTCCTGTATCAGAAGCAACCTACTTCAGCAATGGATGAAAGGCTGTGGACAGGCAGCCGTAAGGGAGAGAAGCCCCTGTGACTTTAGCAGCTGGTAGTCTCTGGCAAGGGAAAAGAATAGGTGGTGTGTGGTAGTAATAACTGCAAAATGCTACAGATTGCTTCTGTAGCTTGTCTGACCATATTTTATAAAACAGAAGTTTTCTTGGCTCACAAATGGCTTGTTTTTGTGGTTCACAGGGCCAAAGTTTTCACTTCTGGACATTTCCCAAAAAATGTGTGAGTCTTGGCAAAGGCAAGGAGGTTAGTTGTCCACAAATCAAGTTCTCAACCATTTTATTTTTCCTGGAGGCATTTTGTCATGAGCTACAAATTACTTTTGTGGTGTGTTTCTCTCATACTTGCTTGCTGATGGCATTTTGGTTCAAGCAGATTGCTTGCATTTTTACATTTTTAGATGTTTACTGTTTGCAAAAGACAAGGTAGTCCTTTACTCGTCATGAAGAGTCCTTGCTCCAACAATTGTTAATGCATTTGACATTGAAGTGTCCTCGTGTAAAATGCACAAGTTGTCAGAAAAAGGCTAGCAGAGATGTCTCATAGAAAACAGCCAGAGCCAGAAGTGGTATCTCATCTGGAGGCTGTCCCACAGAATAACCATTCCTCCCTTTTATCTGGGATAACAACCTATTAATATACTTCTAGAGGTCAGATTTAACTTTCCATTTTAACTTTAATGATTCTCCACTTAGTTTCCAATTTTAATGACCAAGTCTAGTACCTACCTATCAAAATTCTGGCTGCCATCAGATCGTCTCTGAAAAACAGTCCAACCACCTCCTTCAGACATGTCACAGAAGGCAAGGAACTCAGTAGGACTCTGGATAGGTTTCATCTTATAAAATCCACTTTGCTTATGGCCATCATTGTAGATTTCTGCGCAATCTGTTCACAAAACATTGATTGGACACAACTTTTTTAGTTTTGTACTTAATGGCAAAATCAGAAGTCAATAGAGATAATCAAGTCATGTCATGTAGAAGTCACATATGAACGAGACTAATAAAAAATATATTTGCAAACACATTTCATTGACTTTTGGGGCATTTTCTTGCATTTGTGTTGCTTTATGAGCATAAAGCAATATTTATTGAGTTGTAATTATTTTGACATTTCATTAACGGAATATTTTTTCCACCATAAAATAATTTTTGTTTTCATTTGCCTAGCGAAGTAATTCCTCCGTTTTAAGTGGCGTCACTTCTAATTTACAGTGCATGATCCACATTAGAGTCCTGCTACCAGCATAAAATTACTTATAAGACACATGGTAACCTTCGAAAATAAACATGTACATCTATGTCCAGAAAGTTCACAGCAGAACTGCCAAAAACAAGAGTATGAGTCTCCAGTGTTAGAAACAATTGCTGGGCCTGATTCTCTTGTACTTTCAACCAAATAGATGCAAAAATATATAGAATACTACTCCCAAAAAGTGCAGTGTATGGTTAAAATTATAGCACTTCGACTTGATACCAGTTACAGTCTGGCCTGCATTGCTGTTGATGAATATCATTTACAACAATCACAAAATCCAGAGCTCATAGAAATATTGCAGCAATGTAATTGTATAATTTTATATTTTTTCCTCTAGGAATTAAGAAATGAAAAGAGTTCTTTGTTTATATGTAATCTACCGTTAAACAGTCATACAGGAAAGACGTATGACTTTCAGCATTTCTGCTTTTCCTGGCTAAGGTAGAGCTGATTAACTTTATGGCATTCTCTGAAACATTTATGAATATGTTGGCTGAACTTCCAGGCCTTGTTGGAATTTTCTGAACTATTATATTTCTTGTCAGTGAAAGTGTCAGCGAAGATTAGACATAGAAAATAAACACTTTATACTCAAAACAAATAGCTATGCCAGGATTTGAATAAATTCTAATAGAAAACATGATTTAAATAACAGCTAAGTTGTCTTTCTAGTGAATGTTTGATTGGCTTACATGAAAATAGCTTTTCTTATCCATTAATTTCTTGTGCAAAACACAAGCACATTTTAATGTTTAGCAGTTGTATATAGTGTGGAATTTCTCCCTCACTATCTAACTCAAATTATCCAGCTCTCTTGATATTAAAATGCTACAGCAGTTTAAGTGAAATAATGCAATATGAACAGGAAAAAGCATTTCCCAAGCTATAAGGAAAGTGAAGAACTAATGGGGAAAAAAATCATCAGAAATGGGAACAAGTTACATCTGTTATTTAGAGTAACGTTTTCAGAAAATAAACTGAGGCATGTGCTAAGAAAATGCAAATGCCTTTCAGAGAAATGTAGGTTTAATAATCTTTTCCAGTAATAAATGAGTCAGCCATAATAATATTTTTAGAAAAGTATTCCAGGATGCTGAGTACATAAATAAATACATAGCTAAAATTTAAAATCAGACTTACAACTGCTTTTAATTTAATTTTAATGGTGCTTTGTTATACTCGATGCCTTGTTATATGTTGTGATTTCTTCCAGCAGCACAAACACTAGAAGTATATTCAAACAAGGCTTTTAAAAATAATAGCAGTTTAGGCTTTCTAGAACTGGAAAATAAGAAATGAACACCATCCAGGAATCAAATTGTAATTTCAATCCAACTGTTGTTTTGGATAGTGTTTTATTATTTTAAGAGTTTGGCCTCACTGCAGCTGTTACAAGACAACACTTAGCTTTGTAGAGGGAGCAGATCACCACCACAATGCTGGTGAAAATATAAAAACAACTTTAAACCAGTATTTTAGAAGCCGTGATGTCATGAGCTGAATCTAACTCAGTCAAAATGGGGCCACATACAGAATATTATTGAAGTGAGATGCATTGAAGTGAGAAGTCATTATGCCAGGCTTATGTGTGTAAATATGTATGTCTCAGGGACTTTACAGATTGGAAGAGCCGGTGTGTGCTTGTAACCCAGGAGACCATTTGAATGTGTGAATGTGAACTGACCCTGTGGGTTAGAACTTTTTGAGATTAGTCAAAGAACAGTGTTTAGCAATCTGTAACTGCTGATTAACATTTTGTACATGTCTATTATTGACTTTTTTCCCGTTTTATGGCTGATATTTATGCTTAATTTATTGTTCACTGATTGTTTTTTAATTTTGCACTATTAATAAATCAATAAACTACTTCAATCCTGATTTGATTTATACATCTGGCATTAACAATCTTTCCCTGCCTAGAAAGTCTAGGTAAAAGCTGAACACTGTGTTTTAAACAATTATTCTATGATTAGCTTTTAAAACAATAAGTCAATGGGCCCAATTGTGCTAAAGCTTCTGTGTATCAGTACTCATGGAAATGAAAAGAATAGCTTCATTTCTAACCTGAATACTGCCTTTTTCCTCCCAAGTCAATGACACTGTTTTCATCTCCTCTGTCACTGTACTGAATCTCTTTCTTCTCTAAAAGCTGCATAATTTTTAACTGCTGCTGTTTCACACGGTGCTCCAGAAGCCTCACCTGGCCCTGAAGTTGTATCTGCTCTTGAAAACATTTCTGTAAATCCTAGAGAGGAAAACATATCTTATTGTAAAATCAACAAATTTTTGTGAAATTTAACATGTGACACAAAAAGCCAACCAAAAACCACCCATAAATAAAATTTAACTTGAATAAAACATTTTGGTCACAATTTCCTACAGACACTATGTTGACTTCCACCTCATGTGTTACCTCTGTTTAAAATTATTTCATATATTACAGAGTGTAATATATGAAATATATATTAAGAACAATAGCTGTTTTGCAAAGAGATCTTCTCTTTAGTGCTTATAACTACCAGCTCTCACTGCAGACATGCAGAGGGGACTTTAGGGAAAAACACTATATTACAGACTATCATAAGGATGGCTTATTCTCTATCACCTGCCATCCACAGAGATTTGCTATCCAGTGAAGCCTGCTACTGACATTGTGATGGTTCTAGAATCTTAAAGAAATGCAACCCATACTGCTTATGATAAAAACCTTAACATTGCAAACATAAATATTGTAAAGTTTTAAGATAATTTTTGGCATGCTAAAATAAATAGTCCCTAAGAAGCTGTGAATGTGCATGAAAAATTAAAGTTAAAACTTAAAGTCAATATTGTGAGAAATGCGGCAATTCTGATAAGGTGATACCTTGCACTCATTTCACCCTGGTGCAAATGCAGATAAATGACAAGAGAGTTGGAATAGCTGTTCCAAATTCTGACATGCTGACTCTATGCAGAGCAATAAATAATTGGTTGTAGATTAAAGACTATGGCAAAATTGCCAAAGTGAGCCAAACCTGATCTGGGGAGCTTAAATTAAAACAATCGCTAGACTTTTAAATAGATATTAAATAAATTTTATTTCAAGTGTGGGGGGGAAAGTCTTTGGAAATGTGACCTAAGTAACACTGTCTGCAATTTTATATGAGCAGAGTTTAGTAGCTATGGTGCTTGCACAGGAGCACAACTAGCCCTGTAAAAGCAAAATCAAAGGACAAACTTTTGGAAATCGCGGAATCACAGAATCGACCAGGTTGGGAAAGACCTCCAAGATCATCAAGTCCAATTCTTGATCCAACATCGCTGTGGTTACTAGACCATGGCACTAAGTGCCACATCCAGTCTCATCTTAAAAACCTCCAGGGACAGTGAATCCACCACCTACCTGGGCAGCCCATCCCAATGCCTGATTGCTTTCCCTGTAAAATTTTTTTTCCTAATATCCAACCTAAACTTCCCCTGGCAGAGCTTAAGATCGTGCCCTCTTGTCCTACTGCTGGTTGCCTGGGAGAAGAGACTGACACCCACCTGGCTACAACCTCCTTTCAGGTAGTTGTAGAATGTGATGAAGTCTCCCCTGAGCCTCATCTTCTCCAGGCTGAACAACCCCACCTCCCTCAGCCTCTCCTTACAGGAGGACATGGAAGATCAAATTTGGCATATAAGATCAAATCTGACATATAAGATAAAATCTGCAGTAGTTCTAAATTGGTATAACCTCATTCATAGGGAACACTATTTACATGTAGACCTGTAACATTTGGCATGCATGTGGAAGAATTGGTATCTTAGAACATTGTCCTATCACATTGAACTATAGAGAGGTCTGAACTAGCACACTGATGTGCACCTCCAGTGACATCTGCATACTTTCACTTGCATCAGGCTCAGGCTTCACCTATTTTTCCATAAACACTCCCAACAAAACGTTCTGTTTGTTTGCAATATCTAGTTATGCTGAAAAATTTGATCATCAGACTTTGCAGAAAAATCATAAATATTGGCCTCAAATTTAAGTATTATTGAAGTGTATCAGATACTTGCTTTGATTAATTCTTAACTGCAATCTAATACACATGGGGAATGGGGAATATGTATGTGTGTGTGGCACTGGGCAGTTTGTCAAAGGTTTAGCTGCCTCTCTGTGTTTGGGCTGCCCACGTCGGGCTTCCTGGACAGCAGGTGTGTCTGCAGAGCTGAGCCCTTCTGGTTGGGGTCGGCTGAGGAATCACAACAGTGCTTGACCGCAAGGGGACACTGTAAGGCCAGTGGCACGTTTACCGAACACCTTTTAGAGGAATAAACAAAGCAGCCAATGACCTGATATCCTGAGAGTCCTCTCTTGGTTAAGAGCACTCCCTTGAAAATCTTTCTCAGTGGTTAATAGCTATACGAGATGCCTAGCATATCTTCCTTTTCTGCTAGCAGGAAATGAGAGAAGGAAATACTTAAAATATATGGACATACAGAGACAAACTTGCCACAGTGGCTTGGAGGGATATTATTTGACCATATGCACTGGTTAATGTGGGACATGTAGCATATTACGAAGGAAAGATGCACTATTATGCAGGCTTTTCAGGGTATCTGCAGCTACATCCAAACCTTTCACAAAAGCTGAATTTTCAATGGAAATTAATTCAATGGGAGATTTAGAAGAGGCTTCCTTGACAGGTCTCTGCAAAAATCTAGTCCTGTGTGCATACATAAAATTATAGAGAACTGGAGAGCTTTAGATGAGAGAGAAAGAGATGCATAGGTAAGTTGAGAGACAGTGAATAAATTAAAAAAATATATTGAAAAAAATATATTCACCCTGATGAGCTAATGCTAACAATAGAAGTAAAGCTATAAAAAAATTCCCATTGTTCTCAGTCAGACCAAATATTAATTCTAATAATATTAAGAGTGATAAAGAGGCCATCATGCCACACTTACCAGTTTAAGTGCAGTGTTTGTTTACTGAGGTTAGCCTGTATCAGTCTTAACTCAGTACACACAACCTTGGAGAACACGGTAAAATACAATAGGAAAGACCTGGAAATGGTGACCCTGGTTTCCAAGCCCTTGCAATTTCATAGCAAGGCTTCAGGCAGGTTGCCCCTTTGACATACAGCAAGATCTGAGCCACCTTCCCTTCTGGAGAGAGCAAGAGACTGTGAATTTGAGAAGACGCAGCTACAGGTAGCTACATGTGTTTCTTTCGGGTATAGTAGAAATGCATCTATCAGTTCCCCTATTCATACTGCTAAAAGCTATTCTCCAAATGTGATTAAATTATGTAGTACAAGTACAGAACTTCTCAAAAAATATTATCATACCTTAGGAAAACTTGATATCTAAATTTTGTATGACACTACTTATATATCACTATAAAAGGCCCTTTCCTTTGAACCAAATTAAACACAAGTCTGCAACAGGCTTCATCTAAATATTATTCTTAAATGTGCACTTAAAATGAATCTTTTTTATTGTTTACCTAAGAAATTGTGAATTAATATATCTACACTACACATAGCAATTTCCTGATTAAAAAGGATTTAAGCTCACAGTGCCTAGGAAGTGGCAACCCAGAAATGACTAGCCATACTGAATAACTACACCATAAGAACAAAATGATTAAACAGAAATAAGTTTTGAAAGTAACCTTCATGTGAAAAGTACTGGTATCTGACACTTTGCTTTCTCTCCCTGACTTCAGCCTCCTCATTGGTATCTCTCTCTGTCAACTCCAGACAAATGCCATTACACTTTGCTGCTGGACAGCAAAACCACAGGTCTCGTACTAATTTTTCCTGTGGGACAATCACAGGGTAGCTGTGTAACCTCAAGGTGGATCAATGTGGCTTTTAGATCTGCAGGTTATCAAACTGTTCTTTTAATGTTCTATTACACTTTTCTTTCACAGGATAACTCTTTTTTAAAATCACTGGAGTTAAACCAGTGCACAGCTAGAGTAACACAAAAGCACAATGTAACTCAGGGTTATAAGTCAGCAGCTATAACACATTGCTATTGAAATATTGAAATACTGAAATATTGAAATACTCAACAAAATGTGAATTTCTTTGTGACTGTCTCCAGTGGACAGTGTTACCCACTGATAGAAACCAGACTAAACACAATCTGTTCCGCCTGTTTCAGTGAAGCAACTGTTTGCACTACACATTGAGAAGCAATTATCTAACAACTGCTGACAGCTCTTGGGCACATGGTCCCATGTTTAACCAGCTGCTGTAATTAATGTGCCTTCATTTCCATTATTGTGTGGATTATTTAGCAGCTAGTGACCTTCCATTAAAATTAATGCTATAAATTAGACTCAGAATACTTTATGAAAGCTATAAAAATACAAAGGTTTTACTTGGGGTGTTATTTCCTATATTTTTAGAATATAAACTAGCTCTAAAATATCTCTCTGTTGAGATTAGTGTTTTAATGAGATTAAAATGTGAAAACAGAGATAAATTTCAGAATGTTCCCAGTTTTTACTCACAAGATCAGCTAAAGCCCACAACATTCCAAATGAAAAATAATTTAAAAAAAAAAAAGTAAATGCATTTAACTGGAAAACCTTTTTTTCTCTGTAGGGTTCTGTAAAAATTGTATTTTTCTCCACTGAGCAGAAGTGATTAAAGAGGAATTGCTTTTTATTCTGTCTCTATAAAGGTACTTATCTGAACAAAAGTTTTCCATAAGGCAATGCAAGCTACAAACAACGATGCTTATCTAGTTGTACATTCAGCAACCACTTCCACCTAGGCAATTATGAATCAACAGTATAATCTCTTTAGGTCTCTTTAGGACCTGAATATCAAACTAGGAAGGACAGCCAAGACAGGCAGTGTAGGGTTGGTGAGGTTGGAGGGATTTTAAACAGCAGAGTAAGTGTGATTTTGTTAGGCTTTTTGTTGGAGAGGCAGAATACATAGCAGAAGGGTTTGGGAGCTAGAAGTGAGTTTTGATCATTGAATCTGAGTGTGAATTATAATCTAATTACATGGGAACAAGTAAGAATACGAAGCTATGGATCTTGTTTGAGAAAAAATTGTGTGGCAAGTGGACAAGGTAGAAAAGGACAGAAACATTTTTCCTCCCAAGTGTCAATGACCAGAAACACTACTGCTGCAGCCACTGCTTTAGGAGTTCCTGGGTTTTGCCTTTCTGTAAGTATGCTGCTCAAAACTAAAGGTGTTATTCTGAGTTAGCATTACCCCTGAATGGTAGCGTAACCACTTTGTCTGCCTTCTGTACAATGTGCCTCAATGCACCATATGATACCTTTTTTAGCAAAGGTACATCACCTCCTGTTTCACATCAGATCCAGTCACAAACTGACTTGATTTCTTTCTTCATTGGCCATGGCCCAGTGATTTATCTTCCGTTGTATATTTACGCGTTTGTTTCCTCTTTCCTTATTGGAAACTTTTCCTCACTGAACATCATTTGAGGTTATTTCCCCATTCTTTCATTTTTGCAATGAATTGTAATACTTTCCATCAAAGGTTCTGCCATCCCATGTAGATGAGATGCATTGTGAGTGCTGTGGAGGACAAGGTATGCAATATTTAGAAGAAACTCTGTAGACAAATTTAATTACTGGAACTTACAGAGCTGCCAATGGCATCCATCAAGCTAGCTGCAAGGACAAAATCAATCATTATCAAAATCTTCATTTTGGAAGCTGTGAAGTAGAGGAACAAATGAAATAGTAGTTAACTTAAACATTGAAATTAATATTTACACTTGACATTTTAAATTTTATTCAGCAGAGTCTATTTAACCTATAATTCCCTTCTTTCAAATCGTAAATATAATGTATATGTAGGCTTCATTACAAATGTCTAAAATAGTCTGATAAAATATGATTCCAAAGTTGAGTAAAACTAGAATTTATCCTTTTAGGCCACTTTGTATCAAAGCTCTCCATGTATTTTAGAACAGCTATTCAAGATTCATACTCATATACTTTATTTTCCAGACAAAAGCAAAGAATGTTTTAAAATGGTCAGGTCAATATTCTTTGTTGGTCCTTTAGATTTGTGAGAAAGCTCTCTGTTATAAACTACTAATTAAAATCTGAATTCAGCTAGTTGTCCTTGAACTAAAGATTTGTGCAACTTTTGTGTGCCAGAAGAAGATCAAGATAATTCTACTGTTGTAGAGTAATTTGGGGGGGGGAAATGCATAATAGTTATCAACTTTTATTCTAATGGTTGCAAGGATGATATCTTTCAACTGATAGGTATGGATATTTTGTACTGTATGACCCATAGCATTTTAAACCCTCTTGTTTCATATGAAAATTATTTTAAATGCTAAACCAATCACCATTGTATCTCACTGCCTTGCAAACATTAGCTGATAGAACTTCACAATTTTTTTGTAAGGTAGATGTGTGCTTTTCAGCTCACAGATGAGAAACCAAGGCCTCCAATTACTATAATATTTACATGGATGTTCTGAATTAATTACTTAAACTGATGGAAGCTATCAACCGAGGAATGTTTCTTTTTCCTTTTAACTACAAATATTTTATTTTAGTATAGGCTAACACCTATTTAAATCAGAATATTTGTCTTTTTCTACTTATCAGACTGAATCAGCTAATTACATAGAATCATAGAGTCTTTAAGGAAAAGACCTCCAAGATCATCGAGTTCAAGCATTAACTTAACACTGACAGGTCCCCCTCTAAGCCATGTCCCTAAGCACCACATCTACATGGTTTTTGAATGCTTCCAGGGACAGTAACACATTAAAACATTTGTGGTTAGACAAAGTCCTATAACAGAGAGTAGTGATTCAATGTCAGCACGTGCTTATTGAAACACTAACTTTACGAAAATTTTCACTCATGTTTCTACAGGAATTAATATAAACATGAGTGGAACTTTGGCAGACTGTGCTTTTTAATGTACAAAGATAAGCAAAAGTATGTTTCTCAGTCTGTGTAAAATTGGACAAGTCCAACTTTTATTTTCACCAATCTCTGAAAACCTCATGCAAGACTACAAATTACAGCCAAATTTCAGATTTCAACATCTACCTATAAAATACTTAGGATGCTTTTTAAAATTACAGTTATTTAAGTAAGTAGCATCGATTTGTTTTGTTTTAGTTTTTTTACATATGAGATTTGCTGGTTTGAAAGCATCATATTTTAAAACATAGAGTTGTGAGGCCCAAGTGTATCTGTTTGAAACTCTTTAAACCATGTCTTGCACAGAAGTGGTGAAGACACAAAGTGTTTAGGGTACTGTGTAACCACAGACCCATGTTGCAAACAGCTCAGAAGTCCTTTTAAGCATTTTGGACATATACAACATTGACCATTAAGCTGCAAAGCTCTGTACTAAGCTGATTTTTTTAGATTTCAAAGAAATCCACTAAAAATTACCTATAAAGTGTTTCTTGAGTAAGAAGTGTTAACTGAAAATCTTAGGCTGTTATTTCTATTTCATAAAATTTCTGAATTTAAAGCTGTAAATTGTTCTTCATGCTAACCAAATAAATGTTATATCATTTGAATTAGAAACTTTACCAGAATTCAATGCAACATGTTCTGATACTTTTTCAAGTGGTAAATCCTATGAATTACAGGATTAAAAATGGGGGCCAGTGTCTGTGTGTGAATCTGCCAGAATTGCCTGTCGATGAATTCTGTTATTTAAATTAGAGACGTTTCTGCCACGAGCATTGATCCTGTAGCCATTCACAATATGAGCTCACTATGATCGTAAGACAATTAAGAGTCTTTGAAAGGGGGAACAGCTGAGAGCTCCATTTGGCAGATGTTTCAGTTAGAAACAGGGAAGATTGAAAGAGAAAGGACACAGGGTAAAAATACCAGAGTGGGTCTATAATATGGTTGGGGAGACCAAAATCTGTGTGCTGTTCTCCTCCAGAAATGGGAGAAGGTCAAAAAGACTAGGAAGAGACCTGAAATCTCAGGCTCTGAGAGGAAAAGGGTAACCTAACTGTTTCTCTGCTTCTGTCATTGACCATCAGGGAGACCCAGACAAGGCAGAGGACAGTCAGCAGTGCTGATCCTGGACCTTGCACCTTTGAGCCAGTTTTTCAGCAGGTATAAACTCCTGTAGTTTGTCTGATCTCCCAGTTGCAGTGACATGAGATTTGCTGAGTGGTCAATCCTACAGTGACAAGAAGGGTGGTAAACAGAGGCAAGCCCCACACATTTTCAAAGCGCTTTGCATACACTCCCCAAATCAAGAGGTTCAGTCATGGAATTAATGTGGTAACAGTTTACTTAGTTTTCCACATTTCTAAAAAACGTTTCAGTAAAGGTTGTATTAGTAACAAATCTCTGAAAGTGCATGTCCATGCTCTTTGGTAATATGTAAAGCTACAGTTCTGTTCAATGGAAGCTTAACATCTTCCTCTAGGAAGAGTCCTTTGAAAGTCAGTTTCTTAAACTAATTTCTTCATTTATTTAAATATTTACCCTGGTTTACAGCTATTTGCTGACAAACATTCACACATAATGCAATAAAAAGCATTCACTGAAAAAAACCTTCAAAAAAATTACAGATCTTAATCCAAGTCACAGATGAACTCAAAGAGTTAATAAGTGTTGAGAGACTTTCAAGACTTTTGTTATAACACCTGTGTTGATTTAACAAAAAGAAAAAAGATTTGTGCAGGGGATATCCCTTTCCACAAAAATCTTAATCTCAGACAGTAGACGTGGATTATTTATCACACATCATGAGAGAATGAGAAAAATCTGGTGTAATATTTTCAAGTTGAAAACATAAGCCCTTAGTGGTTAGCTGAAAAAAAAAAAAATCACCTTCTGTTTTAATAAAATGAAGTTTAAGGGCAACTCTTCTGAAACTTTGAAATATTTTCCATGAGGTTACTCATTTACTATTCAGAGATTACATCTGGAATGTGCATTTGCACAGCTGTGCAGAAATTTTTATTCAAAGCTATGGAATAAAAATTCTAGAAAGATATCTTTTTACTTGTCCATGCCTGGGCTTTCTTTACAGGCTACACAGATAATCAATCCTATGTTCAAATTTCCCCTAAATTTGATGTTTTTTTCCAAGTCTTTCAATAACAATCTATTAAATAGATTTGATGATGATAAAGAAGTTCTGTGCTATAAAAATTCTGAACCGTCAGCATGTTGTTTTGTTTTTGAACTGTGGAGACGTCAAACTAGATGGAATACAGATGCCTGTTTCTGTTAGCACAGTGTCAATAAGAATCATATTACTAATAAATACAATAAGAGACAATCTGCCAAAAGGATAGATAATGACTGGAAAGATTTTTGTTTTGCTTTCTTAAAATTCAAACTGGTTTTAATGATTAAAATCATGCACAAATTTGGGTTTTTTAAATTAAGTGGTGTTAGAAAGGTTACCATGTTTTCCTCATCTGAAAAACGGACAATAATTCATGATTTGATTTACTTTCAGGTTTTAAAAGCAGCCTTGTCCATACAGCCATATACTAATATAAATTTAGAAACTACAGATTTGAATATTGGTTTTATTAACTATCTAGAAATGCAGGAAAATAGCTAGATCCCGGTAAAATATTCATACATCATTAATGACATTGCACCAGTTATATGACCTTCAAAAACATATTATTTTTAAACCATAACTATAGAAATAAGCCAAAATTCCTCCTTCTTCCCTCACAGGTACCTTATATGTTTACCTTTAACTTCTGGACAGAACTCAAAGTTGTTAAATCTTCTTCGGCTGATGCAAAGAATTCCAGAGCCCTTCCCAAGCTGCGGTTGTTTTTGCTATTAAATTCTGTAGAGTTGAGGCTTACATCTGCTATGAGTCACTGGGCTGGAATGTTACAGAGAAGCTGCATTTATCAAGACTAAATTGCAACATAAGAAGGAGATGATGGTAATTCTGAGCCTAACACAACACTTCCAAAATAAAACTAGACCAAAAATAACAAAGGATCATCCATTCCCTTTCACTGCTCTGATCCAAGAAATTGCTCTCTGCATCATATTCAGCCATATACTCCAGTACTTTCCACAATCAGAGCCTAAATCTCCTGGGCTTCAGATGTACATGGAAAGCATAACTGACTCAACTGATTTAGAAAAAAACCATAATCACTCAGACTAGAAATTACACATTAGAGGTGTAACATAAAAAGAAATCTGCTAAAAAAAAATCCAACCCAAAGTAACAAACATAATACAGACAAAGCCAAGGGCAACAAGAAGGACAAAGAATCTTGTTTGCTGTCAGTATTTTTTAGCTAAGGGACTCAGAAGCACATGATCTCAGTGACTTTGTTAAACAAAATCACTTTCTATTATAAGCATTTTAGAGTCAGAAAAATACATCCAAGAATGTTTTAAAATGCAGTTTGAGTTTTTGCCCTTCTTCTGTGTTGGCTCTTCCCAAAAAGTTCAATAAATGAGTATGCTTAAAGGAATACTCTGAAGGAAAAAAACTCTTAAGGAAATACTGAACAAAAGCAATAAAAGGAGCTTTACATTCCACAATACAAATATCATAGAGTCATAGAATAGCTTGGGTTGGAAGGGATCTTAAAGATCGTCTAGTTCTAACCCCTTTGCCATGGGCAGGGACACCTTCCACTAGACCAGGCTGCTCAAAGCCCTATCCAACCTGGCCTCAAACACATCCAAGGATGGGGCATTCACAACTTCCCTAGGCAACCTATTCCAGTGTCTCATCACCCTCACAGTAATCACTAATCTAAAAACCTAAGTAAGCCTCTTCCTAATATCTAATCTAAACCTCCTCTCTTCCAGTTTGAAGCCATTCCCCCTTGTCCTGTCACTACATGCCCTTGTAATTAGTCTCTATCCATTTTCTTGTAGGCTCCCTTCAGATACTTCCTTTTGAAGACTAATATTTGTTGCAAACTTCCTCAGAATAATTTCCGGTGCATTATTTGGAATCTGGTTACCTAGCAGTATTTATCTTTCCTCATTACTTTATATCAATTAATTAAATTCATATTCTGAATTTCAAATATTTATTAATTGCAATAAATTATTCCTGAGTAGCCTACACTAAGAATCATTCAAAAATTCAAAATCATTCAGCAAGTCATTTTTGCTGAGAATCTTACCATCACTAATGACTTCTTCAAGGAGGAAGATACCCGTTCATAGCATGACTCTTAACCTATGGTTGTTCAGTGGGTGGGCTCTGAATTTAGAAAGTTGTAAAAAGGCATGGCACTTTAAACTTAGATTTATTAACCAATAACATATGAAGTAGTAATAATGTGTCACTTCCATAATATTTTGTTACTGAAACAGAACAAAGCTGCAATCAAAGATAATCTAAAATCAGCTTTATGATAAAAAAATTCTGCATGTCAATTTTTTAAAGGCAGCTTCCTTTCCAAAATAAGTGTATATTTTTTACAGACTGACTTAAGAATTGTGTGGTGTGTTTACAAGGAAATCTGGTTAAGTAGTTATCATAATTTACTATGTGCCCTTTAGCAGAATACTATTATATCTTCCCCTTTTAATTGTATTCCACAAATAAAAACATTGCATATGAGCTTCACACACATAATGCTGTGGGTGTTTGCAGAGCTGACTGACATGTTAAATGCCTTCCAACAGCAGACTACTGAGGAAAGTGAGTACAACTCTATCTGCTTAAATCGAGTTACTTTAGATTGTTCAACAGTTCACTTTAACTATTTTTACAGAAGAGGTGATCCACATATTCAAGTGAAGAAAATTATCAAAAAGCTACGCTGGATTTAATCAACAGTTTGGAATGCTGTAAAAAAATGTTATCCACTAAGCTTTTAACATTTAAATATAGTTATCAGCTGTTAATATTTTATGGTTTTTTGGAGGCGACTAACAAAAAGTAGTCTGTTGTACTTACTTCTTGGTTAGAAGATTCTCAAGGCTTCTTCTTACTAAAGGAATTTGGCATTTCAGTATTCCTTTGGAATAATCTATATCAGTTTAACACGAGTCCTACTTAGTCAAATGACAGCAACTCTTTTGCATACTGTCTCATTTATACAAGAATCTTGCACCAGAGTATTAAAGTAGCTACAAAACAAGTTCAAATTTAAAGTTACATGCTCTTGACAGTACAACTTCCTAAAGTTCATAAGATGTCGATGATGGACCTCCTTGATGCAATTTTGCTTATTCACAGGGAAGCATATGAAAAAGTTCTGCTGTATTGAACACAAAAGGAATCAACAAAAGGAAGTAGCATCATTGTTCACGATTCCAATTCTCCACTTACTCAGTACTACCATCTTCTGAGGGTTATTGATTTTTTTGTCTCTAGGACATTGCTGCCTCCTTCCCATGTCTCAGCTTTCTTCCTCTTTCATTGTACTGACATACATAGTTCCATGAGGTTATATCCAGTGTCACTGCCATAGTCTTCTGGCTTCGGGCAAGCTACCTCAGTGTATGTGATTTACCACAGGCTCCAGTGTTTGAAGCAGACAGTGGCCATTAATGTTTCACTTCACTTAAAGTGCAGTTTATTGTGCACTTGCTTATGTGTGACAGCTAGCCATCTCTCCCATATAATTTGTTAGTAATATTTTATTTTTTCAATGTTGGATGAGTTAGAGGACTACAATCCGATACTTTGCTTAATTTTGGACAAATAAGAAGATTCAGAATATTTTAAATCACTTGATTCTTTTAACGTGCTCTCTTCAAAATGCTTGCCATAATCCTAATGAAAGCAGTGGTAGAAATAAATTAGACCAAAAATACAGCAGTCCATCTATAACCTTATGAAGATTTAACCATATTCATATATTCACCAA
The DNA here is from genome assembly GCF_009829145.1 of Chiroxiphia lanceolata. Taxonomy (NCBI): domain Eukaryota; kingdom Metazoa; phylum Chordata; class Aves; order Passeriformes; family Pipridae; genus Chiroxiphia; species Chiroxiphia lanceolata. The sequence goes on from NC_045640.1 coordinate 31,579,367, forward strand.
ACATACTGCACATAGTGACCAGGGCCTATTTCTGCAACCTTGTCCCATGTGAATAACAGATCTTTACAACTTGCATAACTGCACAATCAACTTGAAATGTTATGGCAATAAGTGTAACTCCCTGATGAGACCAAGAGAGAAGCAAAAAAGAACTTCTTACATATTCTGAAATTACAGAATGAAGGCAGTTTATTTTTTGGTGCATGGATAAAATATTCAAAAATAAATCCCGGTTTTTAAATAATTTACCTCATTTTTATGTAGTGTTGCAAGAAATAGGTGCATAATTTAGTAATTTCACTCATTTCATAATCAGTCATTTCAAACATACAATAAAGAAGTCAGCAAAACACCTTCATTATCATAGATAATAAGATCAGTAAATTTAACATATTTAGACATTATTTTATTCCACAACAAATATGGAAAAAACCCCAAAACTCATATTAGAAATATTAAAGAAGCAGTCCTTTACGTAATTTTCAATAAGCAGAAGCAAGGACAGCATTACTGCATAGATGGAACACATCACAGAAGTAAAGACCTAATAAACATCCAGATCTGTACACATGTGCTTTGAAGAATATAGAAAGTGGATTTGGAGAAGGCCCAGAGTAATTTTTTTTAAAAAATCATAATAAACACCATTGCTTGTGTTTGTCCTCTATTCATTAACCCCAAGATCATAACAAACATAGATTAAGCTATGTTGTGAGGAAATGTACATGGCAAAGTGACCTGCTCACGATCTCAGTGTGAGCACCAAGGACACGGTTCATAATCTTCAGCCTTACTCAGAGGAGCAGCTCAGATATCCTGCCTTCTCCTTCCTGCTTTCCTTACACATGAAGCTTCCTGCTGGCCCCAGTTTTCCTTTTGTTCTCTTCAAAGACATCCTTCTCCTATATTCTACTTTGTGAAAAGTATGGACTGCCTTTGGAAAGGTGTATCAACTAATCTGTCTTCCTTGGTATTTATCAATTGAGTGTTGCTATCCATCTGTACCAACCCTAATCAATATTCTACTAGAATGTAATACCTCAAGTGCATAATACAGCAAATATTATGGATTGGTGAGATAATAGCAGTATCAAGATGATTACTTTCTCCATCCCTATGGATGTGGGGAAGGTTTACAACAGGGATCCTGTCCATTCTTCAGCTGAGACTTAGGTGCTCTTCTGGGGTCTGACCAGGTTAGATAATACCTATCTTCCAATTATTTTTCTTTTCTTTATTGCTTCTGATGACTGTTATGCTTGAGTGGATCATCAAAAATGGTTTCCTTCTTGTCGTGGTTTGTTCGCTGGTACTGAATTGGTGAATCCTTCACCAACATAAAGCTTGGCTTTGGGGTCTTAAATGCCTGTGCCTCTGCCTCTACACCTACTTAACTCATTCTAAGACCGTAGAGGGTAAGTGGACACTTCATCTTCCTGTATAAATCAACTCAAAACTCTTTGTTACTCTAATGTTACACAAAGAAAGGAAAAATACCTTTAGTATAGTGGCCTGATAGTCACTGTGTAGCCATATTATGATAGACTAATCATTTTTGGCCAGTTTCACTTTTGCAACCAAAAGCTCTTTGTCATAAAATTAGGAAAAAATTGGACAATTATTTGAAACAAATGCTATATTAATTACTGTCTTTGTTTCAGGGCCTTTAAAAATCACTCTTTCCAGATACTTCTTACATGTCCTCTGTCTCGGTAAAAGGTTAATCTTTCACTTCTTCTTGTCTCCAGTCCTTACATGCCTGTATTTTGTTTGCTTTCTTTCCTTTCACTTTGGAATGATAAAGTAAAATTAACAAGATAAACCAACAGATGTGCAAGGAAAAAATCATCACATCTCTGACATGGCTTTCAATCCTAATTAAATTGGGCTATCTCAATCCATTCAGTTTCTGTGAGGATGCATTCATTAGCATGTCTGCTGATGGAAGCACTTATAACAGAGATCTTTGTAGGAAGATTTAGTTACTGTCAGTTTAGAGGCCCATTAGTGCTGATATAGGACTTCCCCCAAAAGATTTTTCTTTATTTAATTAAAAAGACATTCTTTAAGCCATATGAGTTTTGGCTCACAGTCATTCTCAAATCCCACATTATTTTACAACAGTAGTGGAGAACCACCTACTGGAAATAATGCTTCCTGCAGTGCAATCCATGATTCTTTCATGCCTTTTGTTTCTTTTCGAAGTCTCTGTCTCCACTGAAAAATGGCTCTCAGGAGCTGATACTGTTTCATTTCTTTGGAGCACCTTTTTTTTTCTTAAGAAAAAAAAACCTAAAAAACCCAACCAACCAAACAAGTTTGCAGGCAGTTCCAGAACAGGGACAGAAAATAAGAAGAGGAAAATCATTCTGTAAATGTCAAGCAGGAATTGGTGTCATGATGCTGTAAGTTCCTATGAGAGACAAATTACTGATATATGACATACTGTGATAAGATACAGTTATGAGATATAAGGAACTACAGTAAAAGGCATTGATACTGAAACATGCTACAGTCATTGAATTTCATTTTTTTTCCTCAATAGAATATTATATTTTTTATGTAAGATATTTTTTTGCATGCAGGAAACAGTATGAATGAGGGATCTATACCTTAAGAATAAGCAACTGCAACAAAAATAATGAGTCGTATTAAGGTAGTATCTTCTCTTAAATTCTGCCTCCACCTGCTGGGCCGTGGGAGGAATACCGCTGTAATATGACAAAGCATCTTCCAAAAGCAACATTGACAACATTGTGCTGGATATCCAGACACAGTACCTGAGGTCAGGATAATAGGACATTAGAATAATTTTTAAAATGCTGATAAATTAAATTCTTTATTAGCTTCAGAATTGCAATATTGCAATTATTATTAAATGAATAATATATATTCATCACGCAGAGAGCTTCCATCAAGTTGTAGATTGTTTCCAAAGTGATTTCAGTTGTGGATATACAGTCATGTGGGTCATGGGAGAAATGGGAGAAAGATGCTGCTATGACAGGCAGTCTTATGCTCACCTTTTTCACATACTCTGTGTTGTCCAGAACTATTCCTTTGATATGGGGGCATCTGGCGGAGAGAACAATAGTACTTTTATCGAAACATCTTTATTTCACAGGTTTTCCAATCATTGAGTTCCTTTTCTAAACTATAGATAGATTAATGTGTCATTGGAAAGGAATCGTCTTTTTTTTGAGCAAAATACATTAGTCTAAATCCTAATATGGGAGAGATGGGGGTCTAACTACATTTCCATGTGGTACCATTAGAATGTTTGTCTAGCAGGATGAATTGTGAGGCCAATGTAAATATTTAATGTTTCTGCTTTAGAAACTCAGTGCAATGGAAATCCTGAAAATTATGGTTTTTTCCATTCTGACAAGTGACAATCCCCTAAAATGAAAGAAATACAGATGATACCAGCTTTACTGAAATAGAAGTCCTGAGTGTGTTATGCAAGTTGCAGCCCCCTGAGGGACCAGCAGCTTCCTCCTGAGGTGAAGTGCAAGATCAGGCACTGATCTCTGGGGACCAGTGACAGGACCTGAGGGAATTGCCTGAAGTTGAGTCAGGGGAGATTTAGGTTGGGTATTAGAAAAAGATTCTTCACCCAGTGGGTGGCTGGGCACTGGAACAGGCTCCCCAGGGAAGTGGTCACAGCACCAAACCTGCCAGAGCTCAAGAAGGCACACACAGTGTGACTCTTGGGGATGGTCCTGTGCAGGGCTAGGAGTTGGACTTGATGGGTCCCTTTAAACTCAGGATATCCCACGGTTCCATGATTCTAACAACTTTTTCCAAACACCATGCACAGCACAGCTTCTACACACAGCTGGTTTTTTTTTGTGCTGAACCCTCTATCTATTTTTTTCCCCAAAAGAAAGTTTAAAGAACCTAGATCTTTGAACTCAGTGCCCTAAAACAAGGCACAAACCACGCAAAATGGAACTGCAGAAAAAGAAGGAAAAAAATTAGAACAAGACTACCACGACTTCCACCTCCTCACTGCCGTGTTTCTTGAAGGAGGCCAAAGATGGACAGGAACAGATTAGTCGATACTCCTCCGAACGAGGGCAGGATCTGATCCTCGCCCACGCTCAGGGTAGTCTTCCAGTCAGGCAAAGGCACTTACAGAGTTCATTGTCGTTCTCTTATTTTATTTTATGAGCAAAACGCGCCCAGCTCTCCCCATCCCACTACAAGACAGCGGCGGCCGTCCCTCATCCCAGCCGAGGGCGGGCCGATGCCCTGGCGGGAAAACTACCACTCCCAGGAGGCACCGCCGTCGGCCGGGCGGCCGCGCGTTCGCGCAGTGCCCGCTGGGAGTTGAAGTTTCGGCCGCCCCTTCCCGGCCGCCCCGGCGGTTGCGCGGGGGACCCTCGGTCGGCGCGCGGGAAGAGCCGTCTCGCCGTCCGGGCCGGGCGGCACCTGCGCAGCGTGGACGGGCCTCGGCGGGCGGAGGTTACCAGGTAACAGTGTGTGTGTCTCTGTGTGTGTGTGTCTGCCTGTCTGTCTGTCTGTCTGTCTGTGTATCCCTGCGCCAGGCACCACCCCCCGCGTCCTGGCGGAGCGGCGGCCAAGATGGCGGTGGTAGCTGAGGCAGGGGCGCCGTGAGCTGCTCCGCCAGCGGTGTCCTGCCGCGCCGGGCGAGGTGAGGCCGCGCCGATCCTCCGCTGCCCGCAGGCGGAACGCCCGTCCGGGCAGCCCAGACCACGCGAGTGGCGACCGGCGGTGGAGCAGAAGCCAGGCCGGGTGACCCGCTCGGCGCGGGGTGAGCCACCCTCTCCCACCCCCCGAGCTGCCCCTTCCCCGTGTGGCAGCGGGGGCCGCGCCGGGGCGGCGGGGCAGAGCGGCCCGGCCCGGCCCGCGGGTGCGGGCGGTGGGGAGTGGGCATTGGGCCCGGGGACAGGTCCAGGGTAAGGGGAAGCTGTGCGGTGCCGGCGCGTTGTTCGGGCCGCGGCCCCCGCCAGGGCAGGGCGCGTTACCCGCTCTCCAAGGAGACGCCGCCGCGTCCAGGCCAGCGGAGGCGCCTTGGGCAGAGCCCGCCCACACACCCGCCCCGCGGTGCCGGCTTTGGCGCCGCGAGGGAGCGGGGTCTGCCCTCGCCGCCCCCGGGCCGGGAGCGCCTCGCCCGCCTCAGGCAGCGGCTCGGCCGGCACAGCCGCCGGGGCAGCGCTCGCTCCGCCGGCCCCGCTGGCGGCGACAGGACCCGTCGGGCGTGGGCTCGGGGCCCGCCGGGAGATCGGAGCAGGTCGGGACGACAGAGCCTGCTGGAAGGCTCCGGCGCTGGAAATCCCCGGGCACGCCGCCCCCGGTCCGGGTGTGTGAGTGTGCGGATTGTGAGAGGTGCGACAGTCGGGGACTTGCTCTGTTGACTGCACCTGTGCGATGGTACTGTGTGGTTGGCATTTAATGGGTTAATGCCCAATGAGGAGCGCACGTCTTAAAAAACTAAAATTAAAAAGAAATGTTTAGTCCCACTTTTAGCCTTTATGGTGCTGTCATGGCTTTTTGTGACTTTTTGTTTTCCGATTAATTTCTTTATTTTCAGAAGTTGTCTCTGTGCAGGATTTGGTGCTTTAAAGAGCTCTTGCAGTTCACATGAGTGCTGTAGGAAAAAAAGTCTCAAGAACAACTCTGCTGTAGAATAAAAAGCATTTTAAAATACATACCTTTGTTTTGCTAGCATGTTTAGTAGTAGTTCTTCTGAGCAATATGCATATGTACAAAATATGTTTTGCCTATAATCCTACATGTTATCTTAAGTTATTTTTTCTGTAGAAAATCTACTTTAAAGTCCTTTTTATTTTTCCACAAGTCTGTGTAAATGTTGTAAGGCAGTACTGACATGCTCAAATAGAGCTTTTATACAGATTCTGTGATATGCAAGAAGCTGAAATTGGCAATGGTTGCTGGATGCAGAAATAGGTAATGGTAAGGTAGCAAAGCTTTTAGAAGAGGATTTCTTGTGGAAATAGCTGGTAAAATGAAAACTAAACAAAAATGCAAATTGATGAAATGTATGTGTGGAGGAAGAAAATGCAGCTTCAGATGAGAGAGTTTCATTTCTAAGAAAAAAGCTGGCTGAACCTCTTTGTGTTTTTTAACTGAGTTAAAGGGATAAAATACTAGCAGAGCTCTCGGATCTTAAATTCACTTTATCTGGAAATATCAAAGGCCATAATATGGAAGTTTAAAATTTGCTCTTTGGAAGGGCCACAGTTCTGCTAGAACACTTTAAAATCTACTGTCTGGAAATAATCAGGTTATTGTTATTTTTGACCTGTATTTATCAAGGTGTATTGGTATATACTTAGACTCCTTGTTTGAGAGTATTATTCAGAATATTCCATGTGAGGCAGTGAACTTACTTCAGAGGTAATGAGAGACTTCTACAGCAAAAATAGGTGGGGGCAGCTTTTGTGAAAGTTTTAAAAGAAATAAATGTGAGTGGTTACTTGTGTTATGTAAACATGAGTACTGCCACCTCTTTTTACAGTGGAAGGTAGGGAAAAACTACTTTTGTGATAGTTTTAGTAGAATTACATAACATGATGATGAGGAAACAGCTTACTGAATTGGACTGTAAACCCAGATGGCCTCTAATCTTCCTCATTATGCTTAGTGACATAGGTCAGGATACAGTGTCTGTTGAGATGTTGGGTCTCACAGATTTGCAAAGCTGAACAGTTTATCTGTAGCTGAGGAAAGTTCTTTAAAACATAAAAGTTTTAAACTGGTAACTATGCATTTGTTTACGGGACGAAGAAGGGAGTATGAATTAATGTGCCGGCACAGTAGGGCAAAGTTCCCAAAGTAGCAGGCACTGGGTTGTACCTGTGTTATGATTCTGCTTGTGAGAGACAGAAGCTGAGTTACTCCTAACTGTTAATGTGAGTGGAGATGTGGTTATGATATAATGAGCACACCTGGTAGATCCCATTTCCTTTATGGTTTAGTAATAGGCTGTGTTTGTGCAGAAATACTGCCTTGTGCAGGTGTGCCTGCTGAGAGGGCTGTGTTGTGTGATTTTGATTGAATCCTTTACCTAAGCAAGATAGGTGTATTAGTACAGCTTTTAGACTTAGTTCAGGATTAATCTGTTTTCCTTTCTAGAACTGATATTAAAAAAACCCAACGAACTTCTTAGATACTTCTTAATCTTGAGTTTCAGATGATTTCATCACCTGCACTCTGTGAAAATTAAGAGTAGATAGGCTGCAGCAAAATTTTGAGAAGTAAGTTGTCCTTTTTGATTTTGTTTTTTTTCAGATAAAAATAAAGCTTGGCTCATACCCTAACACAGCAGTGAAAACGAGCTGGAAAAATTAAATCTCTGCAAGACTGTTTTTCTTCTGCATCTGTGACAGTACTTCATAGGTAAAGTTTGTAGCTTTGTGCAGTGGAATTGTACTAGCAGCACTTAGTGTATCTAGTTGTGTATTCTTCACCTTTTTGAACAGGCTAATCTAATTTTATTACCATAAAGGAATACTTTTTCCTGATCTTTCAAGTTTAACGACTTTTTTTATTTCTAATGTCAAAACTAGAAGCGAAAATGAAAACTTTACATTTAGGTTGCTTCATACTGCACAGAATGACACTGTTAAAGAGCAGCAAAGCTCTAGGAAATCCACATTATTTTGTTTGATTTTGGTAGAAAGCATAATGTGTCACAGCATTGACTGCTTAAAGAGCTTAATGTGTGGTAAAGAAAGTAAAAATCCTTTTACTGATGTCTGTTTTCCTCATATTTTATCGAATGTGCCATTCAGTACTCTGTTGTCACAGAGTACTGTCACACACTGTTAAAATGTCACACATTTTAACACATCAGTGTCAAAAGGAATGTGAAAGTTTGACGTACTAGGTCTCTCATTGTATCAAATAGACATCACCCTGGACTTGAAAGTGTAGGCCTTATGAATTACAAAGCAATCTTTCTGAGCACTGTACTGTTTGTTTTAAAGTGAGGACAGTTGAGAGCCTCCCAAAAAAAAAAGTTTCTTTTGTAGAACAGAGATTAAAAAAACAAAGGTAAAAAACGTCCAAACCCACAACTATTTCTTGTTTATTTTTTAATGCCAGTTTCTGTGTTCTTCTCATTGATACATTTCTAGTAACACGGTTTAGTAAATGGGGAGTTCAGTTTCCTAAAACAGCATTTTATAATTAATATGTAGTTATGAATCTTTAAAATATTTTATGTAAGCTGATTTTTTATACTGCACATTTTTTTTAGATTGTTTCTTTTAGATTGTTTTTATTGATCGCTTGCCATGGCAACAGGAGGTGGTCCCTTTGAAGAAGGCATGAATGATCAGGACTTGCCCAGCTGGAGCAATGAGAGCCTTGATGACCGGCTGAACAACACGGTATCATTGTTCTTGTCTTGCTCTTGCCGTTTGATGCTGTACATTAGAATTACCAGGTAGATTCTGTTAGTGGCAGGTAACAATGCAAACCCCTAAGCCTTGTCAGTACAGCTCTGAGGTAAATATCTGCAAAAACAGAGGTAGATGTAAGCAAACAATGAGTGTAATTCAGAGGTTGTGAAGTCTGTAGAGTATTTATGGCAAGGGTTTTGGGTAAATAAAGTAGCTGGACACAAAAGTGTTGTAGGTGTCATGAAAGCGAAAACTGTAACTTAGAAAGTTCTAAGCTCCTGAAGTGAAAGTCCTCAGCAAAGAAGAAAAATACGATTTTAGCTTCATTTGAAATTAATTTCATGCATTTTAGGATAAAATTAATTTCAGATTTCCCGACAAGCTATTTTTAATTATGCAGTGGAGAAAATTTTATTTGTGAAGTGACATTTGCTCTAGAAAACGTATTTTGATATTGGTTACTATTTTTACTTCTAAAATGGAAGTAAACTCTACATCACTGAATGAAATAATTTACTTTTTGTCTGTGTGTATAACAAATACGACTTTTTTTCTTCTCTGTCCTTGCCCTTAAGGACTGGGGAAGTCAACAGAAGAAAGCAAACAGATCTTCAGAAAAAAACAAGAAAAAGCTTAGTGGAGAAGCTGAAACAAGGCTTACTAATGATATATCTCCAGAATCCTCACCTGGAATGGGACGACGGAAGACCAGAACTCCTCATAGTTTTCCTCATGCTCGGTACATGACCCAGATGTCTGTTCCAGAGCAGGCTGAACTAGAAAGGCTTAAACAAAGAATAAACTTCAGTGATCTGGATCAGGTTTGTGTGAATACTAGCTCTCGCTCAAAATGTGACTACGGAATTTATTCAGTTATCTCTTAATAATGTGACATTTGAGGAAAACCTTTCATAAGTGATTAAGGTAAAAAAAAGGTCTTATAGGCACCGTGAGAGCCAAATCAAAATTCTGGTTTTGAACTTGAAAAAATTAGGGAAAGTCTGGGACCATGGCTTTCCTGTGGTTAAGAGTATGCTAGCTGTCTTCACTCTCTTAGTCTCAGCCATTAACAAATTCCTGTGTCCTCAGATTAGTAGTTCTTACTCATGGTACTTGTCTGCCACTTGAAAATATCTGTTTCCTTATTTTGAAAGTCTCTTCTTGAAAGTGCCGGTTTGTGATTCTGAACATTGTTAGCCTTGTGGATTAAACAGAGAAGGATCATTAAAAACTGCTCCTCAGTAGAGCGTTGAGAATTTTGTGGCACAAATTCTTGAGCCATAACTTCTTTTTTGGGAATATGGCACATTCATCCTTCTCTTATCCAAAACAATGAAAAGTACGAGGGATTAATTCTTTAGTAACAAGGCATAAATTTGTGCAGTTTCAGAACAGAGGCTGGTTCATCTTTCCCAAAGGTTGTTGCTAACTTCTTTGGGTAGTGAAGATTCTTTCAAGTGTGATTCATTGTGTTGACTTAGAATATAAAGGCTGGGTATGACTTCCTCCTCAGCTGTATGTTATGGCAGCATGTTGCTATTCAGAAGGTTCTAAAGAAAGCTGAAGTTATGAGGTATATCCTGCAGGGGAATATGTTGATTTTTTATTATTGTTACTTTCTCAAGTGTATCTGGAGAAGTAGGATGCCTTTCACTATGGTAAAGGTGGAGGCCACAACAAGAATGAGGAACTAAGTTCTGAGGAACTGCAGAACCTTTTTACTTCTCGTCTATTCTGGGAGGATGGGCTTGCTTTCTGAAAACTATATGGCAAAAATCACCAGCACTGTCTTTCTCTAACTTTTGGCTGGTCGGTGACTAATTAGGTAACTTTAAAATGAGTCTAATAATACTGCAGAAATATTAATTTAACCAGTGAAATTAATCAGTGTTGAGAACATATTGGATGAAAATAATAAAGCGATTGTTCTTATATTGTTTTTATATAGAGAAGCATTGGAAGTGACTCTCAAGGCAGGGCAACGGCTGCTAACAACAAACGTCAACTTAATGAAAGCAAAAAACCATTCAACTTCCTATCAATGCAGATTAACACTAACAAAAGCAAAGATCCTGCCTCAGGTTCCCAGAAAAAGGAAAGTGGGGTTTCAGCGCAGTGTAAAGAGTTGTTTGGAGCTGCTCTGAGCAAGGATTTCTTGCAAAATTGTCAAGTCTCTACTCAAGAAGATGGAAGAGGAGAACAAATGATGGATAGTAGCCAGGTATTTACATGGCCTATAGGGTCTACAGAATGTTGGTATATATATGTCTCTCTTAATTTTCAGTGCATCTTTCTAAATTTCTTAAAACTATAAATCTTTATTGGAAATACTTCCTACTGTTCTGAAAGGCAGCTTGAAGAGAATGTGAAAGCGAACTTAATCATCTATTGTTCTTTAGAAATCCACTTATTAGTAACAGTAGCGGTATTAATTTTCATCTTAGAGGTTGGCTCCCTTTAATAAGGTTCCAGAAAGTACTCTCACAGTTCAATATTTTCCTATGCTGATGAGCTCATTTCTGTTTTGGCCTATGTTGACTAGAAGCCCTGTGCTTCAGCCTTGCAACTTCTCACGTGCGTAAATCTATCCTTATAAACGCTGTTGACTTTTAACTGCTTTCGGAAGTGTGCTTGCAGGATTGAAAGTGTTAGTGTGTCTCCCCCTTTAATTACTCCTTTGCTATTGCTATCACCATGTCTTGTGTATTAAATACGTTGAAGCTGTAGCTGAATGCATTCAGTAACTTCAGTGTCTTTACAGATTGTGAGCAGACTAGTTCAAATTCGCGACTATATTGCTAAGGCCAGCTCCATGCGGGATGATCTTGTAGAGAAAAATGAAAGATCGGCCAATGTTGAGCGTTTATCGCACCTTATAGATGACCTTAAAGAGCAGGAGAAATCCTATCTGAAATTTTTGCAAAAGATACTTGTAAGTTTGAGAACATAATGTATCTGTTTCTGCATTGTAAGCTTTTTTTCGGAGTTGACCATTGATGTTTTGATGGTGGCACTGGGGGTGTTGGTTTTGGTATGCAGTACCTTCCATAACTCATTTTTACTGCCCCCTTATATAGCTTTTGATTTATGCCAATGAAATGTTTCAGGCTAGAGAAAATGAGGAGGATGATGTTCGGACTATAGATTCAGCTGTGGGATCTGGTTCTGTAGGTGAGAGCACATCGCTAAACATTGATGTGCAGTCTGAGGCTTCAGATACCACGGTAAGCTGCCTTTTAGTAATTAAGGTGCTAGAAATGAAGGCTTTATTTTGGTTTTGTCATGGTTATGGTAGTGTCATAATCTGCAGTTCAGTTAAAAAATGGTAAATCCAAAGCACTCTGTTCAGGAGGTGTTTGTGCATGTGTTGATTTAATTTTTTTTTAATATGGGGAAAAAAAAGTAATGACTGTCACAGCAAAATTATAAGGATTTTTTTTCTTTTTAATTAAAAAATGAAGGTTTTTTTAAAAATCTTTATTCTTCAAAGTACAGTGAAGGGTTAAATTTGTACTTTGGCAGAGCATTCACTGGCTTGATGTAGGAAAGAATATTTTTCTATGCAATTTTTCATCTATAAGTTTGTTTCTGTTACTAGGGAAAATTGCCTGATTTTGGATCAGGAGAGGGTTAGAAATGAGTCGTTAGTGGGCCATTGTCCAAGTATCTTTCTAGTGATATGATAGAAGTATTGACCTAGGACAGAAGTTTCTCTCATTTTTTGGCAAGATGGGCACTTTTTAAAAAATCTGTTGTGAATTTAGTGCTGAGATAAACAGTCAGTCTTCCTATTTTTAAAAGCTTTTTTTTTATCGGGGTAAATATTTCTTGTAGTAGATACAAAAGCATTTTAATAACTTAAGTTTTGCTTCTTCCTTTACTATTATACTGAGAAAAAGTAGTATAGAGCAGGTGCTCTCTTTGGCCAGTTAGTACAGAGAATGTTCTGTGGATGAGGAGAATTTATGTGCTTGGAATTAAAACTGTTAAAACATTAAGAAGCTTTTGTAATTATTTTTGGCTTTATAAGAACTCTTTCTATCCCTTTAAAGAAATAAAATTATACACGTGGAAGATGCACTTTTAACTTAAAAAAAATAAATTGGAAAATGCAGAAAAAGACCAGTACATTTTCTGAGAAGAAATCATGTAAACTTGCGTTTTTCTTCATATTTGCAAAATGCAGTTTGGTTTTTGTTTGGCTCTTCGTTTTGGATCTAAATTCTCTTTACATGCAGCTTGAGTATGTTACGTGTAGAGTGCATACTTCTGGTCATAGAACATTGATTGCTATATGGAGCCTTATGCAGATTCTAAGAATGACTAAAAATGTTTTCACCCTTTAGTAGTTCTTATTTGATATTAGTTTTCATTATTTGACAAGATAAAGCAGTAGGTTTGTAACTAAAAAATGCATGCTAAGTTGGAGCATATTTTCAAAATCTAACATACTAAACGATTTAATGAAGGAGGTATCTTTTAGCTTGAGCATTCGGCCCCGCATTGAGGACAAACTAGGGAATTCAGCTTCACAGGAACAGGTTACAGACATTGATGTTACAACAAGCCCTAAAGGGAAAAGTGACAGAGCTGCTCTGAATGACAGGGAAATCTGGCCCTGTGGGATTAATAGCCAGGAACATGGATTGCTTTCAAAGGTATACTTCACAATGTTATTTTAACCTCAAATAGGGTTTATACAGGCTAGTCTTCCCTCTCCCCTTATCTCCTTTATTAATTGCTTTAAATGTATTTGTTACTTACAGTAAATGTTCTCACTGGACTGCTTATGTGTATCCAGCTGTCTTTTCATTGCCTAGAGTTTTTTTATTCTAAATAGAGATGTTTGACAACTTTTTCTTCCTAATGGTTAGCATTGACAGAAAATTGTTAACACTGACAGTTAACATGGATGTAACTCTGTACAGCAGGTGCTGTGATTTTATGTAGATGATCCTTCCGGTTTTGTTGTTCCTTTTTTTGGGAAAACATATTATAAATGTGACTTTCAGACACTTTTTGTGGTTATGCCAATAGTCTGCTGATGCAAATTTAAGCTAATACCATGTAGAGAAAATAAATTAGAGAGTAGTAGCCTTGTTCCACAAATGTTTTTGTATAGCTGTTTATATAAATATTTGGTTGGAAGGGGGAAGACTGAAGGAGCATGGAGTCTAAAACTTGTTTTGTTACTTGTTACCAACTTTTCTATGGCTTTTCCTTTGCTCTGATTTAATTAAAAAAAGTCTTAAGTTTACTTTTTTCCCCTAAAATAAAAGGCTTAAAAGTTTTATCAAGCTTACTAGTCCAAGGTTGGAACTAAGTTTGAAAAATTTGTTACACGATTTTAATGAACTTAAGCAAATCTGATACTTTAGATAAAACTTGGATTATTTAGTAGGGGAGTGAGGCTGAGACACATACCCTTTTTCCCTTTCTTCCTCTTGTTCCTTCCTGCTGATTTCATTGTGTGATCTATTTTGTCTCTGCTTTCTGTATAAAAGATAAAGTTTAACAGAAATGATCAGTGCCAGTTGCAGTGCATCTTTTAGTGATACTTGCAGAAGTTTAGAGTTCTGGTATTTTTCTGTTTTCTCTGGAAAATTCAGCATTCCTTGATACCCAGAACTAGTTAATAAAATGCCTGCTCTTATTCTGCAGGAATATTCTATTTGATGCAGAATATTTGAACTGAATTTTCTGCTTCAGGAATTAGCACTATGTGGGTAGAAGATGCTTTTAAGTTAGTAGTGTTCTTAGATACTTGTTGGCTGCTAATAAAAAGGAGGCAATTTTTTCCATGATTTCATCTGCATAGTGCAATAATCCAGCTTCAAACAGGATCAGGATCTTAACTGGATGCCTCATTATTAAAATAGTTAATTAAAATACTCCATTGGCTGGCAATCCTTGAGTAACAGTTTTGATGCAAATCTTCAGCTCTTAATTAGGATAGGATGAGGAAAATAACTTGAGTTCTAGTGTATTTTAACTGCTCAGCGTGCTTCCATTGTTTCAGATCTGTTTTCTGTGTGTTTGAAAATGTAACACAGAGGGGATTCTGTGCAAGTTTTTGGTTTGCAATTGGTTTACATAAATCTGGTCTGTTCTAGCATCAATGCTATAAATACAGCATACAAAGCTAAACACATAGGTTAGAGAAGAGTAACTGCCTAAAACATTCTGCTGAAAATTTAGAGATTTTAGGCCAGTGAATCAATTGAGATCTTTTATGTAGTTCCATGGTACAATGTCTTATCTTGCTTACCTTTACCAGTCTTAGAGGTTAACACCCTCTTATATGATTTAAAAGTCAGAAGGATGTCTTTGGGACATTAGGTCAGCTGACTGGATTTCTAAAGAAAACTTAAACCCCCAGGAGTGATAAGCGTGTCTTGGTGATACATGCTTCTCCCAATCGGATGTCTAAAATTTTTTAAAGATAAAGGACTACTGAAAAGGTGAAGCTGTTTAATTTTCACCTTTTTACACAAACTGGCTGTTTATTCCTATGCAAGTCGTGCTTGTTTTGACACTTCTATTGCTCTTACTCAACAAATAAATTGTCGTGGTTATGGTAATGTTCCTCTCTATTTCCAGGCCAGAGATCCTCAACAGGAAGCGAAAGAGGAGTTGGAGAACTTGAAAAAGCAGCATGATTTATTGAAAAGGATGCTACAACAGCAGGAGCAGTTGAAGGCTCTTCAAGGGAGACAGGCAGCTCTTCTTGCTTTGCAGCATAAAGCAGAGCAAGCCATTGCTGTCCTGGATGATTCTGGTATGTGGAATCGTGGTGTCTTTAATATCATGTTATCATGACTAAATGATTAAAGCTGGAGTTGTGGAATAAACACTAAAAAAGTCTTTTTATAATACACTTTTTAAAAATTTTACTGGGAGGCTTCTATTTCTGAAAAGAATTGACAATGTAACATTGTAAAATGATGTGTCATTTAAAAAACACACAACTGATTACTTTGGTTTACTGTAAAATCCTAAAATTGTGAGATTTTTCTCCTAAGAGTTAACTGCTGCCAATACTAGTCAGATTAGAATCCTGCCACTTGTCTCCATCGTTGTGCGAGGGCTTTGAAGAAAAGAATCGGAGTGGGGGGTAAAATGTGTCTCTCTACATCCTTCTGTCTATAGGCAGTTAGTAGTTTGAGGTTTAATTTGTTTTTTGTAGAATTTTGGGTTTTTTTCTGCTGACTGGTTGCTTGAAAGTTTAATAGCCATTAGTAGACTAATGGTTTATTTGATAAAAGAAAGGAGAGAGTTACTAAAGCAGTCATATAAGTAGGCGTGAAAGTAGAACTCTGAAATTCTATGGCATGTAAATTGAGAGCATGATTCTGATAATAAAGCACCATCATTGTTATAACCTGTAGTTTAAAAGCATTCTACTAATTTGTTTTCATATATTCCCAGTTTTTCAGAGTTATCTTTGGAACAGAGGTGACTTCTTGATATCTGTTTAGAGGTTGTCAGCAGAGTTGTTTTTTAAAAGGCTCAGTCTTAAAAGGAAGACAGTTGTTCTTGTTTTGTGCACTTTGATACGTGAATTTTCATTTGTTGGAAACTTGTCCTGCCTCCCCCAACCCCTCCCAAAATCCTGTTTGTTTTTCTTTTGAAATGGGCTACAGTTATGTGTGCAGTTATAGGGAATGACAATTTTGCACTGAGCAAGTTCAGATTCAGTCTGTGTTACTGTTCTGATTCTGATTCTTCCCTATAAGATTAGGCTTGATTAGAGGGTATGTGGGATAGTAGTTCTTGCTGCAGTTAATTTTTGTATTTAAAATATCTTCATTTGAATAAATAAGGCATTGGTTTCTACACTTTTTTGTAAAAGTCTCCTTTTAAGGTTCCTTTTTCTGATGAGCTCCTCTTCCTGTTTTGCTCTTCTTGATTTGATAGATTATAGGAAATAAGGTGTAACTAGGGTGCAGAGATTTTAGAAAGCTACCACAAGAGCAAGAGAAGCAAGTGTCTTTGAAAGACGTTTCCTTGTTTCCTAAATGGTTTTTGGAAGTTATTGTTCTCCTGTCTGCAGTAGTAGACCTGTAATGGAATCTGCTTTCTGTGCTTTCCTGCAATATACAAAGCTCCATCTTGAAGAGTGGGTAGAAAAAAGGATTGCTTGTGATAAATTAGAACATTTTTTTTTTTTAAATTCTGTGGTGAAGGGGTTTTTTTTGTTAGTTTGTTTCACATTTCTATTATATCACTCTTAATAACAGTTTCTTACTGCTGTTTGTGTCAATTGGCTTAAAATTGCGGTATGTGCCAGAACTATAGGGTAGGAAATGTTAATATTCAAATTCAACTTAGGGCAAAGTAAATGTTTTAACTTTGAAAACAGTGAGACTTTATTATGCATGTAATGAAGTCATGATCTGGGGGGAAAATAAATAATATTTGTGCTTTATTTTTCTTACGAACTGTTAGTTCATATTTGGGGAAAAAGCAAGAGTTATTTTGGTGTGTCAACTGCCACTTCAATATCTTAGTAGTATTTGAATATGAACTTTCATGCAGGGGAAAAAAAGACTTCCTTTTAAATGTATTCCTCTCATAAAGCTTTTTGAAGGACAAGCCCCAAGACTCTGTTTGCGGCTGTAAAGATTACAACTTATACCAATATGAAAGCTTGGTGTCTATTAATTTATTATTTTAAGGAAATGAAACTTCATGTACTGTTCTTAGTTTAGCTATACTAAATAATTTCTAAATTTTATTACTAACAAAATGTTTCTATCAACCCTAGAAGCTTGGTTGATTTCATTTTGCTCTGACCTTCTTAGCAAAACATGGAACAAGCTTAACAAATCTTTTTTACGGTCCTTCAGAAAGCAGCTCTGAGTTGTCATTAGTATTTCTGTAATGGAGGTAATCTTTCAACAGTAAAGCTGCTGGAAAGGACACAGCGTTAAAGATATGTGCTGTATTTTTAGACTTCAGTATATTAATGTTAAACCACAGATTTTCATCAAAAAGCCTTTATTTCATTGCTGTGGAAAAGTATTCACATTTCCCCCTCTTTCTGTATACCCAGTTGTAACAGAGACTACAGGCAGTGTTTCAGGAGTAAGCCTTACATCAGAACTGAATGAAGAATTGAATGACTTAATTCAGCGCTTTCACAACCAACTTCATGATTCTCAGGTCAGTCCTTAGACTGCACTGTATCAGTTTTGCCATTATCAGTTTTTGTTAACCTTTTTAATAGTGCAGTTAAATGTGTCTTGCTCGTTTCTCTGCATTTGCTAGTGAAGAAATCAGAGTTCTCCCAAACTTGAAAAATCAACATCTTTGTATTCTTAAGGGTTATTAGCTGACTGAGCTATGCTTTGTCTCGCAGGTTTCTGTGAAAGTCCAGAGAAGTATTTTCTATATTGCAGTAAAATTATTAACTCAGTATATAACTGATATATCATTAAAGTGTTTTCAATATATTTCCCTTTATGATGGTCTTTGTTTTGGTGTCGATTCTGGTGTTGAGTCCAGCAAGCCCATAAGAGGGCTTTTTGTTTCTTAGAATTTATTTACCTTTTTTCATAGTACTCTGAATAAAATGAAGTTACTCTTTTTAGACACAATCTGTGCCAGATAATAGAAGGCAAGCAGAAAGTCTTTCACTTACCAGAGAGATTTCACAAAGCAGAAACTCTTCGGTGTCTGAACACCAGTCAGATGAGAAGGCACAGCTTTTTAACAAGATGCGAATGTTGCAGGGTAAAAAGCAAAAAATGGACAAACTATTGGGAGAACTTCATACTCTTCGTGACCAACATCTAAATAACTCCTCCTGTAAGTAAATATAGGCAGAATTGTATTTTTTCAAGAATACAACCTTTTTAATGTGCGTATTTGTAACATGGTCTTTCAGCTTGCAATTGGTTAATGAAGTGCAGGTGATAAACTTGTGCTGGAGTAATATTAATGTAAATGTTTTTTAATGCTGTATAAGTTTCTGTCTTAATGAAGAACTCTACAACTGATGGTGAATGTCTTCTCTACTGGCACTTTGGTTTATAACATCAGAGTTGACTAATGTGAGGATGTGATGATAGGGTTTTTTTCTTCAAGGCTTGTCTGTAACACGTCTGGCTTGTGGAGACTACCATATGAACTTGAACTTTCTGTATTTTTGTCACAGTACATCTGCATTTATTTACTCAGCATTTCATATGTTAGTACTTCTACAGCATTATGGGGTTTGCTTATCCACTGTCAAAAGGCTTTCTCCTGTGCTAGTCGCAAGGACTTCAATCATAGGCCATTCCAGAGGACCTTAACTGTCTGAATGGACAAGGGTTTGGACCTGTTCTTTAGATGGCTTTGTCCTCTCCTTAGTGTCTTGATGTGGGGCTGCTTGCTGCTCTCACTTTCTGTTTCTGGAAATGCATATGTACTGGTGAGGTTTATCCTGTAGCTGGAAACTTCTGAGGGGTGACCACAGTGTGTTGTGGCTAACATTAAGAAATGGAGCACTGGAAGCCTGCACCTGGAGGGCTACGTGCTGATTTAATAGTTACGCTACTATACCCCCATTTTTCTGCACGTCCTTAATGCATATAATGTACTTGGGTATGATTTCGTATAGCTGGGAGAAGCAAACATCATGTTTATGTTCCACAGCATATGGACAAAAGAGCTTAGTAGAGGTGAAAAAATTGCTAGGGTTTTTGTTTTTATCAACTTTGAAATGTTAATTTAAAAAAAAAAAGAGCAATTCAGCTTTAAATAAACCCTTAAAAGAATGCCTTGGGCAGATTCACAGCATGAGAGCTTTCACTTATGACATTTGATAAAACTAAAAGGGACTAACTGAAATCTTGTTTGCAACAGATACCTTATTACTCCCTGCCTATTGACATTGCATGCCATGAAACTTAAGAAAAAAAGCTTTAATCTTTCTAATAAACGTTATTAACTGCTGTTTTGTATGTTGGTAATATTTTCTGTAGTTATTTTAATATAATTCAGTTAAGCAAATTGTTCATGTGAACTGTATTTCTTTCCTGTAGTTTTTCCTGCTTCAGGTTCTCCTCAAAGGAGTATTGATCAAAGAAGTACAACTTCAGCTGCTTCTGGTCCTGTAGGCATAGTAACTGTTGTCAATGGAGAACCAAATAGCCTGGCATCTGCTCCCTATCCTCCTGATTCCCTCGTTTCTCAAAATGAGAGTGAAGAGGATGACAATCTAAATCCAACAGAAAAGCTTCAGTAAAAGTTCTTTAATTTCTTTTCATAATGTGCATTAGTGATTTTGAGTAATTTGTTACTTTACCATTTCCATATTTTAATCTACTTAATTTAGTACTACAAACTCTTTACTAAGTGGTCTATGACAATCAAATGAGTTTAGAGCTTCAGACAGAAGGGTATTACAGCTAGGAAACTGGCAGCAAACTTTAAGAACTTTAAATTGTATGTGCACTTTTTAACTCTACGTAGATTCAATTAATACGACAAAGGATATAAAATATTCTCTTTTTTTCCCCTCAGGAAGCTAAATGAGGTTCGTAAGAGGCTGAACGAGTTACGTGAGTTAGTTCACTACTATGAGCAAACATCTGATATGATGACAGATGCTGTAAATGAAAACACTAAGGAGGAGGAAGAAACAGAAGAATCAGAAAGTGATTCAGAACATGAGGATCCACAGCCTGTTACAAATATTAGGTCGTTGTATTTTTTTGTCATCCTAAATCTTTGTAGCTGAGTTGTTGCTTCAGGAAACCTGCAGGACATTATTTCAGTCAACCAGAAATAACTTAAATCTGTGCTTACATTAAATTACCAATTTTTAAAATGAAGTAGCTGTGTTACACAGATGTTTAATAATCATCTTGTCCTGGGTAGCTTATTTTTGTAGATTAGAGTTAACATTTAGAAAATCACTTCAATAAAAGACTTCAAAAATCTGTAATTCCTTTGGGTTTAAGCATGGAATTATTTGTATGGAATTCCACTAGAAGGTTACAGTCCTAGACTAGGAAATTAGAGTAAAAACAAACTTCAGTTTAGAGAGGTATTTACAGCTATGGTCTAACAAGGCAACTGTGTGCATCAAGGATCTTCACTGTGCAGAAAGGAATACTCATTTAGCTATGAATCATATAAAGCTTTTATAATACAGACATGGACCTGAAGCTCTCTTGTGTTGTTGTAGTTCTAGCAGGCAATAATTTATAGCTGCTTCTAATTATTTTTTAAAAAATAATCTGTTGGAGAGATGAATATTGAAAAATTCCAAATGTCTGGACTGATTTTATATGGGGTTGTGTTTTTTTATTTTAATGGTCAGGACACATTCCTATAAAAGCTAGGTAAAAAAAGGCTGAAGTAAAATTGTATCCATATCAGTTCTTAAAAAGTTAACATGAGTAATTTATTTTACCCTAGAAACCCTCAAGGAATCAGTAGTTGGAGTGAAATAAATAGCAACTCAAATGTACAGTGTGGAAGTAATAACAGAGATGGAAGACACCTTAATACAGACTGTGAAATAAACAACCGATCTGCTGCTAATATAAGGACTCTAAAGATGTCTTCTGCTCTAGGTGTGTTCTAAAATCTTCTGTTAATTTTACATCTTAGTGCAAATAAAGTCGATGGCTGCACAGAATCTGGGAGAACTTTGTTTGATGAGCAAAATGTTCAAGAGTCTAATCATTAAGCTGATAGTTTTCTAACATCCAGTAGTTTCAGTGGGCTTCAGAGGTTCAATAATGTGTCTTTGGTACTGTTTTGTTTCCTCCTCTCCCTGCTTCTAGACTGTCATAATAGGGAGAATGACAAAGACCTTGATCTACCCCAAGGTGAAGATGATGAAGTGGAAGAAGACAGAGTTAGTGAAGATTCCGTGTCTAGTCACAGAAGCAGCCTGGGTGATGCTGCTGGAGATGCTGAGTTTGAGCAGAAGATCAATAGGCTTATAGCTGCAAAACAGAAACTTAGACGGTTACAAAACCTTGCTGCTATGGTGCAGGTATTTTATAAATATAAACTTATACACAAAAATGTAGCATTCATTATTTCATGTAACGTATAACTTCTAATAGGGAAAAATACTCTGCTTAATGCAACATTTAACATGCTTAGTTTTAGGATGGGGAAAAGAGGTACTGTTTAATTCTTCTGAACTTAAGCGTGGTACTTCTGAAGTTCAAATTTGGAATTTTCTTGAGGGATGCTAACCTAAGGATGGCCTTAATATTTAACCTTAGCACTGGATTACAGAATATGAAACAAGAAGTCTTAAGATTTTAAAAAATAATTTTGATCTACATTCTTAAGATGATAGTGAATATTCAGCAGGTTTAGGTTTTTGAACTGTAGGTTTTATGACATTGTTCAATCAGTGAAGAAAAATGTTTTTCATTAAAATCTTTGGATGTTGCAACATGTTTGAGTTGGGTTGTTTTGGCTGGGGGCAGTATTTTTTGTTTATTTTAGAGTTTTGAGGGCCAATTATGAATTGGAAGTGTTTTTAATTTAGAATATCTCATGCTAATTTTTAAAAAATAAAAGTACAGTTTCACAGATACAATATCTCTACAGAATGCTCATATTTGAGCACCATCTAGTGTAATGTCTGCATACTGAGTACACGTAGGTGTATCAGAAATGTAAAAGCTTTATGTGAGAATTTTAAAATCGATCTCAGTTAGAATGCACATTTTACAATAGCAACAGTATAAATGCCATTTTGTTATTTCAAGATTTTACTCCTATCAAAAATTTCTCAGTATCTGAGAAATTATATCATCACCATAGAGATGTTAACTGTACAGTGGTATAAACTGGAATTAGAGATGATACAACAGGTTCCTTAATAACCTAATTAATGGCACGTGTTCAGTCTTTCCTTCATGTTTATAAGATTTTTTATCTGTATGTGCTCAGCAAAGGTACTGTAGGTCTGTGAGCTGTGACATACTTGGTCACTGATGGTGATCTCTCCTGTTCAACAGAGTCTGTATTAAGAACTATCATGTTGGAAAACAAAAGCAGCAGTGGCTACAGCTTTCATATTTTCAGTTTGAGGACTGAAAGTAGAGAAATAACAAAAAAAAAAACCAGAGTAGAGAACCATCTGGAAGACTTTCTCTAAAATATTTTAGATTTAATTTTCAGAAGTAGTTTTGTTATTTTAAGTTGTTAATAGTAATATTTAATTTATGACTGCAGTAATTAAGCAGATTTGTTCACCTTAGTCTCCTGCTCCTCTTTGCCTCCCTCTTTCTTTCTTGATATGCATGTGTGTTTCTGTCCACTGAGTCACAAGCAAATGATTTATGCATCCAGAATGAGACAAATTATCTTGCATTTATAGTGGAAGTTTCAGTAGTGTGAGCTTTATAGCTTTAAATTTTCTCATTAATTTAGCATAAAGTCATGATGCCATGGTGATAACTTCTTAAACTAGTTACATTTTGTGTCAACTTGAAAATAGTCCAGCTACCTTTCTGACATTATTTCAGGATGATGATTCAGAAGCTCAAGGAACAATTGCAAATGCATCTAATATTGATGACTTGTTGGGTGAGATGGAAGAGACAAAGCAACAACCAAACAATGTCCGACCTAGTACCAGCAAGTTAAAAAAAGATGTACGACTGAATGAAAAAGCAAGGTAAACCTTTTTGTCAAAGGATGGTAGTCATGCTTTAGGCAATTTTTCGCTGAGTAACATGTGGGTAACTTATTTATACAGAGAGAAGTTTTATGAAGCTAAACTTCAGCAGCAGCAACGGGAGCTTAAGCAGTTACAAGAAGAAAGAAGAAAACTAATTGAAATTCAAGAAAAAATTCAAGTGTTACAGAAAGCTTGTCCTGACCTTCAAGTAAGTAGCATGTATTTCTTTGCTTTCCTAAGGTGTTGAGCAACGAAAAATAAAACATCTTACAGGTCATTTTTCTCTGTAAAAATTTGAAAAAACTTAAAATTGGTAATACTTGTATACTGTAAGCAGGTGGACTTTTAAACCCAGAGAAGAGTTCTGCTTAAGTCATTCACTGTTCTTACTCAGTGATTGCTATATCAAGCTCTTAGTTTCACTGTAGTTTGTCCTCAAAAGCCTTGATGTAGTCTTCAAAGATAGAGAACCTATTTTATTTGCCTGTCCATACCTGCCAGTCACTGCTGCTTCGCTTCTCTTAGTAATCATTTGCTGTGATTTCAGAACAGTAAGCATGATCAACACTTTCTTGCATTTAAATTTAACTGCACAGTGCTGTACTGTTTTTCATGCTCCTTGAAGATTAATTTCTTTCTCTGAAGTGAGCAGTAAATTATCAATACCTGTGCAACTAGAGCATTATATAATATCACGTAAATTAAGTTGTTTTGATTCCTAGCTAAGTTCTGAGATAAGTGTTTAGACTTGATTCAAAAATCCCTCCCTTTTCCCGGAATACTGATTTTTCTTACCTCAACTGTGTTTTATTTTAGCCACAGGTAAGTTTTAGAAAGCTATTATGCTCTATTTTGCCATTTTGCTTTCTCTTCTAGTTGTCAGCTGGCCTGAGTAAGTGCCCAGCAAATAGACAGACTTCACAAGCGACACTGACTCCAGCCATGAATGAGTTTAACACAGCTGGCAAGCCTTTATGTGATCAGTCTGTAACAGTAGGCAATGAGGTATTTCATACTTGATAATCTGTGACTTAAAAAAGTTCCAGGTGACTTGGACATGTTTTTAAGTACTTGGTGTGGGGAGTGGAGTAGTAGCCATTTTAACAAAACTTTTATAACTTCTTTGTTTTGTTTGTGGAAAGAGGGAAATCCTGACCTGAACTGGCAAGACATTTTTCCCTAAATAGAGTGGTTATTGCCAGCTATTAATGTGTAAGCTGAATGAATTTAGAATTTTTACTGTGAATGTTTGATAGGGTATACCATAGACAAGTCATCCATAAAGAAAATGATGGAAGTATTTGAAACCTAGTTTATCTTCAATGCATCTTGCTTCCCTTTTTCCTCCAAAATTGTCTTAAATAATGATCTGGATATTACATAGTCTTTCTGAAAATTATGGTACCATTATACTCTAATTCTTCCATTTTACTTCAAAAAGTTATGGTCTGAGATGAGAAGACATGAGATTTTAAGAGAAGAACTGCGACAGAGAAGAAAGCAACTTGAAGCTTTAATGGCTGAAGATCAGAGGAGGAGAGAGCTCGCAGAAACAATATCTACTGTAGCTGCATCTGTTAAAAGTGAAGGATCAGAAGCTCAGTGTACTCCACAGCAGAATAAGACAGAAAAGTAAGAGCAAAAGTCACTCTGTGTTAAGCAGTGAGTGTTTCTGTTTAGTGAGATGTCAATGTTGGGGCTATTTCCTGTGTTCATCTGAACACTGAATATGATGATATAGCAGAGCAGTAAATTAATTTCTTGACTTCTGAAAGTGACTGTTAGTTGGCAACTTGCCAGTTTTGCAGGGTTTTCCAGCATATTTAATCTCTCCTGTTCTGTAAGTGGGTAAAAGTTACCTAAGAAAAAAATGAATGGAAAATGCCAAATGATCAGAATAATTGTTCTTCATCTCTGTTCCATTTATAATAAAGTAGTATTTTTCTAAGACAGTAAGTAATTTCATTTAACTGTCCCAGTATTAGAAGAATACAAGTTTAATTTTGCGTTGGTAAGATAATGTTTTAATGCATTTTGGTGCAGCTTGATTAAATGCAGATAGACAGACGTATAATTGTCAACAGATTGTTTTAATAATGTGTCATAAACTTAAAAAAAAAATACTCCTTTCCAAACATCCTTGTTCTCCCCTTGCCTCTGCAATGTTCACTAGGACAATGGCTACCTGGGGAGGTTCTACCCAGTGTGCACTAGAGGAAGAGAATGGAGATGAAGACGGTTATGTCTCTGATGGAGTTGGTCAGGCAGAAGAAGAGGAAGAAGATGCATCAAGTTTGAATGACAGCTTCTCTATTTATCCCAATAACAACATACCAGAAAATGCCTATTTTGTTAAAGAAAACAAGGATAGGTTTGTAGCAATACTTGTTGATCTTATGTTTGTCAGTATACTTGGAAGGGGGTAAAAGAAGCATTAACTACAAGGCATCCTTACACAGGAAGGGGGAACTTCTTTCTGCATGCTAGGGAGGTGTGAGTAGTGGCATTTTCTTGTCTGTCTTTGTAGCTGCAATGCATATGACTAATTTGGTTATTTCTTCTCTTTTCAGTCTTATTAAATGTCTGCCATTGAGCTCTCCAGTTGTGTGGCAGAGGCTCCTGATGTTCCTGTGTATTTTTAATCAGCTTAGAAGATAATTGATCTGAAATTTTTACTCTCATATAGATCAGTCTCTTTGTAAATAGTAGTTCAGAGAATTAAACTAGCTCTGAAATTTTTCCTTTTAAATTGTTGGCTTTTGTAACTTTGGAAACTGTTTTTCAAGTCTTGTGAATATTTTTAACTCTTGTTTACCTGATTGACTTCCTTAATAAGTTTTGTGTGGCTAAATGAAAATGCCATGTTAAAAGTAATCTAAATATCTTCAGATATTCTCTCTGGTTTTGATACCAAAATAATTTCAGTAGATAGTGGCCTTCTAGTCAGGGACTGGACTTGTTAATGTGCTATGTTAGTGACTTCTGTTCTTACCTGAATTCATATTATACAGTAGTAAGGGACAATACTAAAAAAAAATCCAGAAACATCATAAGCGTTTTTTGTTTTTGACAGCTATAGTCAGTTGGGGAGATCTTATTTTCTGTTTGTTTAGGGTAATGTGGGATTGACAAAATGGCAGGGCTGATTAGCTGTCACACTCAAATGGCTTGTGCCAGGTGACTTGTTGACCTACAACTGAAAATAATTTGAATAATGGACGTATCATTAGAAGTTGTTTGAAATGTTGGAATTTTTTCCTCATTCTTCATTTTTGTCCCAACCCAGGTGGAAAAACTGCCGTCCTCTTTCAGCAGATGGGAATTACCGTCCAGTGTCTAAGGCCAGGCAACACCAAAACATAAGTATGCGGCGTCAGGAGAACCTTCGGTGGATATCTGAACTTTCTTATGTGGAAGAAAAGGAACAATGGCAAGAGCAGATCAATCAGTTGAAGAAACAGCATGAATTTAGTGTCAGCATTTGTCAAACTTTGATGCAGGATCAGCAGGTAGATATGAAGAGCAGTTAATTTGCTGTTCTTACTTTGTCTTTTTTTTTTTCCCCTAAATCTTTCCTAGCAGTGACTTCTGGTTTTGGTACTTTGGTCACTGTTATGTATTTTCTTTCCACAGACCCTCTCTTGCCTTCTACAGACATTGCTTACAGGCCCATACAGTATGATGCCAAATAATGTTGCATCTTCACAAGTACATCTTATTATGCATCAATTAAACCAGTGTTACACTCAACTGACTTGGCAGCAGAGTAATGTCCAAAGGTTTGTTGACTGTATTAGTGCTTAACTATGGATTTTGAAATGCTTCAGTAACAGAGAACATGGTTATGTGAATAAAAGATTACAAATAATGATTAAATATGAGACTTTGGAACTTTTAAGTTGATTTCAAGCCTTTGAAATTGTGGGCAACATTTCTGGTTGTTGGTTTTTTTTTCAAAACTGGTTTAACACCTTTGAACAGGTTCTTTTTGAGTAATCCTCCTTCAAGAGAACCGAAAGTTGGCAGCTTTTCCAAAAATCTTTTTATGATAGCTTTATTTGGCTTTTTTGATTTAGACTTGCTTTCCTTGAATACACGTTGTGTCTGTAGTTTTTGCTGGACTACCTGGCAAGATTCTGGATTCTAATGGTAATAGAAAGCAAAACAGCTTTTTGTCCTTTCTTGGTGTTGTCAGTTGGAATTTATGCTTCTTACGTTTCATTTGGATGTCCTGTTTTTGCCTTCTGAACAAATGATCTTTTTTGAAAAAAGTTGTAATAGTCATTTTAGTTGTTGCATGGAAGTTCAAGCTCTATATCTCTGCTTTGTATTTGGTAAGTGGTATAAAACTGTCCTCTCATACAGTTTTTTAAAGTAATATTAACTTTGGTTCTGCAAATATTTTGTATATTTGATTGTTTCTATTGAAATTTCCTTTTCAACTTGCTTATTTCTTTAGAATGTAGTCAGTTTTTTGTTGTTCTTGCAACGATGTTTAACCTGTAAACATGACCACTCCTACAGAGCAGTTGGTTTTAATCCTGTGCCTGTCTGTCACTTGAGCTTAAAGAGAAGTTATTTTTTTCTTGAAGTTTTTTTTATTAGCTGAATGGAGCAGTTCTGTACATACATTACATGGTGCAGGTGAAATAATAGGAAGCTCAAATTACTTCACTGTAAATTGACAGCGTTTCCTTAGCATTCTTCTTTTTTTCCCAAGTCGTTGCTTTTTCTTGTTTTCAAGGCTGAAACAAATGTTAAATGATCTTATGCGCCAGCAAGAACAACAGTGTCAAGAGAAGCCATCAAGAAAGGAGAGAGGCAGTAGTGCACCACCGCCTCCATCTCCTGTTTTCTGTCCATTCAGCTTTCCTCCCCAACCTGTGAACCTCATCAATGTTCCAGGATTTACTAATTTTTCCTCCTTTGCTCCAGGTGGGTATTACTATAGGGTTGAAAAGTAATATGAATTTCAAAAACTTCCATTCCCTCATTTAATTGAAATCTTAGTGTGAACTTGCTGAAACTCGGTAAATTTTCCTTTATATTGAGATGATCTTAAGCAGAAATTTAACATTTATTCCTGAAGAATTGTATGTTTTTAATTCAGTGTGAAAAGCAAGACCTTTTCAATATGAATTTGTTTACAATTGAAAATACCAACTCCATAAACTTAAGGTTTCAAATGTTTGAAGCATTTACATACCTTCAGCAGTCATTTAAAAGTGTTCTGACTAAGTGAACCCTCTGATTTCAAAGTGGCACCTGGTAATTATTTCTGTTTTTCTTAGAACTTCCAACACTCATTTTTGTTCTATATACCTGTAAATGGAATGTGTGAACTAATTTTTGTTCCCATCAGAGCTGCAAAGTAACTGTTGACTTGGATACAGTATTCCTAATATCTTTATCAAATCTACTTTTACTGTTGAATTTGAAATAGAAAAAAAAGTAGGTATTTTACTGTATAATCCAAAGTTGCCAAAACTGTCTTCATGTATTTCAGTCTTTTCAAGAAAGCAGGAAATAGGCATAGACCTAGACTGTAGATTGCAGATTCTAAAGTCTATTTTCTACTTTGAGAACATATGTTAAATTATATGGAACTTGCACAGAAGAATAGCTGTGTTCAGTTTGCCAATACCATAAGGATTTTGAGGTTAAAATTTAAGTATTTTGAATCTGTAACTTTTTTGGCCCTATAAATACTTGAACCATTGGACTTTTCTTATAAATTTGACAGTGTTTGAAGTATTCAGGCAGACAGAACTTTGACTTTTTTTGGAACTCTTATTTTTACTTTCACTTATAGGAGCTCATTACTCAGGTTTCTTGAAGGACCTTTATCTCCACTGATGGGATTGTAGTATTCAGTAGTGTTCGAAACCTGCATTTAAGATAAATTCTGATTGTTCTGGAGCTTTCAGGATGAAAACAGTTCTTGCTTACTTCCCCACTGTGTTTTTCTTCATAATTTTATGTTTCCACACAGTATGTCTCAAATTGGACTTTTATAACAAATAAATGCGGTAGGATCTTCTGACTCTCTTGTTTACTTTGTAGGTATTAATTATAATCCAGTGTTCCCTTCTGGTTTTGGAGATTTTGTACACAATATTTCCCCACACAGCAGTGATCAGCAGGAGCAACA
This sequence comes from Chiroxiphia lanceolata, assembly GCF_009829145.1. Classification (NCBI taxonomy): domain Eukaryota; kingdom Metazoa; phylum Chordata; class Aves; order Passeriformes; family Pipridae; genus Chiroxiphia; species Chiroxiphia lanceolata. Next base: position 31,608,558 of record NC_045640.1, read on the forward strand.
ACATCCTCTAGATAATAATGCTTCTGGTAAAACTGAGTATATGGCATTCCCCAAACCTTTTGAAAGCAGTTCTTCTAATGGAACAGAAAACCAAAGGTATTTAATGTCAAAGTGCAGTTCTCCTTTAATAATTTCTCCTCCCTTTCTTCTCCCTCTTCTGAGGCTTGTGGGAATTCATCATTTGTTGAGGGAATTTATTGTAATAGAATTAAAATACGAACTTTACTTTTGCAGCTTCCAGTTTAATTTTTCTCTTTTTTTAAGTAGTGTTCTGCTTTTCTATATATTAATTAGTGTATCACTTCATGACTGCTTTAAAATCAAATATTGTGTTGGAGTGGTTTTGTGATGTTTTATGGAAGTACAGAAAGATTTTGTTTCCATGGGTGTTTTTGAAATTGAGCACTTTGAATAGCTAGAGAATATAATGTCAGTGAATGCCTGTTTTTTCCTGCTACTTTTTTTAAAGTTTTTAAGAAATATTTTGTCCTATAGTACTATTTGAGCACAGCAATAGCTGCATAAGTATATTCAGGTTGAAATAAGTGATAGTTGTGAATTTCTATAATTTTCCACTTCAAAGGGTTCTCTAGATTTTTTTTTTCCAATGTTCAGTTGGTGCCTAATTAACAAGGGCAGATAACTTGCATTATGGATAAACTGTTTACCTGGTAATACATGCTGTTTCTATCGGAGAGACTAGGTTATGATATATTGAGCTCTGTCTGTCCTTCTTTTTCTTTCTGACAGAAGGAGTCATAGACAACCTGAAGAGGAAATGGAAAAAAGATCAACTTGGTTTAATGATAGCCAGGAAATGAAAAAAGATGATCAGTTTCAGCTGAGAGCAGGTTTTGCAGTTTCAGTACAAAATGTTGCTTCTGGTCACAAAAATCAGTCTGATATGAGCCAGAGAAGAGAGTTTGATGAAGAGTCTTTGGAGAGTTTTAGTAGCATGCCTGATCCAGTAGACCCAACGACTGTGACAAAAACATTTAGGTCTAGAAAAGCATCAGCACAAGCAAGCTTGGCATCAAAAGATAAAACGCCCAAATCAAAGAATAAGAGGAAGAGTTCTTCTCAGCTAAAAGGCAGAATTAAAAATACTGGTAGGTTGTAAAGTAATCTTAAATACTGTTGCAAACTTAGCTTGGATTGTAATCATTACATCCCAGAAAGTTTGCTCTCCATAAATAGTACCTATAATGATGAAAATAAGTTACTGAAATATGAGTTCATCTTACATAATGTAACTACACAAGGTTTTTTAGTATTTCAGTAAATAGAAAGCATACCTGATTAGAATATCACGATTGTGAAAGGATCGTGGATGCAGATACATGAAGATCTGGAGTAACCAGGAACTGGTTACATCTTCATTGTCTTCATGTTCAAACTGAATGATTTGCTGAAAGATATGCTTCAGTAAAATACTGAATGAGAACAGGAGGACAGTACAAGATGTATAGTTGTATTGTTGCAGTCACTAAGCATTTAGTACTACTGTATGTCTTCAGTGTACAGAGGAAAATTTTTGGCTAGGAAACATCAATGGTATTTTGCATTTTTAAGAATGCCCATGAACAAATTTTTAAGAGTAACAAAACATTTATAAGCCTTTTTTTTTATTTTTTCCTTTTCCTCCCATTAGGTTATGAAAGTGCAAGTGCTTCTAGTGTGTGTGAACCCTGCAAGAGCACTAAAAGCAGGCAGTCTGATGAGGTGGTTCATGCAAAGGTGTTCAGCAAAAGGAATCGGGAACAGCTGGAAAAAATAATTAAATACAGTAGATCTACAGAAATGTCTTCAGGTACTCTTTTCTAAATGTCTAATTGTTTTCTGAACTCTGAGTAAAGGACTTCCACACTTAGTTGCTAGTGTTATTTAATATCTCCATACTTAGTTGCTAGTGTTATTTAATAAGTGGTGTTATTTTGACAAGAAAACAGTACTGTATATTTAGCATGTGGATTTTCCATTTCAATTTCTAAGGATGCTTCAAACACAGAAGTGAGTAAAAAGTTTGATACTGATTGCTTTTGTGTGTTTTCTGTAGATTAAGTACTTGATAAAAGTAATTTAGAAACAGTTACTGTAAGACAAGCAAAAATGTAACCAATCTTGCCCAGTTGTTGGTGATTTTATGGAAGGTAACTGCACAACTGATGAAACTTTGTTGAGTGTTTAAACTACATCCTGTACTGCATACATGTCTTTTTTTCTACTCATGCTTAAATGAGCTCCATCAAATATAATTCAAATTCAACCATGTAACATCACATAAACCCTTACATTTTTGCCATCTGCTTTTCTTATATCTAGATCATAAAAATACTCTCCTGTGTCTTTTTAGGTTCTGCCAGTGTGTTTGTTTCGTTTGAAAGATGTAGAAATTTTAGTCGTCACAGAACAATATCCAGCTTTGCCAGCATAGCTGTGTCCACACTAAGAGCTGTTTATTAGTATGTGTAATAGCTCTTACTGGTCAAGTGCTCACAATAAGCAGCTCTGATGTGGTTTGGATAACTAAGCAGTCTTCCTTCTGCTATTTTGTATAGACCCTGTCTTTATTTCTGGTGCGCATTTTTGTGTTTATCACTGTCTATCCCCACTTTCCTACAGCGCATGCTAGGAGAATTCTGCAGCAGTCTAACAGAAATGCATGCATTGAAGTGCCAGGTAATGCATTCACTGCTTAGCTTCAACAATATCCTATTACTTTTTTTTTTTCTTCTCTTTGCTTTGGTCCTATAACTCACCGTTTAGCAGATGTTCAAGATTAGTGCTATTGCGGCACCTTCCCTATAAACGAGACGAGAAGTTACTTGTAATTTGCATGAAATGCACTGTTACAAACTACTACTTTGAATTACATTGTGGACAACGCGTTTACCGCTTTGTTGATAGTAACAATTACAAATAGAAAATATGTAGGTAGATAGTACAACAAAAAGCTAATTTTAGTAGGCATTTTTAGTATGTTTAAAAGCTGCTATTATGTTTTATTAGTGGGGGAGGGAAGCAATTTATGGTGACTTCTATCAAAGGTGGAAAATCTTGCCTTTGCTTAAAAATACTGGTAAACTATTTGTAGGTAATCATATTGCACAGTAATGTTTGCTGTGTTGCTAATAACTTCATTAACTTGAATACTAACAAATACACATCTGTTAAACTAAGTTGAGTTTTCCAAATTTAACTTTGCTTCCATTCAGCACTTTCAAAATTATGTATGTAATAATTGTTGTGATGCAAGGATAATCCTTAATTTTCAAAGGAATGGGAGAGATAAGGAATACATTGTCTTCTGATACCTGTGTAATAGGGCTTAAGGGTAGGAGGTTTTATGTGAACTCAGGAGTGATACTAGATACGTGTGAGAATGTAGCATTTATGCTTGTGTGGGAAGGAGTGGCTTTCTTGAATTCAGTCTTAAGCTTTCTCAATGCTGTGTCGCAAAAGCGTGGACTACTTGTATAAACTTGAGACTTTTGGTTATCTTGTGTGAAATATCTTAAAACTCGATTTTCAGTGTTGAATACCTATTCTGAAAGCAACATTGTGATGTGTGCAGTATTCTCTTTTATAAAGAGTACTTTCTAAAGGTACTGTTGAGAAGTATAAAGAAAATTTTTCCTATGAATGTCTTATATTATATTTTGTACATAAAAGATTGCATAATTTCAGAATGTTTAAATATTTGCTCTTCAGGACATGAGTAAGCTTTACGAAAGCAGCTATATAATGGAATCTACAATGATTGAGATATAATTTGTGTACCTGTAACTTGCATACCTGATAGGCAGTTGTCTTTCAAATGGATGCCTGTCACAGACTTAACAAGTTCCTTTCTTTTTCTGCAGAAACTGGTAGTGATCTTTCTATGTTTGAAGCTTTGCGAGACACAATTTATTCTGAAGTGGCAACTCTTATTTCACAAAATGAGTCTCGTCCCCACTTTCTTATTGAACTTTTCCATGAGCTTCAGCTGCTAAATACAGATTATCTGAGGCAAAGGGCTCTGTATGCTTTACAGGTATACACAAAATTGTTGATCTTGTGTATGAATCAAACAAACCTTAGATCCCTTTTTACAGCATAGATTTATTACCTTTTCCAGGATATAGTAACCAGACATTTATCAGAGAACAATGAAAAAGGGAAGTGTGCAAAATCACTGAATTCTGCAACATGGATGGCATCAAATTCTGAACTCACTCCCAGTGAAAGCCTTGCCTCTACAGATGATGTAAGTTTTCCAATCAGAAGCTGGTTTACTGGCAGCTTTTTCTGTATTTCAGTTTACACTCATGCTTGTCTACTGAAATATTCGTACTAGTGATTAAATTTTGCTGAAATTAGTATGGACTTTTCTAAACAAATAGTTGCAAGAGAATCTTTATGCAAAAGTGATAAAATATGGTAGGATTCTTGATGCTGCAAATGAATGTTGTGTCAGGAATGAATGGAACATGGAGAGGGATGGAAAGTGTGAACTGATATTTGGAAAGAGCCCAAATCCTTTTCTGAGTAGGATCAGGGCAAGTACTTATCACAAGATTCTCCAACAATTTTTGCTTTTTTTAATTTAAGAAATCACTGATGCCTTCTTACAGTTTCTTAAGAGTTTTATAGTTAAGTCTTTGAAAGAGATATAGTAGAATCACCTGATAGATATATATCCTGAAAGCAAGGTTCTTCTCTAGTCAGACCACCTGGTGACATGTCTTGATACCACAGCATGTGGCTGAAAAGAATTGCTGGCTTGTTGAAAAATCTGTGAGAGTATGGTGCATTCTTTCTTTGTATTCAGTTGTTTGGTGTTTTTTAGGAAACTTTTGGCAAGAACTTTCCTACAGAAGCATGTCAAGATTGTGAACAAAATGATGCAGACAATGGGAGTACTATGTCTACATCTTCAAATTTTGAACCCTTTGCCACTGATGACCTTGGTAAGAATGATGTGATTTAGTGTTGTGTTACTCCTTCCCTCCCAAAATGCCTGCAATTCTCCACGCTTTAGTAGTACACTGTTATTTCATTTTTAGTGTGTAATCCTATTTTCTAAAACAAAATATAGATAAATAAGCCTCTTGGGAAACACTTTGAGTTGATCACAGTGTGTAATAAGGTATTATAACTCAACTACAGTTATACGTAGATTTCAAAACTTGTGGCCTTGAATTAATTTTTATAATTGTTTACTTGTCTATCAATTGAAAACTTTTTATATAGATTAAAAAATGTTTTTATTCTAAATATAGGGAACACAGTGATTCACTTAGATAAAGCTTTGTCTTGGATGAGGGAATATGAGCGTATGAAAATTGAAGCTGAAAGTACCCTTGACTCTGAGGGCTGCTCTAGTAATTTTCAGGGTGCTTCTACTGCTAAATTAGAAGGTATGCACATATACACATATTTTGCTTAAGTTTTAGAAAATAATTATTCTGACTATGAAGAATCATTTAATTGGCTGAATTGCTTTCCTCTGTAGTTATATTGAAAACCTCGCTAAGTTTCAAAGGATATTTGCCTACTTAAGGAAATACAATTTATTTTTTAAAAAGGAAAATATGTTTTTGAAATTGATATTTCTTTAATAGTAATATTGAATGTCTTAACTGTGCCTATTTTTTGAATTAAAACGAGGTCCAGGTACCAGTGAATGTCAGCCTATGGCACAGTCAAGTGAAGTTTCTGCTATTCCATGTCCTCGTATAGATACTCAGCAGCTTGACCGGCAGATTAAAGCAATTATGAAAGAGGTTATTCCTTTTCTGAAGGTAAGAACTCTTTGTAATATAGTGTGAATTAGAAGAATAGGAAAAGGATCTGCATAACTACACAGAAGAATGTAATTTAAAATTGATCACTTGCATCTTAGAAACAGCTATCAATAAGTATGTGTTAAGTTGCAGACCTTGCTGATGATGAAGTAAAAACTAAATTCTTCCGCAGAAAGGTTTTGTGGAGCTTCTAGTAGGAGAAAGAAATGGTGAGGTTTCTAGATTTCACAGGACTGGTGGACTTGGCATCAAAAAGAATAGAGTTTGCTTGCTTTGGAGCTGACCAAATCAAATAGGAATGTTTGAGAATGTAGTTCTGAAATATTTGCTGCCTTTCAGCAAAGAGAACTGAGATAACTGATTAAAACTGTTACATATAAGGTAACAAGATATTTTTAAAGAATAACTCTGAGTTGTTGATTTTTAGCATTATTTTCTTAAGTTTACAAATGTCTTTAAAGTTGTTGAGAGCTTGTCAACTTCTGTGAATTCAGAGCAGAAATGTACTACTTTAAAGAGGGAGAAATAGTCACAGTTCCTTCTTTGCGAGGTGAAGAGCAGAGAAGCTTGAGTTGTAAGATGCTTAAGTCGCCTCCCTGTTCCCTTTTATAGTAGGCACAGTGTATAAGCTTAGGTTTGTGTAATAAGGTTCTCGGTTGATACTAGGTTTAAAAACTGAATACTGTTGCCATGCCAGAGTTGCGCTGCCTGAAGACTTCTGTTTTGCTTGCAATTTTAAAGTTGCATGTAACAGTAGATATCTTAGCATACACTTTAATACACTTGAATACACGGCCACAGTATATGAAGAGTCTTAGTTTGTCTAAACATTATAAGATGGCATGTACTCATGTATTGGAAAAGTGAGATAAAGCTTTGTGTCATGACCAGTCAGGCATTAGAGAAGTATGGTGTTTGTGAGATGGATTAGGACCTGTTTGTGGAGTGCTGTTCCTTCACTGGACAGGTGATTTTTTTTTTTATAAATTAGTGTCAGTATTTGAGTTGGTGGCTAACTTTTCTTTTTGAAGTGATAACTAAGCTCATTCTGTGATACTTGTTTAGGAACACATGGATGAAGTATGTTCTTCTCAGTTACTGACATCAGTAAGACGTATGGTCTTGACTCTTACACAACAAAATGATGAAAGTAAAGAATTTGTGAAGTTCTTTCATAAGCAACTTGGCAGTATACTTCAGGTTAGTAGTTTTTCAGTGCTGTTTTGCAACTCTTCCAAGTTGGCTAATGAGCAACAGACGAACCAGCTTCCCTGAAGTTGTATTTTACAGCTTCAATAGCATAGCTGCAGTTCTCCTTCACCTTTGATACAGTGATGAGGTGTGTTATCTTCTTTCCCAAAATTTAAGATTTGCCATGCACAGAGCTTCTTTTTCATCACTGCCATATGATGAGAGGTGTATCCCTGGCCTGTGGCTTTCTTCAAGGAGAGCTCTGGTGATGCTTTTCATGGATATTTTATGTAAATTCCTGAAAATCAGTAGTTTGCTCCTTTTTATTTTTTTTCTACAACCATGCAGTTTAAAACATGAGCTTACTAAAACCAGTGTTATATGACTAGAGATTCCACTTAAAATCTGTTTAAGACACTAAAACATTTGAAAAAAATACAAGCTATTATATACATAACCAATTTTGAGTTACTGGGAATATGAACAATACTTAGTCTTTGAAGTTTGAAAACCTGTTTCAAAAACTGAAGAATTATTTCTTTTCACAGGATTCACTGGCGAAATTTGCTGGTAGAAAATTAAAAGACTGTGGCGAGGATCTTCTTGTGGAGATCTCTGAAGTGTTATTTAATGAATTAGCCTTTTTTAAACTTATGCAAGACTTGGACAACAACAGTATTTCTGTAAAGCAGAGGTGTAAACGAAAAATAGAAACTACTGAAGCGATACAGTCTTATGCTAAAGAGGTTTGTTTTGTTATATTTTTGAAAAATGTAGCTTTTCTGAGATTGTTATATATGTGTATTTCCTAAACTAGTTTGATTACCTTATTTCATATGTTGTATTTATTTTACTTACTTATTTTACTAATTAGTACTGTGTAATCACAGTATTGCATGAACTGGTTTTCATCAGTAAGGACAAGTCCTGCATTATAGATGACGTCTGTTACAGATAACTAATTGTGTAGACTTGGTACATAAATCAGAGGAAATATTTTAATGGTTAAATGTGCAGATAGGAAGGAGTAGACAAGTGTTGAAATAGTACTAACATCTGGGGCCATTGAGTAATCGGTTTAACCCCAATAGGCAGCTCAGCCCCACACAGCCTCTTGATCACTGCCCCCTGGTGGGATGAGGAGAGAATGAGAGTGGTAAATGGAGAAAGCTCATGGGTTGAGATAAAGACAGTTTATTAAGCAAAACAAAAGCCATGACCACAAGCAGAGCAAAACAAGGAATTCATTCACCACTTCCCATGGACAGGCAGGTGTTCAACCACTTCTGGGAGAGCAGGGCTCCATCATGTGTAATGGTGACTTGGGAAGGGAAACACCATCACTTTTAACGTCCTCCCCTTTGGCTCACTCCTTCCCCAGCTTTACATGCTAAGCATGATGCCATATGGTGTGGAATATCCCTTGGCTCAGTTGTGACCAGCTGTCCTGGCTGTGTCCGCTTCCAGCTTCCTGTTCACCTTCAGCCCCCTTGCTGGTGGGGTGGAGTGAGGAGCAGAAAAGGCCTTGACTCTGTGCAAGTGCTGTTTGGCAGTAAGAAAACATATCAACAGTTTTCAGCACAAATTCCAAATGTAGCCTTGTACTACCTACTCTGAAGAAGTTCAACTATCCCAACTAAATATTTTGACACATTGGGGGTTCTAGTTCATCATCTCTTCAGTTATGCCTGCAGGTTTCCTTGCAGTAGCTTAGTTTGGCACCATCTTTACCGAATTCAAGTAAGTTCTATGAAGTCATCATGTAGTTAGTTTGTTGGCATATGCAGAAAGAATCACTTTCTAGACTTGCTGTGTAAAATATACATAAACTTTCCAGAAATATTCAGGACTTCAGACATATTCTTGCTCTAAAAAAGCAAGTTTGGATTGGTTTTCACACCATTTACATTTTTAATTTTAGTATTGCTTTTATTAGGAGCATAGCTGCTTTTTTTTAAAGTTACATAAACTGTTTACAGAACAAACAATAAACTAGATTATGGTCATGTATTTATGATTTCAGTGTTCTTTCAGGTTTCTTCGAGAAACACTAATACCAAAGCAAACCCTTAACTCATTCTTGTTTTAAAATGTCAACAGAAGATACTTTTTGAACCTGTCATAAAGTCCTGCAAGTATTTTTAGGAGTGCCATCAGCTATATTTCAAAATAATTCAACTTAGGTGTATCAACAGCATGCCTAGTAGGAGGGAGACTGTGGAGTGCCCTGGAAAGAGGCCAGAAGAACACTCTGAATCAAGAAAGATTTGGACACGACTTCTTGTTTTATCTGAAGTTACTCATTGGGCCTGTGTTACATAAAGATTTGGTTTATACACTGCTTTGAGAAAACATTGAACTAGCTTAGGCTCAAGGTTTCCTCTCCTCTCCTGGAAGACAGGGAGTTGGGTTTAAGGTCAATGTTTACTTCGTTGCTGCGGCAGCACTTCAGACAGAGCTAGAGATGAGCCAGAAGTGGTAGGTTCTGGTTACTTTGTACAGACCTGCACAATTATTCAATTATTGGTCTTCTCACAGCCCTCAACTCTGGAATCCCGATGCAGGCACATTTTATCTTGTTTGATTTTTGTGGCTCTCTTGTTTCCTGTAAAGTAACCAGTATTACATTGCTTGCTGAAAAGCACAGTGCTTTGTCTTGATCAGAATTAGAATCATAGAATGGTTTGGTTGGAAAGGACCTTAACGATCATCTAGTTCCAGCCCCCTGCCATGATGTATCTAATTGTATATGTTAAATACGATTCAACCACAGACTGTAGAATTAGCCCATTATAAACATAATTGTTTAAATAAAAAGGGCTAGCACAGTTTTTTAATGCTTTGCAACTGTGAAATTTTGAAGACATCTGCGTACACAGAAGTCCCTGTGGCTTACTGCCATTTTAAGATAGCAATTCTTGGTAAGATTGGCATTTCAGCCTGGCTTTCATGAAGCCCTGGTTTGGTTCACTATTTCCAAGTTATTTCAGTTTGGAATTGAAGATAATCTGTGTTTCTTCTAGGCAAAAAAAGGTCTCCAGGTGGATGTTTGTTCATCTGCTGAAGATGTCGATGAGGACAAAGTATGTGTATGCTCTCAACTGTCTTTATTCTTCAGATAGTTTCACAGATCACTAAGTCTTACTGTTCTGTGTTATAGGAATCAAGTATTTGTAAGGGTCCCATTTCCCAGTATTCAGAAATTTATTAATCTCTTTCCTGTTATTTTCAGTGATTTACTTTATCAAACTAACAGAGAAACTTGCAGATTCCCTTCTTAAGGAGAGTTTAAATATTTTTAGCAATTAACATTTTCTTTTTTAATGGTATGGAATAAGTTCCATGTTAGGGAGAAGGTAGATGTTCTGAGTTGGGACACATGGTATTTGAGGTTTCAGAGCCCAAGTCTGCCTGTGCTCTGAGTATTAAATATTAGTGCTCAGAATTTCTCCTTTTTCTTTTTAAGTTTGCTTTGAAAACCAATAATATAATTGTTTGGGGAGATGGGTTGTGTATGAAGTTTTGTATTTTTTGCTGGAATGTTCAGCTTTCTCCAGTCAAGGGAATGATATAGGTAAAGTACTAAATAGAATGTTGATTGCTTTCCTAAATGGGCATAGGTGTGTGAATAGGCATGTATGCTCATGGAGTCAGTGCTTTCTCTTAGGGCTTAGAGCTTCTTTCACACTGGAAGTAGAAGGGGGAAGCTGTATATCACTTGTCATGGTTGCTATAGAAGAGTCCTTTCAAGATTTGGAGCCAGACTCAGGGCTTTGTTCATATAGGAGGAGCAGAATTTTCTCACTCTGTATTTAGCAAGTCATTCAGCAGGGAGACTGCTGAGTAGCTATTGCTAAAGAAATGAGAAGCTGCCGTTAGGAATATTTTTACTTCTCATTTAGAAGGAGCAGGAAAGTTGCTAGAAGGTAATAATGCAGGTGTGTCTTTCTTCTTGCTAACAACAAATCTAAAGAACCTTTTTTCAACCTTTTCAGATAACGAAATACTCAGTAGTTACGAAGTCCTTGATAGCTATGTCTGAACAGTGCATGATCTCTCATAGGAAGTTCTGATGGTCCGTTTTAAGGTGTAGCTCTGCAATATTCATTTCAAGGCCTTAAGGACTACTTAAACAGATTTTTAGTCTGTAGATACTTCTTTATTTCTGAGAATTAAAGGTGACTCCTTGATGCAGAAACCATAGTTTAGTCTTCCAATAAACAAACATGAAATTGCATAGTATTCCTTGTTTCCCTAGGACAAGGATGAGACTGAAATGGTTAAACAAGTACAGGACTCAGAAATGTGTGCTGGTAATGGAGTTCCCGAAAGCAATAGGTCTGATGCGTCTGATCAAGAGGAAGATGAGGAAAGTGATAGTGGTCCAGTGGCAATAAGTAAGTCATGTTTCTACAGCTCATTATTCTGTGCTTTCACTGTAGTTTTGAGCAACTTAATTTTACAACAAGATTTGCATGAAGTACTGCTGTGTTACACTTTCTCTCACAGATTTTCTAGTCAGTCTTTTTTCAGTGAAAGCTTTGCAGTGTACTGTATTTACTAATGTCATGTGAAGGGTTAAACATTCCAATTAGAGGAGCTTTTGTTCTTCATAATCAGTAGATCTGTAAAAATACATTAGAATCAGATTCATTGTTATGTATCTTGTCTCAGCTAAACCTTTAACCTGAATGATGTGAAAGCTGCTGAAATTTTGTACAGTTTTTCATTTAAATAATGCGGGTTTTTAAATATGCTTCTACTTAAGCTTGCCTGGTTTTATTAATTTTTTATCCTGTTTTTCATCTAACACCAACTACTCCTGGCTTGGATTCCTTTACCATTTACATTCTTTACACCAACTTGTTTAATAACTTAGATCACACCAACACAGTGGTGTTTGTTCATAACACAGCTGATGTAAAGCATATGGATATTTGAAAGTTAAGTCATTACTGTATCGTAATTTTAAAGAATGTTTTGGAACAAGGGTTATAATTGATCATTGCAGTAAATTCCCCAGTGGGATTTGGCAATATGAAGGTGGTTTTACATTGATTTGCCTTTAGGTTTATCAAAAGCAGAAACCCAACCTCTGACTAACTATGGCAGTGGAGAAGATGAGAATGAAGATGAAGAAATTGAATTTGAGGAAGGACCTGTTGATGTGCAGACATCACTACAAGCCAGCAGTGAAACAACAACTGAAAATGAACAGGTATCACCAAAACTGTAAATGCAGAACAAAGCTATGCTAGTGCACAGCTTTTCAGTACATATTCGTATGTAACTCAGTTTTTCTTGTTGCACTGTTTTCTTACTCTAGAAAGTAGAAGAATGGTACAAGAAATTGCATGATACCAATAGCTGCTACATAAAAAATGTAGCATTCCTCACCTGAATTTATTATTGGTATAGCTGATGCCAAAATGGATGTATGGACACAGACAAAATTAGTGTTTACATCTGATGTCAGAGAGAAAAAAGGTTAAACAGCAAATGAAAAGTTAAACTTTCAAAAAAGGATCATGTTTTAAACCTTTAACTGGTTCTTTCTCTGTTTGCAGACATAAAGTTCTAGTTGTGAGCCACCGACTGCTGTATTCTAGCATGTCTTTGATTTGTCTTTCCTCTTTATCATGTGATGGTTTTTTCTAGAACAATGGTGAAATGTTATTGTCATTTCACTGTTAGTTGTCTTTAAAACATTTGGATGTGTGTGACCTGGTTTTGGAGACTTGTCATGTCTTTATATTTCAGTAAATAAGATTGATTTCTGAATCTCTTGAAACTTTGGTTTACTCAGCATTAGAAAAGTACATTTTACTGGAACATTTTACTTTAAAGGCTAAAACAATAGGTCTTTTCTGTGGAACCAAAGAGTTTACCTGGCAACTACTATAGTGAAAAGAAAATGTTCAAATAATACACGTGTGTCAGTGTTAATGGTCTTGTAAACTATTGTTGACCAGCTGATGAATAGGGAGAGTGAGACTTGCTGTCTTTATTTCAAACTAATGAAAAGACAAAATCATGGAGTAGGTGTGCAGTGTGTTTCTAGTTAGTAAATTAGCCAATAAGATATGAAGCTGATCAGTAGAATTTGTTGTAACTCGTTTTTACCTTCCCCAATAGAATTCAAACCAAGAATTGAGTAAGGCAAAAAGCAGTGAGATTTTGTCATCAGAACAAGAATCTGTTAATATTAAAGGTAAGCCCTGTATGCAGTAACTGAGGGACTAACACTTCCATAAAAATTTGCATACTGTGAGAATTATCTTGGACATTGTCTGTGATACGTGTAATTAAGAGAAAGATGATCAAATTCGCAAGAGCTTACTGGACTTTTTCATGGAACTGTATCAGTTGCCTAGATATGTCTGTGTTGATATTGACACAGCAAATCTTTTAAAGAGGAAACCTGGAATAATCTGAGGTAGGTAGATGTGGTTTTGATGCTTGATGTGAACATGAGTTTTAGTTGATTGTTGCAGCCCTTGACATACAAGTGTAGCAGAGTAAATTTGTTACAGTATTTTGGTGTTTAGATTTGTCTAGTATTTGCTCTTTCTGCTACTACCCTTTTACTAGCAGTTGAAATTACTTTGTATTTTAAAGATTTAAAGATCTGGTTTTTTTCTGTGAGTAATGCTGTGTTGTAACTGATTAAGAACTGAGAAATCATTTTCTGTCAAAAGATGGAAGCCCACCGGGTGGTGTGCACATTGCTTCTGATGTAACTGTTTTTACCATCACCCTTCCTGTGTTTTTCTGTTGCAAATACTTGGTTTGTTCTTGGCCTATTTTTGTAGACTAAAAGCAATATTTGAGTAGATCCTATGTGGCAGAGTGTTAAGGAATTTATTGTTCTGTATTACATCTCCTGATACTTAGAATGGATATTTTATAGTAGGTCATTTAGTTCTGGGAATTGTTTTTTCTGGGTTTTGTTTTGGGTTTTTTTAACTGTTTTGAGTCAGAAATCAGGTCATGCACTCTCATGATAATTGCTTATACTTAATTGTATGAGAATACAAATAACTCATGTTTTATTTCAGTCAGCTTTATGTTGATCTGAGAGACTAATTCACTTTCATTGCTCATTTATGGCTTTGGATCATAATTTGTAAGAAAATAATAATCTAGCATTTTTGTACACTCAGAATCTTTTACTATCTTTGCCAAGATAAAACGTAATTTTGTGTTTTTAGGTGAACAAGATGTGGCTACAATTGTGCCTCATTACCTCAATGTCAAGGAGAATACACCACCTTTAACAATCAATACCCCAGAATCCTTTATAGCAGCCACTGTGAAAACAGAAGAATCAAGCTCATCTTTACCAGTAAATGAAACACAAACATTAGATACCACATGTGCAGGAAACAAATCCGGTGCAAGTTCTGAAAGCTCCATGGCTGGCAGCCCTGATACGGAGTCCCCTGTGCTGGTGAATGAATATGTGCGTATATTTCGGTTAAGATACATCCAAGAGACATGAGAAACTTTTTTCTATTTCAGTGTTATTTCTAGTTTGCAGTCTTGTTGGGCATTGTTTCTTTGATATACTTCAATAGTCAAAAAGTGAAAATAAAACAAAATAGCACTATTCTCTTAAATATCACTATTTTTGTTAACAGGAAGCTGGTTCTGGAAATGTAAGTCAAAAATCTGATGAAGATGACTTTGTGAAGGTTGAAGACTTGCCCCTCAAACTTGCTGTATATTCAGAGGTATTTGGCTACTATTTGTGGGGTGTTTAGGAGTGCACACCCTAAATGTCTTTGTTGTCTAGACAGCACAAAGAATTATCCAGAATTTTGAGATTTGCTTTCTCTGTTATGAAGGCAGATTTAATGAAGAAAATGGAAACAGAGGCACAAACCAACAGTTTGTCTGATGAATTACTGGATGGAGGTGGAGCTCGAGATCAAGAATTAGTAGGAGATGCCCAAACTTTGAAAGAACCTGGTAAATATTATTTTCTAAATCTTACACGCAAATTGGGAATACGCTCTGGAATGCTAGAATTCAAATATCACTGAAGTAAGGAATTATTGTGGTGCTGAAAGAATATCGGGTTTTGTTACCATGCATTTGAAAATACTTTATTGATATGATGGGATTTTGCCTTCCATGTCTGTTTGATATACTTCTGTTAGATTCTGTCGCTGATAAAGTCATAAAAATTAACATATGTAAAGTGCATGTCACAATGTAATGGTTTTGAAACTTAGTCAAGTGGAGTAGTATTTTTGTTTCATGTTATGCAAGCTTGGGTTTAATTGTTATTATCTGATTTAATAATGCTCAATATAATTTTCTGACAGACTGCTCAGTGTTTTTGTGATAGAAAAGTTCAAGAGACTTTTCAGAATAGTAAAATATCTCTTCCGGAAAAGGAAATTATTTTTCGTATGAAGCATAACACGAGGTAGAAAAAAGTTTCAGTGTGTATGATAGCAATAAAAATTTGTCACTTTCATTAAACAGTATTTATGCAGCTACAAAAACTTAATGGTAATGCAGGTCAGAGAATTTTTTTTTTTTAATATAATGTTGATATTGTGACAAAATTGCAGTATTAGAAACTTCTATTCTATTGTTAGACTTGTAATTCTCCAGTGGAGAATACAGTAAGGGTGTATATAAAGACATGAAATGGGTATTGTCATAGTAGCAGTTTTTTGCTAGTGTAGCTAGTTCCAATTCCTCAAATATGCATTTTTTTAAATGCATTTGCAGTCACAGCATAGATTTTTCCAGAACAAAGTGTGAAGAAAGGTGCACCTTTCCTTCCATTTCATTCACTGCCTGTCAGCATTGTGCTTGTCACAGCCATGCCAGCATAAGTCGTTCATGCCCATTTGATGGACACTGCTGCATATGCCTGCTGTGGGAGCAGTCTGGCTGGGAATGCCATGCCACACCAGACTGTAGGTAGCACTAAGCCATTCTAATCTGTGTATGTGGGGATGGCTGTAGCTGTTCAAGTAATCCATGGCTCAAAGTGCTTGTGAGAATGAAATATTTCATCAAGGTACTTCAAGGGATCTAGGAGTTGAAATGTGGTCATGAGCTGGTTTTGATGCCTTGTAGCTATTAGATAATGATGAGTGTACTCTTACTTTACAGAAGCTTTTGGAACTCAAAACGCATGAGAATAACCTGAAGATATCTGCATTTATAAACTCCCATGTATACAAATGCATACAGAAGATCAGCACTAATTTCCCATAATTCTGGAAGTGTATAAAAATGTAAAATTTTTGACACACTGCCTCTTAGGATAGGTATGTGAACTTCTGCCTGTGGCAGTTTAAACAGCTGGAACTGAATTCACTTCAGTTTTGCTGCACTGTTCTTTTTCTGTCTTTAATTTTTTATTTTTTATTGTGACTTGTTTAGTAATTTTAAAATTGTTCAAAATAGTAGTTTTAAATAAAGTTTGGACTTGTCTGTAAATTTTGTCTTTTGAAAAATTTTCCTTTGGCTTGCAAACTGGTTTGCTGAGTTTGTTGCTGGAAGTTAACTGACTTTAAGTGTTGGCATACTTGTAGCAGTTTGTTACTTCTCTTACAAGAAACACTGCTCATTTTCCTGGGACAAGAAATTCTTGTCCGACTAAGTTTCTCCATCTTCTGCAAATACGAGGTGTAGACACAGTACATACCTACATGTTGCCTTTATAGCCTAGAGTATAGCTGGATTGTAACAAAAAAGTTCCTGTTCATGGCCTGTGGAATTCCTTTGTATCAGCATATTTGTCTGAGGTGAACTTAAAATACCCCAGGTGTGTAGTTAATTGCAGAAACCAGAGGTATTTTCCTGCATTTTTTGTTTTGCACTTTCAGTGTTCAAAGGAATAAGCCTGTCTGAAAATACCAGTATCCTCTCACAGGTAACAGTTAAAAGTGATGTAGAATCTGTTCCTAAAGTATTTGACTTTAATTGGAATTTCCTAAATTTCCTTACGAAGTTAATGTTTTAAAAAAACAGTCAGCAACTAATGGAGTCTAGTGGTAAAGGTGGAATTAGAATTGTAGAAAAGTAGATTGGAAAACTTTCTTCACTTTTTCAGACCAGAGTTGGAAATAACACTGAATCAAAAAATTGAGCTAGAAGTAGCTTATTCAGCAGATCTGCTGCATTATAGACATCCTGTTTACCTTAAACACAAGGCTTTTCTCACAGTAGTTAAAAAGCACTGGTCATCTTTAATTCAGGGTTGTGGTGCTTGTGAGGTTAGTGTGATAATATGGCTATATACCATGGGTGACAGTCTAGTGACAGTGAAGCCTTAAATATGTGTGAAGTTTAAATAAAAAGAGAATGTAATTCTTTTGTGATTTCATTTTTTAGTTTGTTTAGAGTGTCTCTAGACATTGAGTGAATTTTGAAATGGCAGCTTATGGTCACATGCCTCTCCTGTCCAAAAAAGTTACTAGCAAAAGGTTTGAAGACAGTTTAGTTACTGTGCAGACTTTAAACTTGAGGACATGAAATATAACGTGGCAAAGGTAAACCTGTGAACGTGAAACAATCAAAGTTATTAATGACTAGTTTAGCCCAAGAATCGCTCAGTAAACCTAAAAGAGGACATTTTTTATGAAGTAGAACAAGATTATGTGTGCAGGTTTGAAACAAGTCTAGTTTATATGGTGAATCATAAAATTCTAAGCTCAAGAAAGAGCATGAGCACACACCATTCCTGAATTCTTGCCCTGGCAGGGTGCAAGTTTAATCTCAGCTAGTGCCTAAGCACCAAGGAGGTGCTTGCTTACTCCCCCACCAGTGGGATCAGAGAGAGAACTGGAAGAGTGAAAGCAAAAAACCTCATATGTTGAAATAGACAGTTTAAGAGCTAAAGCAAAAGCTGTGCATGCAAGCAAAGCAAAATGGCAGGCAGGTGTTTGGCCATCTCCAGGAGAGCAGGGCTCCATGAGGCATAACGATGACTTGGGAAGACAAATGCCATCCCTCCAAATGTCAGTCACCCCATCCTTCTTCTCTGAGATTTATATGCTGAGCATGATGCCATAGGGGTCTAGAATATCCCTTTGGTCATGGCAGTCAGTTGTCAAAGCTGTGTCCCCTCCCACCTCCTTGTGCACTCCCAGCCTCCTTGGTGGAGGGGGGGGTGAGGAGCAGAGAAGTCCTTGCTCTGTGTAATCCCCACTCAGCAATAATGAAAACATCCCTGTGTTATCTACACTGTTTTCAGCACAAATCCAAAACACAGCCCAACACCAGTTACTGTGAAGAAAATTACCTCAGCCAAAACCAACATAGTTTGTGTAGGAAAAATGCACTGAAATTGTATTTCTTTGGTCATACTTCCTCTCCACCGTTTCATCACAGAATGGTTGAGGTCAGCACAGACCCCTGGAGGTCAGCTTGTCCAGCTCCCATCGTCTGGTAGGGCCACTCAGAGATGTTTGCCCAGGTGGCTTTTGAATATCTCCATGAGAGACTACAACCTCCCTGAGCAACCTGTGCAAGTGCTCAGTCACCATTACAGGACAGTGTTTCCTAATATTCAGAGGGAACCTCCTGTGTTTGTTTGTGCTCTTCTAGTCTACTTTCATTATCCTTTACTGACGTAGCAGAATTGTTGAAAAGTTAAGCTCTCTCTTATATTCAATGCCAGTCCTTCTGGCATACTACATATGTAGCTTAGTTCAAGTAGAATTTGTTTGTTGCTTAAAAAGAGCACAGGAGAGTGTGAGGTAGGAGAAGCAGAGTCTTGTGCTTAATACATTGCTTGCTCCTGTACTGATCTGGACCAAAGTGAATGTTACATCTTACTGTTCAATGCCCATTGCACAGTTCATCACTTGAGACAGTTCTGTGAGCAACAATTACAAAGAAGTGCGATGATTACTTTTAGGATGAAAGTTCAAGAGGCCAGAGCTGGTTCTCATCTAATGCTAATGCAATTCAGTAACAGCTCTTCCCTTGGAAGGAGATTGCTGTGTGGCATCTATCCCTTACCTGTTGTGTAGTGAGTGACTTAACAAAGTAATGCAAGACTGGTATAGAGCAAAACCAAATCATACTGGACTTGGACTCATCTTCCCTACTGGAAGTAACTGCTACTTTTGAGAGGAAGGTGGAATAACTGATTTCTTACAATAGATTGCATCACTGCTTTTGAAATGTTATTTTAATCAGATCCCAACGTGTCCTAAAATGATTCATGCACCAAAACTAATTACATCACTTACAAAGTCTAAGCATTAAGACAACAGAAAAGACATAGTAATTTTGGGTTGCTGTGGCTGCAATGTTAGTATTTTGAACTGTAGTACCTACTACAGGATTACTATCTTGCATAGCCAAGAGTTCAAACAAAACACTTCAGTGGTAAAGTTTAAAGAGCGTGAGTTAGAAGCCTTCACCCATTCTATACAAGTGCGCATATTCACACAGTAGCATTTACTCAAAGACAGACCGAAACATTTCTTGTCCTACTTTTATATAAGCTTCTCTCTCTTCTTTTGTCATAAGAGAGACAAGCTCTGGATTTTCACTGACTTCACCATATGCATGTGGTTGTCCAGCTACCATTAAAATAGGACCTAGAGTTTCCTGTTCCTCTTGTTCAGAGTTGCTGCCTGCTGCTTTCATTCCTGCTCCTCTTGAGCACTTGGCATCCTCTTCAAACTCGCTACTATCACTGCCTGATTCATGTAGTTTACTTTGGACAACAGGAGCCTGATGTGTGCTAGATGATGACTTCAGTTCATGGATCAGAAGAGTCTTGAGGATTTCATTGTTGTTGACAGTTTCTTCAATTTCTTTAGAAGCATTTACTCCTAATACACAATACGAAGTATTAGAGGGGTCAATAGCTTATAGTTACCACAGACATCCTACATAGATGACTTTTTCTACTCTAGATGTTTTCTACCCACACTACAATTCTGCTGAAAGTACAGACATTTCCAAGAGCTTCCCACTGTAAAGATTACCACTCATGTTATTGCATGGTTAGAGCCAGAAGCTTCAGGACCTGGTACCTTTAGGAATACTACCCCAGTCAGTCTAAAGGCTAGTTTTTAGAAACTCTGATAACCACTAGTGTAGAATTGAAGCATTATTCTATTTTCTAAACCAAGCTCACTAGATTTTCAAAAGGAAGGCTATATTTAAATGCACTTAGGCTGATGAATTTATTTGTTAATGCTTAAAACTTACCACTGTTGTTGCTGGCTATTGTTGCTCCTTCCATGGTGCTCTGTGACAACCAGATAGGTTGCTCTGTAGTTGTTTTTTCTCTTTTCTTTTTGCGCTTTGAGTCTTGGACATCAATAACTACATTTTGGGTGTACGTAATGCTGAAAGAGGAACTTCTGTATGCCCATTTTTCAGGGCAGCTGCAGGATTCCAGCGCACTTGAGCCCAACTTCTGATCAAAGCTAAATGGAGGGTCACATTTTGAACGGGTAAAATTCAGGGAAGAACACCCTCAGTTCCCATAAAAAAAAACCCAACAAAACCCAACAACAACAACAACAAAAAAAACAAACAAAACCCCACCACCACCACCACTAAAAAAACCAAACCCCAAACCAACAACCAACAACCTCAAACAAACAAAAATAACCCCAAAAACATGTTTTGTCAGCAGACTAACAAGTGCTCTGGATTAAAACAATTTGCATTCCCTGTTACCTCATCTCAGAGGCAAGCGGTTCTGAACCATTGATTTTTGCAAGGTTTTTTCAGTAGTGCATCTCAAGATGAAGCACACTGATAGAGCAATGTTACTTTCTCATGGAAAGAGCTATATAAGCACTAGCTGAAGGAGAAATCTGGAAGATAAATCACTTAAAATAAAAAAGGTAGCAAAAATGAAATTATAAATGCATAGCAATAATTTAGAATGCCTTAGATATTACAGACTTCTTCATTAAACAGCAGACTGTACAGAGCAGAGCAGAATGGAGTACAAAGTAGGCTGCAAGTTGAGTATTTCAAAGATTTTACGCTGGAAAGTTGTTGGGGTTTGCAGTGATCAGAAGTTCTAGAGGGTTATGTTTATACCTTTCTGATAATTCTGGTATTTCTGTTGGCTGAGGCTCCAGCAAGTCATATGGCAGAACAATATCTTCAGTCTCACGCAGCAGGACAAAGACAGGTTCCATCTGCTCATTGAACTTCGCTAACAAGGTTTGAGCATCATGCTTTGGAAATGCTGAGGCATCTTCCTCTACTTCAGTGTTGCAGTAAGTGCAGTGGAAAGTCTCTGCAACATTTTGCAAATTGGAAATTCTCATGCTCATAGGATGCAAAAAGATCAGCAGTACTTTGCTAAGCAGTCCACAGCCTGGACAAGTACCAAAACATTGCGGCTTTATTCGTTTGTTCACATTAACTAGGTGAACTCAGTTTTACAGGCAAACTTGAGACAAACTGATATTCAGACACTTTCTATGCAAGAGGAAATGTCTCAGGAGAGAAATTTAAATTTACTAGACATGGACTATCATCAGATAGTAAGGTTTATTTTTTTATTCTCGGATCTCATCTCAGTTCTTAATGTAAGAAAAAAAAAGACAGTTGCAAGCACAAATAGCATCTGGTTTTAGTTCAAAAAGAGTAATTTAGAATCAAGGCATATGCTAAACCCCTATATTTATGTCTTCAGGAAAAACAAAAAAAACCCCAACTTTAAGCTTATTCTATTAAAATATATCACCAGCCTCAATGTTTGCATTTCAGTAACTTGACCGAGTCCCTCCATTTAGAAGAAAGGGATGCTTACTGGCAGCACACTAATTTCACCATTGACATTTCAGTTTAGTCATATAAAGTTCATTCTCCCTGGCTCTGACATCCTTTCCACGACCCAAATGTCAGCACAGTAGCTGCACTTAATGTATTGTACTATGATGCCATTTTAACTCATTTTGAAAATGTACTCTCTGTTTAGTTATTTTCATTTTAGAGAAGAAAAACCGACAAGCTCTGACACCATTTCTATTGTGGATGTGTTGTGTTGACCCGGGAGGAGCTTGAACTTCCCAGCCCAGGAGTGACAGAACTCCTACTGCTGAGCTGCAAGACACTTATTACAGTAGGTGACTGCAAACAGTCTTATCCATCTTGTCCAACTCTTCCATCAGAAGAAGTGAACACACCAATGCATTATCTAACACACTCAAACTAGAGTACTGAACACACAAATGGATTAACTAACACACACCAGGGTAAAGCCAGTACTGTGTTCTCATTCCCATATGAGGGAGTGGGACTCACAACACTTGGATGAGTAATCTTAAACCAGGTTAAGAGTCTTACTAAAAGCAAAGCTGAGGCCTGAAATCTGATTCCCGACCCCAGCTCATATATTCAAGATTATTCTTCCTTTTACTTGGCCTGTACAGCACTTTCTCTGCCACTGACATCCCAGCTTCTCAGGTCCCAGACCCTTGCCCACCAGCAAACAAGAAGCATATCCTAACAAACATGCTTTTATTGCAAAGTTTGCCTAGGAGACAGTTTTGTGTTATCAGAGTTATTCTCTAAGATAACAGCAAATAAACAATATAAGTAATATACCTGTAAATGCATCAAAGAGCTGATTGACTTCAAGGTCTGTGTAAGTGCTAGAGCAAGATGGACATATAAAAGAGGACCTGGTAGTTGAATCCCGCTCATCCGCTTCTATTTTCCGGCGCACATGATCTAGTTTGTATTTTACCACATCCACCAGCACCTTGTAATTGATGTAATAGTAATTGTGCCTTGTGCTCTTCCCACTAGGCCCCGTTTCAACTCTCATACGCATTTTCACCAGCTTGTCTGCCTTGAGCATGTTGAGGACAGTACGCAGCTGTTTACGTTCGTACTTGAGCAGCTGTAACAAGTCATCCTCTTTCACACAGGAGTAGTGGATCAGTATATCGAGGGCCAGGGCGTACTCTACACCATAGAAACCACGCACTACATACTTGGCCAGACGCTTTAGGGCTGCTGGGACCTCTGTGATAACATTTTGCTCCTCCATCAGGAACTGAACCACCATCAGAATGAGAAGTGCTGTATAACAAACAGAAGGGAGGGGAGCTGCAGTGAACCTTTCTTAGTCCTCACAGGCAGGAATAAAGCATGTCATTTGCTGTGCTATGCTTTTGCAACAATCTTCACTGAATAGATTAATGTAAAATCCTTAACCTGCACCTGGGGATTGGGAAGGTATCAATAGATATCAAAGACTGCCTAAACTTGAAGTACAGTGACGACACCTGAAATATTTATGTCCTCTTGTGGAAAAATTCACAGAAGATATCTAGGAAAATAGGTTACAGAAAGCTCATAATAATCCTCCCTACAGAATACAGCACAGTTAACTGGCATGTCTAGGTCTGCCTGAAGTATCTGTTTGCACTCACATCCAGACAGTAAAAGTAAAGCCTTCAAAAATAAAGCTCAGGACAAGAAATCTTTAGCTTAGTTCATAACACCATGTGAAATAGACAAAACTGTATCTGCCTTTGTGGCAAAGCCACAAGAAGTGTTTGAGCACCTGTTCAGGGATTTTTCTGCTGGCTGCTGTGGTCAGACAAAGGCCTTGCAAAGGGGCACAGGACGCTCCAACTTATCCGGCCCTCACTCAGCACAGGGTGTTTGGGGTACCGTATTTTCCTCTTTAGTGCTCTTCTGCCCTATAGAAGAAGGGCTTCTGTCCATAACCAATTCCTAATCCCATTAACTGGAATGTAACTAATTTGCAGCAATCCAACTGTCATAACTGTTTCTTATTTGTAAGGAGTGGAGGGAGAAGAAAAACCGAATTGAGGTGTGTTTCAATAAAGCTACATCCCAATTCCCTTCTTTGAGGCAAAGGAATACATTAGTATTTGATGCTGCAGCCTTTAGCCAGACTGCTTTGCAGAGAGCCATGCAACGTGCAGCCAAATAGTGCTGGTCAGAAGGTGTGCTGGTAGCAGGATGGCATATTATGACACAGTACATTGCCAGGCCTGGCACCCACTGCAGGTGGTGGTAAAGCAATTGCTTGAGCCCAGGTGATTGCATGTTGCTACACAGAGCTTCCAGGAAACCAGTGGCTTATACTTAGCAGTAAGGAAGGATAGACAGTGTCCTCAGCCAGCTCCAGCACCAGAAATGAGGAGCATGGCTTTGAGCTTCCTCAGGGAAGTGCTCTGGAGAGCACTGAGCCTTGTCCTACCACACCGTGGGCAAAGAGCCCTGTGGCCTCCAGTACAGGCCCAAAGGAAAGCAGCCATCACACAATGCTGTAACTCAGCCCAGCCCCACTGAGGAGTGTCCAGTGCAGCCCCAGACCTCTGTTGGAAGCGGTGCCACTCATGTACACTGGTCTGGGCTAACATCTCAGACAGTGCCAGGGTGCCCTCTGTCTGGGTCAGTGTCACATGAACTCCAGTTGGATTATGGCACTGTTAAACAAAAGAACAAAACCATTTCTACATCTAGTCCTTGGCTAATATGGGCAGAATGCTGACTCTTAAAGGACTTGTATTAGGCACAGGTCTCATGACTGTTTCTTCTTACCCTAAGTCAAATACAGAATTAAATTATTTCAAAGGGAGTGTGATAAGTAGATAATATCGTTAAGGAAGAAGTAGGACCTGAACTGTAAGCGTGAGGTTTGCTGACCTATCAATTCTCTGGATGACTCCTTATCTCAACTTGTACTGCCTACTTGTACTTGCGTCTCTAAAGCAAGCACTACTCTGAAGTGCTTCCCAGCACCTTGATGTTAAAAGCTTGTTAGGTCCAGTCTTATAACCATGTCATGGAAAGAAAAAAAAACAAACTCACAGAATTCCCACAAAACCCAGAAAAACACAAACACCCCCCCCCACTACAGTCACACAACAGAACCTCACCTTCCCCCCGCCATGCATAAACACCTACTTTAAATATCATGAACACATCCTGGGAGACAAGGGAGAAGCCTTTTTCAAGAACAAATCCATAGAACCCACTGCTCATTTGCAGGGGAATTTTAGATATGCAAGCCTCTGATTCAATGGAAAAGGAGATGTCTTTCTTTTACAAAAATGACTGAATTCAACCTGAATAACAGACATTCATGGAAAACACAAACCCCTCAAGAAATTTTCCTTTAAGCTACAAAAGAATCGAAATTGTATGTATTTTATAAAAAAACCTACATAAAATCAAAGCAGGGGGGAGCTTTCTCTACTGTGCTCTGCTATATTTGAGGTTTTATTTCTCCACTCCACTTTGAAAAACCTCTCCTGACTTACAAACACCAAATCTGAAGTCTTGCAGTTCAGAAAAACTATGGATTTTTAAAAGTTGCTGTGTAGTTTTCAGTTGACAGACAGCATTTCTCTTTTAAGAGAAGCTGGAGACCACCACTACTAAAGAAAGAAGGAGGAAGTGTAGTAGCTGTTTGCAGAGAGAAGGTCTTTAAAGAGAAATCTGCTCTGCAGTTCAGCTACACTCTATGTTAAGGAGACAGGTATTTTACTACTCATGTAGATTTTTTCCCTTTTTTTTCCCCCAGCTGATGGCATGTATGGACAAGATATTCTAGAAGTCACAGTTTAACTTCATCTGCTTTTAAAGTACTTATTTTTTATGAAGATAGGAACTACTTTTTTATTACATTGATTATTTTTAAAATTATTCAGTAATTTAGATGTTTGAGTGGCCCTATAGTTAATATGGAGCCATTATAGCCTTTATCAAAGAGATAAAGGCTATATAAAATGCAATACCTTGTCTGCCCCACAAGCAGAAACTGCCTTTAGGATCCCCTTTCTTGCTTTGGGAAACCTACACAGAGTTGCTGCTTGTGCCAGCAGGAAACTATTAAAAGCAGAATTTCAAGTTAGGAGGCATCACAATGAGCAAGTTCTGCAAGGTTTCTCTGAAGCCACATGCTTAATTAACATTTTCTTTGAGCTGAGTGAGAAGACAAGTACCCATCTCACAATTTAAAAGGCACTAAACTAGAAAGATTTAGTAGCATTTTATCAGACTTCATATAACCATATCACTTGCAAATCAGTTAAAAGCCTTATCATTACCTCTCTTGTGTGGGCAGAAAACTGCAGGCTGATATTGCAGAAAAATTGCTCCTTTCTTAAGAGCCCAAAGCAACTGCAAAACAAGCTTAAGTATTTCCCAGCCTTTTCCTAGACCTATCTGTGATAAGCCCTAATCATTACCCAGCTGGTGCAAGAGTCCCCAGATCACATTTCATTAGCAACTAAATGAGTTCAGCCTTACATACATTGCGTCATGATAAAGTTATAAATCTTATTGCTCAATGAAATCCACCTACAACAGGCAAGGACTCAAAATGTAGTGACTGCAATCTTTGATTAGTGTTTTCATTAGCATAACTTTAGAAGACTAAAAGTAACATCATCATTAATTCTATTTGTTGTTGTTGCAAACCAAGTATTTAGTATAGATAATTTACACATTTTGCTTAGAAGCTTTCAGAACCAAACCAAACTGGAAACTAATATCTTAAAAGGAAAAAGATGGAATTTATATGTTTAATAGTTTCTGTATTTTTACTTATTAATTATTTTAGGTGGTTTATGTCTTCAAAAGGAAACAAAGATGATTTTTTCACTATACTTCTCTGGAAGATAAAGTTATGGATACTAATATTTTATGGGTTAGACATCTGTGTTTAAAAACAATGTTGAAATAAAGTTGCCAAACACTATACAGTCCAGGGTTAAAATACTAAATTCTATTAGGACTGCAATTATCACATTCCATCTCAAATCTCTGCCTCTTTCAGATTTTTTTATATATATGGGCAGTGGAGGCTGGTGTTTTGCAGTGACGTGACTTACGTCTCCTTGGTACATGTTGCAGCATGCATTGTGGTTTTGTTACAGCTCTGTACTGCTGGAACTCTGACTCTCTGGCTTACCTGGTACATGGGTCCATGGAGAGACCCCAGGTATGGGTGTTTCTCTGCACAGGACAGGTTGTGGGACTGGCATTTATAATGTCACTACAGAAGTCAGTGCCTCAGAAATAGTGGATGCCAGAAAAAAAATCCCTCATATTTTAGCAGCTGTATCAGGAATTTAGGTTTGAAAACATTTGTAAGGTTTGAGACTGCTGCTTAGAAAGTGCAAGAAGTGACTGTAAAAAAAATCCATGAGATTAGCTCTGCTCTTGCTTATGATTTATAGTAGCAGGGATTGGTTTCATGCCTTATTGTGGGAAAACCCTGCTGCTACTCTTTTTTTGTTCCATTGATAAGAAACCATTTGGCAGATACTTACAGCTGAGAAGTATAATTGGCATGAACCTTCAACTATAAATTTAAAATGTCCACACAGGTAAAATTAAACACACATACTTCATTCCATATTGTGGTTCTCGAGCATGCTCCTTCGTTGTCATGTTACACTGGAAAACACAGAGGAGCAAGACTACTTGCTGGTACCTGTTGGGTTTAGTCTGTGGGAAGTGTTTACAATAAATAATACCCGTGGGTTTCCTCACCGACTGTTTTGAACAGGGAAAGTGTCGCGTAACCTCAGTGCTGTTATTCCTGTTACAGCCCTCAGCCTGTGTGTGGAAGTGTGGAACCAAAACACGAGACACGAAACAGCTTTCTAAATTAAGAAGAGTGATGGTGTGGCTGGTAACAGTGCTTTCAGAAACAGGAAATGGCAGTCCACCTGTGCAGGCTGTGGCTGACAATTCCAGGGTTGTTTGGCAGGCACAGCCAACCCCCATGTAGCAGAGGTGCTGGCTCAGCTCTGCACGCTCGGAGTAGGAGTGAAAACTGTAAAGCCAACAAAAAGAAAAAAGTAAAATGTGGTCTGAGAAGGCATTTCAGACTGCAGGTAGTCCTGGCACCAAGGGCCGTGGGAAGCAGGATTTGTGCCAGTATGTTGTTGTGATGTTGTGTAATAGAGACATTATTGAAAGTGGGAGCTTGAGACGGGGATAGGCAAAGTCACCTGGCTCAGTTCCAAACCCATTTGGGTGGCTGGGATGTTTATCTGGAATGGTCTGGGCATGCACTGCACTTGTAGGCTACTTGATAAAATGAAAGCAGATAATCAAATGAGCAGTCTCGGGAGAAATAAATATAGAGTCTGATCAGAGGTTGAAGGCAAAAATTAGTGGGTTGCTGTTTTGGGGGGCAAAGGTATTATGAAGATCCTCACAGAGCAAATAGAGTGTGCCTGGCCCACTGGCAGAGCAGGAGCTGGTGTAGAAGGCCTGGTGGGAGGTTGTGATGCACACCTTGAGTAAATGGGATCTGTGTTAAGTTTCTTTATTGTCCTCTCTGGGCTCAACATCTGCTGCCTCTTCTCAGACAGAGAGGTGGAAGCTATGTTCTGCTGTATATTATGTTCATCTCATCAACTGATACCCAACCTTCAGTTTCAAAAATAAAATCTCTAGCTTGTAAATTCAAGCACTAAAAAATAAAAAACCACCAGGATTATATTAAGAACCTGTATGTAACCTGCTGCCCTGTGCACACAGGGCTCTTAATCACAGTCACCTCTCTTCTTCCCCGTGCTGGCCCTTTAAAGAAGTCTCTGCCTCAGCTAACATGGGAGGTGTCCATGTTCAGCACTCAACATGTGACCCTGAGCCCTGTTTATTTTATGAACCATCCAAACCTTGCATTGAAATGACTCATTTTCTTATCAGTTTCCCTATGGTGCTCTCCCTGCATTACTTACTTCCATGATCCTTGAAGGCCTGCTGGGTTCAAACTAAATCAACTTTGTTTGAGGGCTTTAGACTTTTTGCATTAGTTTATGTTTTTGTCTTCCTGATATTGAGAAAGATCAGAGAATTCTGTGCCTGTGTTACATATGGAGCTCTGAGGTACAGAGTTCAAAATGAAGATTTCTGAATAATTTTGAGAGCCTGAACTGAGAGGTAAAATATTAGGATTCACTTCACAGTACTTTATATGATTGCAGCATAGCTCCCTCTGTCTTGATTGCCTTTGTGATCAGTACTTCCAAAATACAACCCCTGGTATCACAGACTGGGCACCAGCCAGACACCACAATCTACTGGTTTGCCTGGGCAGCACGTGGCAGAACTGGGGTGAGAATTTAGTTGTCCCAGTAGGTACTGAGACCTGCCTGGTCTGTAACACCACCCTTTCTTTTGCAAGGCATTATCTTATTTACTGTCTTGAAAACTGGAACAAAGCAGAAGCCTTTCGCCTTTGTTATGCCATCCTCATTCATCACAGGAACACAGCCTGTCCTATGCAGTGAGTGAAACAAGGGATCTCTGTAAAAGGAATTTTGGGATCATACAAAGAGACTGTATCTGATTCAAAAAGGAAGGGGAATGAGTGGTTCCTATGCTTCTTGGCTTCTGGCTACTTCACAGCCTTAGTATATTTCTAATGCAACTTATCTTGCTTGTAAATCTGAAGAACAGTTGCTTGAGATAACATGTATTTTTAATTTCAATATTCTTTTCTTAGAGGATCAGTTTAGAGCTACTGTCTCTCAGCATAATTTGAAAAAACATCTTGCTGCAGATGGGGAGGCCCAGGCTCAGGCTTCAGCTGACAGGAAAGGAAGGGTCAGTAGAGGAGCATACTGCAGTTCATAGCCTGCCACTACCGTGTCTTCTTGTTCTGTTTTACTTCTCTTTCCTCTGACATTTTCTGACACTTTGGTTCTTGCTTCTCTCTCTCTTTTTTTTCCTTCTCTGTTTTCTCCTCTCCCTCCCGTCACTTCTACTTTTTTCCCACCTGGTTCATGCAGAAGGTTCATGGAACCGGACACAGCTGTCTTAACAGGGGATGGTGCATGTACACCTCTTGCAGGAATGCAGATATAACATTTGGGGGACTAAGTTGATGCAAATTATACGTAACTACCCAAAGGTTTAAATACTGGTGTAATTCAGATAGTGAGTGTAGCCTGAGAAAAGACTATGTCTAATCCAAACTTCTCTAGGTACCTGAATTAAAGTTCTGCTTTGAAAACATGATGGCAATGCAGCACTTTGTGATCTAATTTGCTTTACTACAGAAAAAAAAATATTGCTCTTACTGAAATACAAAGACGGAAAAGCCTAGGGATGAATTTTTTTCTACATTGTGTATCTGCTGAATACAGACAGATTATCAAAATTAAAAGAAAGACAAAGACTAACAGTGGAAAACCTTAAAGCAAACCTTATGACTGGAGTTACCTTCAGTGCAGAATCCCCAACAGAGGCAGTCTTACTACTGGGATCCTTCTATTGCTCATGCATAACCCTTGAGCTAGGAGAACAAACTTTGCAAAACAAATTAGACTGAGATTGTCCCACATGCAATTAATGTAATTCAGAGCTGATTCACCATAGATCAGAAAATGTCCTGAGTACAGTGCTTCTTGGTACGTAAACAGGCTAAGTCCTTTATAATTATTGTCCTCTCTTCTAAGACAGCGTGTGGGAGCAGACATAGTTACAAAAGACCTTTGATTCCACAAATTATGATCCTCTGAAAAACTCGTAAGCAGATCTAGAGGGAACAACTGCATGGTCTGCTTGCTTCTTGATCACAGCTTTTGGTCAGTGGGTATGTTGTGTTTCCAGATTCTCATAACAGTCAAGGCAGCTTCTTATAAAATGCATAAGTATCTGGAGTTTTCTTCCCAAGGCAAACTGTGGCTTCTGCCACTGCTTTGATTGAGCATTACTCCTTCTGGCTCATCTTGTTCTTCTGGTGCAAAGGAGAGGTTTTACTGCTCAGAGAGCTTGGGTGTGCCTTTCTCACCAATTCTGGTCCTCCAAAAAGAGAAGAGTCCATCTGATGATCCATGCCATAAGCAGGTAGTTTGCCTGCTGTTTCCACTAAGATGAAATCCAAACTTTTGAGCTTCTTCTTTGCATTTCTTTCTCCTTACACCTGTAACCTAAAGAGCTAGCTGTGTGAAAGTGGAACGCGTGTTTGTGCTGGGGGGAAAAAGTATTTCACTGATAGCTGTGGAGCCTGCCTAAAGCTCTCAACTGCTCCCTGCTTGTCCACTCTCCATCATACCTGCTCAGTCCAGTGAAAGTCTTTTATTTACTCTTGCTGCTTTCCTTGCAGGTACCTGCGAGGACATCCATGAGCACTGCTCTGGAGTTTTGCTTCTAAGCAAAGCCTTAACATGCAACTGACTCTAATGCAAACTCATTTGCTTGTGTGTCCCAGAACTACTGCTTGATTTTGATAAGATTCAAATTTTTGGATTCTCCTGTCCTCATTAGCTGCAAAAATTTTGTTTTTTAGCATGGGAGATGCCATTCTTTCTTCCTTTTAAATGATATGGGGCTGCACTGCATGGATTCCTGAAACTGTAGAGGTGTAAAATTTTCTTGGCAAACTTGACATATTTTTTTGCATTTAAATGCCAATGCCCAAACAATAATTCATCTTTCCTGTTATACCTTAATCGAGTTTACAGTAAACTGGATTAACTCTTTCTGTTTACATCTGCTAGAAGCTAAAACACTGTGGCTGCTTTTCCTAGAACTACACTATGCAGCAGTAACAAAAAAGTATGTTTGTCTTCTTGCTTACATATGCAGGGGTTTTTTTTGAAACCATTTGATAAATATCTGGAGTTTTTCACAACAGAACTAGGAAAACTGTGTAAATCTCTTATGTAAACTTAAAGAGAAAAATATATATGGCTGCTTTCTTGACCTGGGGAAAAAAAACTAAAAAGAAGTAATCAGACCATCCTCCTGGTGTTTGTGAGGTACCTCAAATATGTGTACAGCAAATTAATAAGAAGAAACACACCTATTTTCATTATTTGTGTCTTTCTCTTTAAAAAAAAGGGCAATTAAATGAAATCCTAACGTTGCAAGTAGCTGCAAACATTTCTTCAGTGAAATAGTCTTAGCTTCCATCACAGTGCCTAGGGCAGCAGAAGCAGGGGGAAGGCAGTAAACTGACATTAAAAATGGTTGTAACAAGAGCAAAGAAATCTGTAAAAAGAGCAAATTAAGCTTTTTGTCTGGCTTTAGAAAACCTTCAGAACAAGTGCTTTCAGAGTTGACAGATGAAGGTTAAATCAATAAGCAGTTAATCACATTCATCACTTTTTGTATATTAAGACAGACACAGTAACACATAGTTGTTGGGGGTTTTGTTTTTAAACAGCTTTGTTTATTTTAGTCAATAGCAGGCATATGCATTCAAGCTCTGGACAGACATTCATGGGATTCAGCTGTGCTTTTGCAATTATAAAGCCATTTCCAGTGTGGAAATGTAGATTTGTCTTGCACAAGGGACATACCAAAAGATTATTAGTTAATGACTGTAAATAGTCTACACTGCCTTGCTCTACATATGCTAAAGTGGGACAGGACTAATTAAGCACGTAAACTTATTTTTAAATTACGAAGTAATTTGATTATGGCTGTTACACAACTTCATTCCAAATAAATCTGAACAACCCCCTACCAGGTTAAGGTCTGCACTCAGAAGCATATGATGTGTTCTCCACAGTACAGACTATAACATCTGACTTGGTTTAACTGTTACATACGAATCAAGTGTCCCAGGAGCTGTGTTTCACACATGCATTTTTCGCCTAATTAAATCATGCTGTTATTTTGATTTTGTTTTACATAGGTTCAATATTCAAAAATGAGATTGAAAATGGACTCTGGTAGTACAATCATGCTAACACACTTCTGCTTGCATACTTCAGTTAAAAAAAATTAGATGTACAACTAGACTGGCCCTTTTTAACATCAGTTTACATAGGGGGATGTTGATTTCTGTGTGTTTTCAATGTGCCATTGTTTTACATCCCTCTGAATTGCTTCTTGCTGTGCTACTACAAGCATTGTTCTAAGGCCTAGAATATCAGTGCTTCATTTTCTTCAACCAGAAGCCATGTTTCTTTATCAGCTACTTGCCCAATAGTATTCCTGCTGTCCCTGCTTCTTCCAATGCTGATGGAAGGAGAACCTCTAATGAGAACAGAGTTTGCAGTAAGATGTAACCTGGCTACTGAAACAAGGGATGATGAAAGGTTGTCTTTTAACCATAAAATACCAGGCTGGAATAATAACGATAATCCGGTCCAACCTTTTTGTCAAAAGCAACAGTCTAGACAAGATGCCCCAGCACCCTGTCCAGAAGACTCTTGAAAGTACCTGGGGAATCCACCATTTCCCTGGGGAGATTATTATGGACAATCACTTGTTTTCCCTTCTCTAGATTTCTTAAATTTGTAATTATGGGGGAAAAAAGTTGTAATATGCTTTAGTGTTTGGAACAGGAAGCTGTAGTATCCTGTGTTCTCAGCTTCTGCACTACACTAATACTGTTCTGCATATCCCATTGTGACTGGATGTCATGAACTTGCAGGTTTTAATCGGAGTGCCTTATGCAATACTGTCTGCAGACACCAAAGAGAGAGCTAACACTTTCCTTACACCAACGGCAACTTAAAATTCCTGGATCAGTGGGACTATGAATATCAGCTCTTTCCTAGGGCGGTTAAGGAAAGATTACAAGGGAACTACCATATATACCAGCCCCTAAGCCTACTCTCCAGTGTCTTCTCTTTGCGTGTTACAAAACACAAGAGCTGGCACTGGAAACTAGTGCCAGCAATGTAGCCAGTGACACAGATGAAAATACTGCTTCCTTATCTGCTTCCTAGGGTATTAGGGTGCTACTACTTCTATTTCCAAATGACCTTTACTTTCTTAATTTGTATTCTGGCCAATGGTGCAGCCTGACCTGGCTTCCCTTCCCCACTTTCCAAAAAAACAATCAAACAAACGAAATCCTTCCAAAGCAACCCAATTACCCTATTATGGTAATAACTTTAACTATCAGTTTAAGGAACAAATCAGTTTTTCAGACACTGTTAAAATCAGTCTATTAAGAAGTGAAAGCCCTTTATGCCACGTGATATGTAACGTGCACAGTGACTTACACTGAAGTATGAAATCAGTGCATGTGTATTTTGGTCAAAGAAAGTAGTTCTTCTTTATTGTATTAGTATTTTTTTTTTTTTTTTTGAGAACAGAAAATTCTGTATTAAAAAAAAATAATTTGTTAACAGGCCAAGAAAGAGCTTCAGCAAAAGAGCTTTAAATCAGTGGCAAGACATTTTTGGCTCAGATCTAATTTTAGATATTTCCCCAAGACCTTGTTTCTGTGACTAAACATGATACTTGCTAGGTTATTTTATAACAGGGTATATCAGACACATCCTCATATTAGACCAGATGCAATTCATCTTAAGTGCTTACAAAAGAATAACAGAACTGTATTGACCCAGATGGTCTTCTTGTACCCAATTCTTTTTCATACTTGGTAGGTGCTATTTTAACTTGTGTGCTTTAGAAGTATTTTAATCTAAATAAACCAAACCAAACAACAAAAATTAACAAACCCACAACCAACAACAAAACAAGAATACTGTCAAGACTGAAGAGATCTAGAGCTAACTGCTGAACTCATTTGGCAGAAATGGCTGAAATCACACCAGACACTCAGAATACATTTCTTGTCAGCAGTACTGCTGTTAGAAAGCAAGGAAGTCCGCTGTGAAAAAGGGTCCTTCATTGTTAGAAGCTCATTGACATTTCTATATAGCCATTAGATTTCTGAAGAATGGAGTTAGACTGACGAATCTCTTTCCAGAAATATTCAGACAAGCAGCTTCCAACATAGGAAAGGTACAGGACTACCAGGGACTACAGGGATCTGGGCATTCCCGCAGGTAAGTCTCTGTATGACCATTATACACCTCCATCAGCGTTGTGCACACAGTCAGCTAACAGGCAGTGGGAGGAAGAAAAAAGAAAAAATTCTCATTACAGCAACTAGTGAAAACCTGTCTCTGATATCAGCTGAACAGTTCAACTAAAATGAGCATTTACCTTCTTTAGTCAACAACATGCAAGTATAAATTGCTTGTGTTCTTAGTCAAAAATGCTGCCCCCACTAAACATAGTAACTAAACTTTATAATCCAAAACCTCTTTTCACTCCTTCCTTCAGTCTTTTTTTATTCTAAACATAAAAACTGCAAGTTCAGACTAAAATGTCTTCTGTTACAAGATGAATGTGCCTGTAGTATGCCTAAACCATGAGGTATATTAACTTGTTTCATGCTAATTACAAAGGCATATATCACAGATTAATTCAGATTAGAAGGGTGCTCACAATGTCTGTAGAGCAACTGCTGCCTCAAACCAGAGCCTGCTATAAGGAAAGGGCTCAGGCTACTCGGAGTTTTAAAGCTGTAGGGCCTTCGGAAAATTGCTATTCCAGCAATTACATTTTGCATTTACAAAGTAACGTGAAATTTGTTTTGTTTTTACATCCATGTTTTCCCCTAAAAAAACCCTGAATGTATTGCTGTGACCTGCTCCTTAGATGTACAGTAATTAGGGATCTGCCCCGTATTCTAAACTTTCTGCAAAAATAGAAGCATTACCTTATTGAGGACAGGCTTTGTGGAGAGAACATCATAAATTGCTGGTAAGGAGAGGTTCTGAAAGAAAATTATACACTGATGTTAAGGAACGTTATCCTATTAGTGTAAATGCTGAAAACAGTAACTTTTTTATGGCTCATTACATAACAAGATATAGCTATAAGAGCACATGATACCCATACACCTTGAGATCAGAAGAATGTAGGCTGCAAAAACTTGAGCAGACCAGATCTCAGTAGAGCATGGGACACTGGACTATATTTGCTGCCTGACAGTGTGTGTTTGAATTTCACTGATGTAAAACTGCCCAAGAAACACTGAAAGTCTTTCTCAAAGTATCTCCAGGTTTATCCCCTGCATATGCAGCTGCTGAAAATACTTGCAGGAAACCTGCCTAGACAAAGAGAAAGCCCAAAACCGGGGGAAAAAAAAAGAAAAAGAAGCATGTAAAGGGCCAGCTGGCACTTTTTACCAAGAAGCAGAGACACGTTACCATAAAACCGCCAACCACTTCTGTCATTACAGCTGTGCTTGAAAATAACGCGAATACTCCTGGCTGTGTCAGGTCAGTACTGTAACGTGGGAGTTTCAAAACAGCAGGATAGGACATATTTGGAGGATTTTTACCTCTTGTGTTGTGTGGTTCAGGCATTTCATTGCAGGTCCTCTACGATTATCCAATACTAGTGGAGGCTTCCAGCGATCGTAGTTTGTTTCTAACACATACCACGTGCCTTTCTTGATATCAAGGCTGGAAAAGACATCTCTGTTTGTGTTTTGCTTCTCTAAGTATATAGTAAGTACATATATACAATAAATACTATATACTGTTTTTTTTAGGCTTGCTGGGGTATTTTTCAATAATGGTAAAGTTTTTGTACAACAGAAGTCACAAGAAATAGCGGACACTATTATTGGTGGAACCTGTACTCTTCTGGAAGGCTGAGTCGGGTGTCAGGTCAAGCATACTCACTCCCAGATATCCAGAGCAGCTGTCCTGGAACGAGTTATCACACATCCTTCTCCAGAATTTTTTCCACCCAGTATAAAGTAAGCTGGAGCCAGCAGTCTTGTTTTGGCCAGTTTGTCTTTTGCATCCTGGTAACTGTGGATAAAATAGTGTTGGACTATTAAATGCTATAAATGGTTCAAGTACTGAAGGACAAGTTACACAGACGCAGGAAAAGTTTGGGTTGTTACTAGTTTGGTCTTTCCTCCCCCTTCTTGTACATATGAGGAGACAGGACCACAATGAAGGAACACATTTAAGCAAAGTATCTCTACTCATTTTGAATCTAAAGTATGGTTGTTTAGAGGTGCTCTTTGTACTTCTTCTATATTAAACATGAATAAAATGATGATGACATACGGTGTCATATTCCACTGAATTAATTAATTGCATGACAGCTTTGTTTCTGCTTACTTCCTATATATACTATATACTTCCTTTAATATAATATCCAACTACCAGTTGGGTGTGTTTTGATGCAGAATGCTGTTATGCTTTTAGATACCTGTGTACCAGGTTCATTAGAAAAAAAAATCTGAGAAAAAAATTGGAGGGATCATGTGTGACGTCTTGGCCCCCGCTCCAGAGTACCAGCAATACCAGAACAATTTAATGCTAGGGCCACTAGGAAGGTATCTGTATCACTGGATACAAAGCATAGATCCATAGATCATGCTAGTTGAAAGCAAAGCAAGTTAAAGCAGTAGAATATTTAGAGGGAGGGGAAATACCTTGTAGCATTCTCTAATACTGTTCTTGTGAGAAAGCCCATCCACATACCGTCTCTTCTACCAAGAAACCATTCGAAGATTCCTGCCAAATATCACTGGTTACTAATTTGTTTTCACACAGTTCACTCAAGCAATTACAACTTTCACAGCTTTTAAAACAAGCTGTGTGTTATCTCACTCATCTGGAATCTATTCATCATTTTTATTAAGGTCAATATTTACTATTTATTAAGGTAATTGGTATGCCCAAGTTCTGGAAGACTTGTACAGAAATAATAAAAGAAATGAGCGTTACTCACCCACATAACCACCATCAAGACTGAAACGCTCATTCATTGTCAGTGTGAACAAGTTCTGAAAAGCATTAAACAAGCCTTCATCCATTGCCAGCTCACTAGTACCAGTAATAAACAAGAGGTAGCACTGCAATTTAGATGTCAACTGAGCTTCTTGTTTGTTAGACTCTTCCTCTTCGAGTAATAGACTGCAAGATCAATCCCATGTAGAGAAGAACCTAATTTATCACTGCTTGAATAAGCAGAAATGATAATTCATAGTTTTCTGACCCGGCCGAGCAATCAGCAAAGCATGTTTTTATGCTAAGCAAGTCAAGCCAAGCCAAGCCTGTGGCCATTTTTTCTTTTGGTCTGTGTTGCATTACTGAGTTACCAGTTTTCCTTTCCCTGCTGTATGTCACCTTCTTCTCAGACCTGTGCGTACTACTCCAGTTTAAGTCCCAGTGCTAAGTACGCCCTGATACGTTACTGGTATTCACGTGGGTGTGCAGCTGCACTTGATTCAATCCATGCTACTTGCAACATGCAATTCAAATTCAAATTCTTCTAATTGTTTCTTTCAGAGAAAAATGGAATTCAGCTACACTGGATCATATCAGAACGGACTCTTCCCAATTTATTTGAGCCGAAGACAAAAATAAATTGACACAATGGAGGGGTTTATATAAGGAATGCTCTACTACAAGAAGGGCTACCTACAATAGAGAATAAAGGGAGAGAATGTAGAAAAGGAGTTGTGGAAAGCTGCAGACCCTGGTATAGTTCTGTACAGCTGGTTTTTAAGATGTAGATAACCCTCAGATTTCAGGTACCTATTAAACAAAAACTCAACCAAAAAAATCTTAAACTTTAGGAGTTCTTTTTCTACAAAGGTTTGGAGAAAGAGTTAAAATAGCACAAGTACACCATTTCACCTCTGAGATTACAGCAGTACCTATTAGCTAGCAAGAAACTCTAACTACTTGAGCACTTTGTAATCACTCCTGTTCGCATTCAGAATTCAATGGTGTTTTTAAGAATTGTCCAAAGCGAAATATTTCATTTAGGCAATCTCTTTCACAGGGAAGACTGCAGCACTGCTTTCTTTTATCTTTTTTCAAGTAGCTATGCTGTGTACCAGAACAATTAAGAGATCATTTATTAAAAAACATCCCAAGAATGCCTGAAGCATTCTTAACAAACTGTCAATGCCCCTTCCCCATACTTACTGGTTTGACTCCAGACACCATGCCTATGTATCCTGCAAAATTTGTAGACCTGAATACTGTTTTGTTGTTCCTCTGGAAGTCCAAGAGTACCACTAAAGGCTTCAGTTCCCGAGTTAAAGTCCAGGAGTTATTTTTAACATCCCACCTGCAGAACAAAGTACATAATTTGAAACTTCCCTCTCTCAGTAGATTTTAAAATCTCCCTTCACAGCATGCAGGGTGTGCTGCGTGTGATGCCTATCCTCTGATCTTACTCATGTCAAGCAACACCACTGCTCCATAGCTACCTGAGTGGCACCAGCAAGGAACAACTAAGAAGTCTAAACAGATAGGCAGGCAGTGAAAATAGCCAAGTTTTGTTTGATGTAAGAGCATATACAGTGCTTAGGATTAAACAGCACCACCACGAGAGCTGGTTTGTTGTGAACACACACAACTTCTTTCTGTTCCTGATGGCAAAGGGAGCTACAGGTACTGCCTATGACACCAAACCTCGAATTCTAACTTTTCAAAGAAGAGAAACCACATACTACTGGATTTTCTCTACATGAAGGGAAGTCCCAAGTTGACTTTGTACGATAAGCCAGACCAGTTTGTAGGCAAGAGAGTGATAAAGATCACTTAGCAGATCCTTACATTTTCTGAAAACAATCCGGGCTCTGGGAACAGCTTTGAAGTTTCTTTAATTTTCAAGGAACATGTTCACATGTATTTCTGACAAGTGAGAGAAATTCAACACATGCAAAACCAAGGGACTGGTGGAGTTACAGTTGACAACAAGTGAGGTTTTGATAGGCAGGTGAGAATTTTAATGAAGATGAACATTTAAATTCCAATTGGGCATTGAGCATCGTCTGGATGAGTGATGTTAAAAAATATACTGGGGTAATAAAAGCAAATGCTGAACTACCTGATCATGGGGTGTGAAATGAGAGCTAAAAGACAATGCAGTGCTGGGCAACAAACTACAGTGTTTGTATCCAAATGAATGATGGTGTTAGATCAGTGGAATATAAATCACTGACTCCTGAGTGGAAATGATGAGTCACGGGAAGTGCCAGTAAAGTACAGTACAGTAACGAGGGGAATAATCCGAGAAAAGAAAAAAGAAAAACACATAAAAAAGCCAAGCCTCAATCTAATCCCCATTTCACTGCATACATTAAAATTGATGCTTCATCCCATCATGTAAAGAACAAGACATACTGTGCCTCAGAGATAAGGCACACACTGTGCCACAGAGATAAACCATTCTGTGGTTTGAGACAGTTTAAACTAGAGCTGAGAAAAAACTTAGTGACACAACTGTTCTGGATGCACTTGGGGCAGTTTGACATAACATCAGCAGAATAATCCTTTTCATTTTAGCCTTTTTGCATAACACACAATGCAGAATACTTGTCACTGTCTTATCAACATCCAGTTCATCAGTTAGACTCAAAAAATGCATGTAGAAATTTCAAGTTCAGTTAGCTTTTTCTTTGGGTTAAAAAAAAAAAAAAAAGTCACAAGTTTAGGTACTTACCCTAGAAAGAGTCCAAAATCCAAGTTTCTGGCATGGTACAG
The DNA here is from genome assembly GCF_009829145.1 of Chiroxiphia lanceolata. NCBI lineage: Eukaryota > Metazoa > Chordata > Aves > Passeriformes > Pipridae > Chiroxiphia > Chiroxiphia lanceolata. The sequence continues at coordinate 31,648,795 of NC_045640.1, forward strand.
TTTCCCTATACAACAAACAAACAAATAAGATTTTTTAAAGAAAGAGACAAATTTCAGTTTAGAAATGCAAGAAATGACTAAGCAAGCAAATACCTGGGAAAGTAAGCAAGGAAAATACCATTTCTAGTTGCCTTTTTCATAAGCACAGAATAATAGTGGGGGGTTTTTTGATCAGAGAAATGTTTTGCCATAACTGAGATCAATTAATCTTGCAGACTGCTGTCCATCTGGGCCTCAGATGCTTTCCACATTATCTTAATGCAATGACAACACATTGAGCTTCCTCTAAAAATGAGACATTTGTAAGCTGTCTGAGAATCCCTTAGAAACTTCCTAAGCTGGAACAGGTGCAGACAAGGGCTGCAGAACTGAGAAGGAGAATGAAAGAGTCTATCTTCTTAAAAGAGAGAACTATTTTGTCAATCTCTAGCGCCATATATATGCAATAGCTAGAAACTAGATGCAAAATCCCACATGGCACTGAGAAAGTTTCAGGTGTCTAGCTGGTGTTTCTTTCCCCTAGAAAAGCAAACACCACGTACTAAGAAAACCCCAACCAACCAACCATAAAAAAAACCCCAAAAGACTTCCTAAACCAACAAACAAAAAAATTCAACAAAACCAAACCCAAACCATCTTTGAAAGTATTTCTGTCCTTTTTTTTTTAACCTAAAACACCTGTGATATCTTATTTCCTTCTCAAGGAATACCTTTTTATTATCCTTGCTTTTAGTCTCTTTACTAGACCTTTTTGCCTGCAGCTGAGGAGGACTGTATTTGTATAATTGAGGTGGAACCTCTTCTACATAAAAGAAAACTGTTAAAATTATTCTGGGTTACATTACCTGTTTTATCTTCTGCCACTATTGATGTACATACAGTAAAAATTTCATAAAAGATGTTAAAAATAACAATTTCCCCTAGAACAAAAAGAAACAAAGTTCAATAGTTTTGAAACTTTTGCCATGAACAGGAAAAAAATCGGTTAGAAACAAGCATACTGAAAAGTTCATTATCCTGTCATATTTCTATTTAGAATTCCTGTTTAAATCTTATTTGATCTTTGAAATAACTGGTTCAACAAAATCAAGAGCTCTCTGAAAGGCAAACAGAAGGATCAGAATCTCTTGGCCTTCTGCCTTACCACAAAGAAAGACGACAATCATTGCTATTTCCTCCTCTGGAAACTTCACAAGAAGCTATAAAATTCACTTAAAAGAAGAAAGTTGCTATATGTACCCCTACTCCCATATAGGAGCAGCTGCCTGGCACCAGGTGTACTGCTCCTGTATAAGGGAAGCAGTGGGAACAGGTCAACAGACCTTCTCTGTCTCAATTCTGGAAGAATTCAGTGCCTAGTTCTCACCTGGAATGGCATTCTTCTGCAGGAGGTGCAAAGGGAAGGCAGAAGGAAGTAGCAAGGATCACAAGGGAAAGAAATCACAGCATGAGACTGAGCTTGCCCTTTGTATGTCAACAGCAGACACACAGCTGAACGATGAGAATAAAGGATTCCCCCAAATTTTGGTGCACAGGAGCTGAGACCTGCTCCAGTTCCCAAAACTTAGGAATGAGAAACCACAGCTCTACAGAGAAGTCCCAGCCAGATGAAAGGCTTATGTGATTTTATTTAGTTCTCTAAAATATTGTTTTTATTTAGTGTGAGATGCAATTTATTGCTTTACCTACTTAATTAATAATTTGTTAAGGTCTCAGATGACTACAACTAACTGCAGACTGGTAAACATACTAATTTTAAACAAGTCTGGATTCCTAGTTTTCCACTATGTTAATGAGTGTTGAAAACTATTACCCAAAGGAATCCCAGAGGAATTTGCAATCCCTTGGAGTTCTTCATTGAAAGGATAAGGAAGTGTGGCGGTCAGATGAGCCTGAAAAGAAAAGTTTTGTATGACGTATGTTTAAATTAACACTATTTTGTTACTCCCCAACAGGTACACCCTTCTCACAACTACTGAGTGTGTAATTTCTCTGCAGCCAGTAGAACTTGAAGATGTTTGCAGAGTCCTTTGAAGACAAGCACATACTTAGGAAAAGTAAAAACTATTACTTATCAAAATACTGACGTGAGCAATGGAGACTAGCACAGTATCTCAGCAGCAATAGATGGAACAGAGTGAAGTAGGACTTGTATATATTAAAAGCTCAACTGGAATTTAGCTTAATGTCAGTGTTTGTTGGCATCCCTAATTTTCCCACATTGGTGTGACTACCTGTATGTGCTGCCTTTATGTCAACGCCATTCAGGCACACAGGGATATGCTGCAAATAAAAATGGGGAAGAAATCTGACTTTATGATGTGCCTACTGCTACACTGCTTTCCCCGTCCTGATTCCATGCCAAAGCTTATTTTAATCTGAATCAAGTTATTTTTTAAGATGAGGCCTGGTCAAAGGGCCTTGTCCCTGTAATCAGACCCTTATTACAGTTTACAAAACCTGATTTTATGCTACTGTTATATTAACTAAGTCATATTTGCCTAGCATGACTAATCCAAACTTGAAAAGATCTTGGGAAAAATTAGAGGAGGAAGAGGCACATGCATTTTTTGTTTGACGGTTTCAGAGTAATTCAGAGTTGACAAGACGGTAAAACTTCAGAGTGACTCTTTAAATAGCATTTCTGTTCTTTTCTGGAAGTGGAATTAAGAACTTGTAAATTAGGAACTTTTGAAGTTCTTATCTGCCAAATTTAGTAGCATTTTAATTCTGGTAGTCAGAGCATACAGTAATAAAATAATTAAGCTGAAAATACTTACTATTTTGTTATCCACTATGTCAACAACTTTGCCGCTGGGGAAGAAGGTATTTGCTATATCTTTAATATTCTGGACCACAGTCTTCAGCTAAAAAGAACAAGAGCTTTTACTGAATAGAAACTCTTAATCATAAGAATTGCTAGAATATTAACAGAACCCCTTCACAGACCTTTCAGAAAAACATTATGTTGAGAAAATATGTATTTAAATAAAGTGCTAAATGTGGTGTTCTTGGTGAGAAAAACACCTCCAACCCCCGACACTCTTGAAGAGAATCACTCTTCAAGCTTTGTTCAAGTAACTTTCTAGATTAGTTCCAACATGTCCTTCTACCAGAGAAAATGGATTACAGGAAACCCATCCTCCTCTTGTGTTCCTTTGATCATATTTTAATACTCTGCCCCGTTCTATCTTTAAAAATGTTAATTACAAGCTCTTTGCTTAAGCACTGGTACTTCTGAAGACAAAAATACTTGACAAAGTTCTTATAAAAGCACATGCTTTCCATTTATGACATGTGAATGGCCACAAATAACAGTTCCTTTCCATCTAACTCCAAAGTACACAAGAGATAAAACCTTTCAGAATTTAAGGTGCAACCTGAAGCTTCCAACATCCACTGGTTTAAATGAGACTTTAAAACTAAATATTAGCATGTAAGTAGAATTTGTCTGGCTTTCAGAGTTGAAAGCTCAAGGTCAGCAGGGGTATAGCAAAAAGCCCTGGCCTTGTTTGAGAAAGTAATTATTACTGAATTGAATTTTTAGCAATCTTCAGAAGAACAGCTGTTTTAAGTAGTTTGAAATAGGCTCAAGTATTTTAAAAAATATTTTTGCTGTGTAAACACCAGTGCTACAACCAGCATCCCTGAAAAGGGCAGGAAGTTCTTAATTTCCCCCTTGCCATTTCACCATCTCATGCAGTGTTTTAAGAGAAGCAGGGAGGTGCAGAGGAGAAGGGATGCTGCCTCAGTTTCACTTCAGTTTACTGAAGCCGTCCCTTTGGTGTACTCCTCCCCCTTCATCCTGCACTGCTTCATCACTAAAGAGATCTGATAAATCAAATGGCACACACTTGCTCTGTGGCACACTGTATTTTATTCCTCTACATCCCAAACATCAGTGCCTCTATATTTGATACTGCTAGGTCAAGTGTTGAACAGAAAAAAAAATTTACTCAAGCATTATTTTAGGCTAGAATCATATTAAAAAAGCCAACTCAAAATATTATCCCTTTCATATAACTTTAGCAGCTGTATTCCTTTCCAAAACCTTTCTGAAAATAAAAGGCCATGTGCTAGCTTTATACCTGCTAAACTTCAAACAAGCTCTGCATATCCTACCTCTGTCTTTTTGTCCTGCATCAAGTTATCCCATCTTTTGCTGGGAGGTAAATCAAGATTTATGACATATGTGGGTATATTCCCTTTGAACCTGAAACATAAACACCAGAGATCAAATTTAAAGAAGGCTCTGAAAAAACATTTGACAAAATAGGTGCTCCCCACCTGTAATGAGCATTGTCTACATCTGCAACAGGAACGAGATTCAAGAAAAAACCCTGTTCAGACTTGCAAATCACAACTTCTCTGTAATTTGCTAGACAAGTTGAATCAGATTACTTACGTTGGTCCAGAAGGAGGGTACATTTTACTCCTGCACTCTTCTCCATACTGTAAAGACAGTGACACATTACTATTTAGCTTCTTTGTTAAAACAGTATTATTCTAGCAGACTTAGTTTTGAATTAAACCTTTGGGACTAGTCAGTTAATTCAAAATCTTGGGACTTTGGAAAGGGTGCAGAGGAGAACAGAAGAGGTGGAGACAAGCAGCAACTTCCCCATGCTGTCTGACAGACCTTCAGACAACTTGCCTAATGTAGTCCAGGGCAAGCACAAGTTCATGATAAAGATACAAACCCACTTTTACTCAGTGTGATTTAATGAAGAGCACTTTATTTACTTACTTTATTTACTTATTACTTTATTTACTTCTTTATACAAGTTCAGAAACCTTAAATCTCAGGATGGACCAGTTTGTTCCGTTTGTCCAATTCATAATCCCATTTTATAGCACCATTCATCATTATGTTTAGTGTTCAGTTTCACTGTGTAGCTGGGGTAGGGAAAGCACACTAAACTTTGGGCATATTACTCAGCTGGCATAATGAGCTAAAAGGCAGGACTTTTGATTTAGTGTGGAAAAATGCTGCTGAAGTGGTGCTAAACATTATGAGAGGTGCATTTCAGGAATATAACTAAAAATAGTTATCTTCATTACTGCAAGCATGGCTAGTTACAAATGAAAGTCTGAGAACTATTTTAGGTGTACTCAAAGTGAATGCAAGGGTGTTTTCCCATCAATTACATAAAGCATGCATATAAATACATAAACATATGCATATATATGCCACAATGATAATTGCACGTTTTACCCAGTGAAATACAATCAATTGCCTACTAGGTGCCTGTACTTCTGCTTCAAGCCAGTTGAGAATAGACCAGATTTGGTCCCTTAGCTATCTGAGAAGTTCAGTAAGCTCCTTAAAGCACAATATGTCCCACTAAGAAAAAAAACAAAGGTACATGTGCTGTTCTGGGAGTCCATACAAAGGCTGCCAAAGCACAAGTGTTTGAGAGACAGAACAGAAACAAAAATATGTAGGAATCCTTCCACCACTTCCCTTCCTCACCACCCTTGATTTTGAATATTTATTTGGTTGTATTAATTAGATTACTTTACAAGTGTGCCCTTATAATACATTCTGGCTCCAATGAAAACTGGGACAAGATCTCCAGCAGTGACCTAACTGAACAAACTAAACTAGAACAAGCTAAATAATGTCCATGTTCTCTTTGGTCTAATCCCATTATCTGGTTTTAATGCATTAATATAGAAAACACAATGTCTTACACAACGCCACGGACTTTAAACACTGGCCTAAATTTGTTACAACTGGAAACAGCAATTCTGAATTGGGATTGCTTTCTGTGTGTTATCATGTGCTTCTCTTTGTATTGTTTCAAATTGCTGGGAGAAAGCACGAAATGAATTTTGGCTTTCCAAGATGTGAGACGAAGGTATAGGACCAGCAGCGAAGTGTTTCCTAGATTTCACTGCAGTGCTGTTATAGCCTTTGCATAGCTGGAACAAAAGATCAAATGCAAAAGGCCATTTAATTTTCAAAATGAAGAAGTGTCAAAACAAGGAGGGTAGGGAAGGATATCAGATGACTAATTAGGCAACAAAAGTCACAGGCTTTGTGCAAAGTCAGACAAATGCTTAACAGTATTAATGCAATTGTCTTGTGAAATTTTCCATCCTGCAATACTATAATCAATTCGAAAAAGTGACATTACTCATGCATCCTACTGCAATGGGTGCACAGATTTGGACCTTCAGGAGAAACCTGCTCTCAAAAATATGCTTCTTGACAGATAAAGCCTGTAACAAAAAATTATCTCAAAGGGATGAAAGTTCAGTTAATCTGTCAGTATAGCCCATGAGCACATGGAGGAAACAGTGGCAATCATGCAAACAGATTTCAGAGGACTGCAGGTGATGTTCCTGGTGCTAAACGTCACCTGTGCTAACACTCTTAAATGTGACAGAATGTCACTCCTGACACTTCATCCTGAGACTTTAATCCTGTATTTGCAGCTATTTTTATCTTCCCAGACCTTTGCAACCTAAGTCACAAAAGAGGTGAAGAAAGCAACAGTAAAAGGGGGAGGTAACAGAGAAAATGTTTCCTCCTTACATGCAGTAATTTTAGATTCCTCATCTGTCTATGGATAAAGCAAGCTAAAGGAACCAATAATTCCTGAAACAACACATACATCTTTCAAAACTGCTTGATTGAGGTATCTGAAGAAAGTCAAGATTATTAGTAGTTTCTTTAGATAAACTATTATATCATAGAATCACAGAATATCTTGAGTTGGAAGGACTCACAAGAATTATTGAGTCCAACTCCTGGCTCTGTGCAAGACACTCCAAGAATTCCACCATGTGCCTGAGAGCATTGTCCTGATGCTTCTTGAACTCTATCAGGCTTGGTGCTGAGACCACTTCCCTAGGAAGACTGCTCCAGTGCCCAACCACCCTCTGGGTCAAGAACACCTTTCTAATATCCAACCTAAATCTCCCCTGACAAAACTTCAGGCCATTCCCTCAGGTCCTGTCACTGGTCACCAGAGAGAAGAGATCAGTGTCTGCCCCTCCTCTTCCCCTTGTGAGGAAGTTGTGGACTGTGATGAAGTCTGCCCTCGGTCTCCTCCAGGCTTAACAAGCCAAGTGACCTCAGCCGCTCCTCACATGGCTTCCCCTGGAACATAAGCAATAACTTAAAAAGGCAACTAGAAAATTAAAAGTGTTTTGGCTTCTGTTTTTTACATGAAGTTTTAACAACAAACAAAAAGTTGTTCCCTTTTGCAATCAGCTAAAGAGTAACAGTAAATCTTTCTGACAAGGTAAAAAGAAAAAAAAGACACCTAAAGGATTTTCTTGCAGCAACAGAAAAAACCATCAAGAACTTTTTCAAAGTAGAATGAAACAAGAAGCTATGAAGTTACTGCTGTGGTCAGCAAGATTCTCCTCTCTGCTGAGGCCTGACAGTAGAGGAGGAACAATAAATGCTGTGCAATAGAAGAAGAAACATTCTTCCAGCACAACAGAATTGCTGTCACTTTCCAATGTGACAAGCCAGAGGTGGTCCCCTAGAAAACGTCAGCAGAAGCTGGCTCCAAACAGGAGGTTATCACTATAAATTTGCTTTTCAAACACATATTGAACCCCCTAGGAGGAATACAGCTATTCGTGAATGGTGATTTAATGCCTTTTTTGTTTAGTTTGGGTTTTTTTGTTTGCTTTTTCAAAAAAACCAAACAACCTACTGTTGCCGGTAGGTTGCATATTTTCATTATCTGATGTACTGCTGACTTTCAAACTTGGATGTACATAATGAGGCAAAACCAGATGTGCGGCAGCATAGGATTAAAACACTAAAAGGAAGATAACAGAGTGGAGGAGAAAGAGAACATGATATGGGGAAAGACAGAAATAAAAAGAAAAAAAAATGGAAGTGGCACAGAAGATTAATATTACGAAAAACGTAGAGTGGAACAGGAACCAATAGCTAGAAAATTGTTGAGATGAACTCCTAACTAGGAAGAAAAAAATCAAGTAATAACAGTTATTAATCACTGCAGTAAAGCAAATTAATGCAAGGTTTAATGACTGCTGAGCAACTATTTTGACACCTAGCCTAATTTCATTAATATGAAATAGACTGAATGTCGCTTTTCCAGTCTAAGGAATGCCAGCACTTTTTAAATTACCCTCAAATATATTTTTGAAGTGGACCATCTGTGGCATCCTTCCTTAATATTCAGTGTTTCTGATCTTCATATGTAAGAATAAATATAAAATTACCTCTTTGAGTTATTAAATACAATTCCATAGTTTAAGGACACTGCATTCAGCCTCCTTCAGTCAATCTGTTATATTCAGCATCTTTTGGTCTATGAACTCTGTGGTCTAACACGTTTTTCTCTCTGCTCCCCTTCCCTCACAGGACAATGCCAAAGCAGCACTCTTGTTGTGCTGCAGCAGTCCCAATGCTGTTCAGACAGTTTAAGAGTACTCTTGCAGCTCTGAAGGAATGGTGACCAAGCCAATTTAAACTGCAGTTTGGACAAAAAGTTCAGTATGGTTGAGGGGGCCTAACTGAAAGCTAAAGGGACTGACAGTCTGCTCTACTGAGGTGTAATTCAAGACATTTAGCTGCCATGTTCTCTGTTAATGAAAAGAAACCAAACAGCTGTATGTAGGAAGAAAAAAATTGTTTATTCTCCAGCAAATGATGCAATCCAGTACATCAAACAAAACCAAAATATCCAAGCCTGATATCTGGCTGCACAGCAGCACAACTTGCAATCTGGACACAGAGTGGATTAGATGCAAGTGCAAAGATGTACCAAGTACAATCCAATGCAAAAATCAAGCTCTAATGACTAGACTTTGCTGATAGCTGGCATTTTCTTCTACCACTCCATACCCCAGGATACTTTTGGCTAAAATTCTGAAAGTGTTTTAAGCTAGAGATGGCTTATAGTATTGGGAAACTTCTCTGAGATGGGTGGGATGGGACTGGAAGGAGAGAGGAGAGAGGAGAGAGGGAAGAAGAGAGAGGCGAGAAGAGTGCCCAGTTCTGTGTAATCAGGAAGCTAAGGGAACATGGGTCATCCAGATGTCTACAGTCCTTTCCCCCTCTCACAAATTCCATACTCATTTTCCTGAAATCAATAACATTTGCTAGAAAAAGTCTTAGAGTGAAGGAAGTAGATGTTCCCAAAATATTTAAAAATAGATTGCAAAATATTATTTTGAAATCCAGAGATATTTAAAACCTGTCCTCTTTACAGAGGAGGAGGAGATTCAGGAACTGCTGAGATTAGAGTGCTTCGCTACTTCAGGAATAAAAAATACACCAGGAAGCAAGAGCAGCTGTTTACATATCCAGAAGATGGAAGCCAGCCCGTTCCAAGTAACTACCTCTGCCCCATCCCAACTTCACAATTCCACTAAAAGTTAAATATTTCACTTATTCAGCTTAAAAAAAACCCAAACAACAAAACAGCCTAAAGAACAAGAAACGACATCCCAAGCTCGCCTACTCTAACACTTCTCCTTGGGTGAGCTACAGCAAATACCCTCAGCAGATTCCGAGGTGTCCCTACTTTTAGCAAGCCCGTCCTAAGTTTCCTTTGGGAAATCGCCGCTTTGGCGTAAGAGGGCAACACTGACCTTACAGACGCACATGAAACCGAGTGCAGGAGCGAGCAAGGACTTGTACAACACACCCGTGGCACAGCCCGTCCCGGTCGCGCCACAGGAGCCATTTGGAAGCCGCCGAGCCCGTGGGGCAGCGGGACACCCCGCACATCCACACGCGCGGGTCTGAGCACTCGCTCGGCCTCCGGCGTGGGGAAGAGCGGCCGTATCCCCCCCGCCATCCCCCGGAGAGGGCTGGGGGCGATCCCACCCACCGCGCCGTCCCGGCTCCCCTCCCGCCCCGGGCTCACCGGGTCCGGCGCCCAGGAGAGCTGCGCCAGGACGAGCAGCGCGGCGAGCACCAGCAGCGCCCGGCCCCAGCTCGCCATCCTCCTTCCTTCCTTCCCGGCCCCGCTCCCTCGGCGCTTCCCGGAGCCGGGGCCACATGACACGGCCCCGCCCGGCAGGGACAGAGTCCTCCCACCGCCCACACGGCCCGCCTCTCCATCTATAATACAGCAGCAGAGCCCATTTTCAGCTGCACTTTCACGAGAGGGAAGCTGGGCACAGGGAAATCCGAAATAAAATCTCGTCTCTTTGAAAACACTGAGAGCAAACCCGTGGCACCAGTTTTCACTTCGTAAATGCTGGGATTTTTAATTACTCTGTGTCCTTGGGAAGATTTTAGGCAGGCGCCTTCTTTAGGAAGACCTCTCTATCTTGCCTGCTTAGGAGTGCAGGAAACAGGCAACGGGGCAGACTGATGAGAAATACAGGACATGAGATGTATCCAGCCATAAGCAGCTTGCGTGCTATTTGTTCATTACTATACATAAATGGTATCTATTTCATAGAATCGTAGAATGGTTTGGGTTGGAAGGGACCTTAAAGATCATCCAGTTACAACTTCCCTGCCCTGGGCAAGGATACCACCCATTAGATCAGGTTATTGTAATATTTGTTGTAATATCAAGTACAAGTCAGCAGCCAAATAAAGTGCATACTCCAAATAACTTACAATAAAAGGTATAATTTTAGTGTGAGCAAATAAACATTTAATGATCATATACGTTAGCAACAGTTGTGGGAAGCACTATGACAAAATACTCAAAACCTTCTGGCATTGCCTGTGTTTTACCTTGTGTCATGTGCTTTATGTAGTGACCAAGATGTGTCATGTGTTCTTAGGCACGCAGAAGAAAACTGATACAGTCTTTAATATCATGACGTAATTGACTGTGCAATTAACTGTCTTACAAAACAAACCGGGGGTGTCAAGAAAAAGAAGGGAAGTCCTTGGCAGAAGGTTGATTGGAAAGCTGCAAGGAACTGCAGAAATTAAGAAACAGGAAGGATAAAAGAACTGTATTGTAATGTGGGAAAGCCTTGGGTGAAGGGAGGGAATGCAAGTATGTAGGAAGGAGCCAGCTCAGAGCATAAGCTGGGAAATTGCACAGAGCTTTAGAGACCAAAGCAGAAAAGCATTAAGCACTGGTGAAAGAAGATAGAGAACCAATCTGTGGATTTAGAAAACAAGGAAAATTACAGCATAACAGGATAAACCTTGAGATTTTCACGGGAGTGTTCTTTCAAAAACAGGAAATCAGGCAGTTTCTATAGGATCTGGAAAATATTTTCAGTTGAAAACAAGTACATATAAGACAAAAATCCTGTATTTACTTGCAGATATCTGAATATACTATTATGGACTATGGTAAGAAGGAGTGTGATTAAGTTGGTCCTGTTATTTTCTGCAGCCCCTTTTGCTCATCTTTTATTTCTGGAGTAGACAGCTTTTAGGGATTTTAGTATCTTTGTCTAGATTCTTTATCATCTTTAGTACATTTTGAAGCCTCTTTGTGCTTCTGGTTTAGTTCTTCCACTGCTAAAGAAACTCTCAGTTTAAGAAATAGTTAGCATCTTCCAGTAGCCATGTTTCTCTGACTATGGATGTTCTGCTGTATTCCTGTCAGAATGCCTTGTCTCCAGGGTCCACTCCAATACTTTAGGCCCTCGATTTTGTTGTCTAGGTTTCTTCTGGCTGTTTTCAAAAGTCTAAGTCAGAAGAAAAAAGCTTCTTAAGATGTGCAGTTAACTCACTAACTGTACTAAGACAGCTGGTGTCACTCATACCTAGAACTTATGTCCACCTTCTGCTTTCTCATACTCACCTATCCAGTACTGTATTACCACTCTCCAGATCTCTTCCTTCCTCCAGAAGCAGAGGCCGCACAAATTACTTCCCCCTTTCTGTTTTAGTTAAATTAAAGCTCCTTGTGTTAACAGTACTGCCAGGACACATCTCCAAGATGACTCCATGAATATCTCCAACAGGAAAATATCCCAATGGGATATAGCATCAGTTAAATATACGGATCTTCACTGTTGTGTCATACCTTTGATTTCATTTTCCTGGGATCAGATTTCCAGTGAATTTCCCAGATCACTGTTTCTGTGTATCTCAGAACATGTTTTAGCTAGAATCTAGTATATCATTAGTCCCAACACAGAAGGCACCCCCATTGCTACTATAATATCCTTATTCCCTGCAAGGCTGCCAGTCCCTCCCCAATTCTAGTACTTCCTCCTCTACTCGGGGCAGTCTCATTTCATTTGCTCTGCCATTTCTTTTTGCTTCACTTATTCCAGCCCTATAACAAAGATGCCTCTCAGTTCTGTTTCTTCTTTACTAGCACTTAGAGCACCTGCACCTTGCATCTCCTATTTGCACTAAAATGAAGGGAACTTTCCATTTACAGGGGTAATTCTCAGGCTCTTATTCAGCTGCTGAGTACTCCTTTCAGCACTCTTCTCACCAGCATAGATTTCTGTTTCCAGATGCATCCACATTTGAAGTAATCATCTTTTTGAGTTCTACCAGACAAGTTTTTATTCAAACAGTAGATTCTTGAAAGAAAAACAGATGCTGTAATATCAATCTACTTCAACCATCAACATTCACTTCAGATGTATTTAAGATTCACAGTGACTGTGGATCAATGACACCTGCAATGAACTGTCCAATAAAGTAATTTTGGCCTGCAGCCTGCTCCTTGCAGTGCTGCCTCTTGCTCAGTGTTTCTGGGAGTAGTTTTGGCACTTGGCCACTTCCAGGTCCATGATGTTGTAATAGTTGTACATCAGATTACTTACATTTCTGGGGAGGGACATGTAGCGTAGTACCTACAACAAGAACTAGTTAATGAGCCCTAATCCCCAGTCCTAAGCCAAACTAAGGAGTGCTGGAGAAAAATTAATTATGGTTTTGTTTTTTTTTTTTCTCTGATAGAACAGCTCACAGCTATGCTGCGTTTTCATCCAAGAATTCCTTAGACTGGCCAGGAACATTTGCCAACAATCATCTATTTATTTCTAGCTCTTAGCTTTCTCCCCATAAATTCAGCACTCACACCTCTGTCAGACCTAAGCATGTGCAGTGTATCTTTACCAACAGTACAGGAACTCAAAATATGGCCTTTACACAGTGTGGAAAAGACAACATAGCCCTCTTCTTTACATTAAGTCACAGAGCACATGGACACACACAGCAACTGAAAAGCCCCTAAGCTACATATACAATCAGTTCATGTACTTGACCCTTTCTGCTGTTGGTAAAAAGCTATGCCTACAGGGCTCACCCATTAATGAGGTGTTGATTTTTATCTGAGGGCAAGATCACTAAAAGCCAGGGAACTTTCTCTCTGGACTAAATCAGTGTACAGTCTGTCTCCCAGGGCTTAAGGTATATGGCAAACAGTTTGCCATTGGTAATTGATATACCTTTAATTTTTTTTGAAGCCATTCCCTTAATACAAGTCAAATATGCACAAGTGATACAATTAATAAGACTTTATAACTGGGTTATCAATATGTGAGAAAATTTTAATACAATTCTGAAGATACTTAACAATTACTTAAATAAAAAAATTATAAAATATTTTACTCTTGCTTTCAATTTGACCCTGTCAAAGATGCAGAAGAAGATGGACCAGCTGGATGTCACTTGCAGTATCTATCCGCTTTCACTTTTGCTCTCCTATATGAAAAGAGTGAATGAAAGAAGATTTACATTAGGACCAAATACAATTATACCTGAGTGTTTTAGCTGTCTCAAAACATTAATAATAGCCCAGGAGTGTTCTCACATCACCTGCAATTATCAGAAATAGTTTTCTGCATTCTGCCCACTGAATTAATGCAAATATTTATACCATATACTGGTACAAAAGGCTTTAAAAATTCAAGGCAGTTTCTAAAGCCTCAGCTCAGGGAGAAAGAAAAATATTCCCACTAGATAATACAAAGATAGTCCTAATAAATGCTATTTCTCTTTAAAATCCAACTTCTGTCTCCCCAAAATGTTCTGGGGTATTGAAAAATGTTAAAAATTAGCTTAATTTTTAGGATTAAAAAGATTAATCCCTCAATAACTCTTCAGTAAACCCACTGAGCAACCTGAATTAATTTACAGTCCCAACCTGCTAACTTCAGCTAAAGAAGTGAAAATTCAGATTTAAAAAAAAAAAAAAAAAAGGCAACCCCAGAACTCAGGCACAACACTCACCACAGAAGAAATGCTCAACAACCTGCCTGGAATCTACCCCTCTTTTGTACCCCAGGTTTACTGTAATTCCATCTCCCAGTAGTTTTTTTAATCAGTACAATATTTCTTGTATTTTGAAGTACCTGTCAAGCAGCATTTCATGAAAAGTGCCTTCTTTCCTGGCTTTTCTAAGAGCTTTTGTGTCTTCTTTGCTTATTTTAAGTTTTTTGTCTTGAAAACTTTGGAATTTCTTTCTGTAAGGGGGAGAAAAAAAATAAAAACGAAAATGTCTTTAAAATTTTGTGTTTCAATAAAACAACAGTGATAAGAGTCTTAGTTTCTATTATGCAGCAGACAACTGGCCTAATAAAATTCAGCAAACCATCCCAGTACTACGGTTGCACTAAGGCTCCTGTAGTGAAAACTATTCAGGTTTTATTTTTTTTTTTGGCAGTCTAAATAGGAATGAGCCCCTATGTGGTCAGGAATTCTAAAGAGCCCCTTCTTCAACTACTAGCATAAGAAATCAGGGAACAAAAGTGTATTGGATGTAGGTTGCAAGGTGCTGACAGTGGGGGAGCTGCAGGGAGTTTTCTCTGTGAGAAAAGGCCAGGAGCTGCCCTGTGCTGTACAGAGCTGGCTCTACAACACACCCACTACAGGACACAGCCAAGTCCCATCAGCAAAGCTGGTGGCACCTCTATGAAAATGTATTTAAGAAAGGGCAAAATGCCACACAGGCAGAGGAGAACAGAAAAAAAACCAAAAGGGCAAAATGGCAGTGTGAACATCAAGGACAGAGAAAAAGAGGGAGGAGATGCTTCAGGCACTGGAGCAGATATTACCTTTCAACTCATAGATAAGACCATGACAGAACGGGGAAAAGTGGGAAAGGAGTGGCTGAAAGAAACCACTTCGGGGTGCACGTAGAGGAATCTGGAGTGAGGGTAAGCTTGGGAGATGGGGAAGAAAAGGTGGTATTTTTAAATTTTGTCTTTCTTAGTACCAAAATCCATTTAGCAGGCACAAATTTAAGTAATTTTTCACTGTTGAGTCTGTTGCCTGTGACAGCATCTGCTACATGATCTGCCTGTCTTTATCTCAACCCATGAGCTTTCTCCTCCTATTTTCTTCCCTTGTCCTGCTGAGGGAAGAGCAAGTGAAAGGCTGGGTGGGAGTTTGGCCCTTTCACCAAAGATAGCCCCAAAGAGAAGTGAAAAAAGGTACTTGAGCCTGTTACCAGCTCTAAAGTACGTACACATAATTGATTTCACACTGTTTAACATTTCCTTTGTCTTCTTGTGGAACTTCATCTTTCTTCTTAGCTTCTCTTTCAGCACAAGTACGAATCTAGTAATTGAGAAAAAAACCCAAAACAACCCAAACAAAAAACACCTATATTATAAAATCGTAAGCTACAGGTTAAAGATGACAACATATCCTTCATGACAGAATGAGCCCCAGTGACTTTTCAAGTTCACAGCTTTCTAACTGGTTAACTAGAGGCTACTGCAATCAAAGCAAGAGCTGCTTGAAATATGGGGAATATTAAGTGTAATCCTTAATATTACTCTAAGACATAACTGCCTTCATCTCAAAGGAGCACCATTACAGTTCTTAGTTTTGGCAGAGACAATTCAGAGATTGATCTAAAAATATTATTGCTCTGACTAGTAGACACCTACCTCTGTGTGGAGAGACACATATATTTTCCACGTTCAGATAAAGTCAAGATAGTCTTTTTACATTTTCCTAAAAGATCTCCCCTTCTGCATCACTCTGATAAACCCTTCTCTGTCCCTGATTCAGTCATAATTCATCTCTTCCATACCAAGCTAATTAGAACTACATGGAATATCACATAGACTGTCTTTCCCTTTAAAATCTTGTTCTTCTGGAGTGGTAAAATATCTTCCTATCTCTACCAGAAGTACTGAGAATTTATGCAGCCTTGGTGCTCATTTATCTTTCTTGTGGCCAAATCACTTGACAGCTTACAGAAAGCAATTATAACTGTATTAACAGTAAATTGTTCAAACACCTGCTTGTTTGAATATCCCTCCCAATCCTGTATTAATTGTAGAAGTTAGTGATTACCTTTATCATTTCTTCTTCCCCTGCAGTTTTGCTTTTGGCTTCTATATCTCCCTCTTCATTACATCTAATAAAACGGCTATTTGCTGCTAGTAATGCCATTTTCTTCTGCAGAAATAACATCCCACATTGTTAGAATAATGAGATTGTATATAATCCTTGATTCATAACATTTATCCTCTACAATACATCAAAAATCTCTGTAAATGTGTTTTATTCTTTATGTATGGATACTTCAATAGCTAGCTAGCAGACTTGCTGGCTCCTCCATTCTTAAGATGCTTATAGCTGCCAAAAAGCAGTAACTTGAAATATTTTAAGAACTTCCCATTATAGCAAATGCACTGCAGTTGGGAAAACATATTAAAAGTTGCAATATGAAAGAGACTGCCAAACGGTTTTACTTCACAGACAAAAAATATCAGCATAGATTAACTCAAAATACAGTCAAACACTGGGAATGTCAAATGAACTTTTCCAAATAGCTTACATCTTGGAAGACAGGTTCCCATTGCTCTCTTGATCCTATTGCATCGGAACGTCCAACAACGAGTCCATCTGAGTTTATACCAAGATATTTGCCATAACCAGATTTCAGAGCAATCCTCAAAAAGAAAGTGCAGGAAAAAAATACAGAATGTTTTTAATTTATGCAATTCCCAACATCCAAGTTACCACAAACACATTTATTATTAGACAATGTATTTAAAGAGAGTATTAAAACATGTATTAACACAGAAAACAAAGACAGTTATCAAACAAAACTTGAAACACTGTTAAAGGAATTACCTTGTATCAGACAACTTTACTGCTGTAAACTGCTCAGGAGGACTAGGGCCTTCATCATCTGAGGAATGCATTTTCCATTAGTTAAGTATGAAGTATTAAACATAAAATATTTTAGCCTATTAATACTGCAGTTTCAAAAGGAATTAAACACTGACCATTGCTAAATACTATGGAATTAAACATTGACCATTGCTAAATACTATTCTTTAAAATTCTCCTTTTTTGCGAATTCACAGTTAAAAAAGCAATGCAGGTGCTCATTTATGTTCATGTATTTAGAGTGCTTAAAACAAGACATAAAATAAAGATGATCCTTGCATAAAGAAATTTGAAGCTGAGAATGTTTTGTAATTCTCCTGGTGGCTTTGAAAACCTTAACTTCCTTGTAATGTTACTTTTTTCTTAACAAAATGCATTATGGTTCAAGCTATTGTAACTCAGCTCAGTATCCTAAAAGCTACTAGCCTCTCCATCCCTCAAAACCAAAATGAGAGAATATTGCCATCACTGGTTTGATCTCATCCTGGAGGTGAAACATACACACTGGCAGGGTTCTGGAATAGTTCGTGCCTGAGTGATGGCTCTCAAATTCAAAGAACAAGCTAATTATCCCAGCACATTAGTAGCTCTCTTGTGCAGTGACAAAACAAGCATATTGAGAGAAGATGCAGCAATAAGCCTTAAAACTCATCTGCCTTGAATTTCACTCTTCAAATGATGCCATAAAGATTTTATAGGATTTAATAAAAATTATACTGCTTTTTATCCAGCAAGTGGTATGGCCTTTAACAGGTAATCATCTCCAATGCACTTCAATTTATTATACACATAAACCATGGAGAAACTAGATGAGTGAAACTGATTGGTAGTCATTAGGTTTAAGTCATCTGCATGCTTCATCTACAACTACTGCATTGTAGTAAACTGCTTTTAGCTGTAAAACTGCTTGCCTTTAAGTGATGCTAGTTTTATGCTTTTAGGCATTTCATTGTTCAAACTGCTTATTTTCAAATTTTCTGGAACAAACCTTTATGTGGTGCTCCAAGTGTAAACAAGCCATTGTCAAGGGCGTGGATGTAAGCTCCTTTATCCATTTCTATAGCTATAGTTCCTGTAATTTCACCAAAATTACTGACAGCCCACCAATTTCCTGTAATACAAAACCATGACAGTTTATTAACCAAGTAATCCCAACTTCTGATTACAGCAGTTCAAGAGATGATATATATGTGTCTTCTCTGAAGAATCTGAAATTCTAAAGATAAAATTTCTATTTGCTATCTTGAGATCTGTGTGCACTATTTTATAGTCCAGAGTCAATTTAATGGTGAATGGTGTTGCTGCTGCATCAGAAAGTCCTGCTCTTATCCCCACCCTGTCATCCCTAGTTACAAGCTCCTGTGCTTTATCACTTTTTTCTGTTATTCTACAGAGCAAGTTGATTTATTCAGATGACACAGCAAAGAAACACCTTGCAAGGAAAGTGTTTGTTTTGGTTTTTTTTCCCCCTCTTGATCAGTCTCCTGCAGTTTTGGGGTCATATCCAATCATTATTAAGTACTCCAGCAAAACAGAAGCAAATACACTATTTCATCTTGCTTTTAAATTACTTCACGTGAGCTGTAATCCTGGGACTTCAGTTGTTCAAGCCAATCTGTGTTTGAACATTTGAGTCCCACAGAATCCTACCAAAGTTAAAGGTAATCCTAGCCACATGCATTACTCAGAATTATGATTTTTATATTTTTTTGAACAGTAAAATTTTCTCCTTGTATATTGTCTTACAAATATTTCCTACCTGATTAAGATAATAAGTACTTTCAATTATTCAATCTGAATATGGTGTCTTTTTTCCACATGATAAGTTTGGCAAGTCAATCTGCTATAAGCAGAAATAACCTTTTCCTGTCTTTATACAATACACAGAACTATTTGTCTTGTCCTACATAGTCAGGGATCACAGATCAATGTATGAATTTTCCAAATTTCTCCCACTTTTTCAAAATCTGGTTAAACTAAAGAATACAGAATATCTGTATCATTCTTCTAATGTAAGGCACAAGAGCCCATTTTCTCATAATTTTTTTTAACACAGGAACAAGGATGACTTCCCCCTGCCCTATTTTATCTTATGCTTATATAGACATAATAAAAAAATTATCTTTATCCCATAATGTGCGTTGTGCTACAAAACACATCTGTATCTCTCATGATTCTGTAGTTCTTTCTAGCTGTTTTTGTTTGTGAACTGTCATCAATCAACATGATAGTGCCAAGGGGCAACACTGTAAAGTTATTGTTCATGGCTATACACACTTTGATCATTCTATTTTATGAAAAAGTAGTTATGAGGAATAGTTATATTTTATTACTGTTTAATCTTTGTGTCTTCAGTTGCAGTTTAACTCAATAAGTAACTGCATTACAGTGCTTAAAAGTCTCTCCTCCTGCAGCAAATACCACTGGGGGGTGGTGGTACTGGAGGAGATATTCAAGCTGATAAGCAGTTTCGGATTATCTAAGAATATATTTAGCTAAAAAAAAAAAAAAAAGTGGAAAATCCATCCTGTTGGCATCAGAAGTTCCATTTGGAGTCTAGGAAGATCCCAATATACAAATAATATGTTGTGAGAAATAGTTATAAATCTCTATAGGAACTATACTTAGTTTACAAAGTCCTATAAGAATCTCTTTAGCTTCTGCTATATCCCCTACAGCTTCTATTCCGTCACGTAACTCCCGGAATATTGCTCACCAACAATATCAAGCTGCTCTGCTGCATCCTCCTCCCTTTTCCTTTTCTTCTCCTTGTGCTTTTTCTTGCTGCAAGGAGAGATGCAAAGAAATGAGAACGAGCCTCCGGCCCGGCACTTTCGCCCCTCTCTCTCACGGCCTCCCGCCCAGGCCCTGACCGCAGCCGAGAGCCCAGGGCCCGACCCCCTGTCCCGGCCGGGAGCCCAGGGGTTCCCGCCGCCGGGGGTCGGGAAGGGGCGTGCGGGGCAGCACCGCGGGCAGTGCGGGGAGCCCCGGGCTCCCTGACCCGCGCTGCGGCAGCCGCTGGCCCCGGGGAAGGGCGGCGTGGCAGGCAGCCCGCTCCTCACCTCTTCTCTTTCGACCCTTTAAGAACGAGCTTAGTGGACTTAACGCAGGAATACTCCGCCATGTCGGGAAGTGCTGGCCGACAGCGCCAGCTCCGCCCCGCGCCCGGGCGGAAGCCTTCGGGCCGCAGCGCTGCTTCCGCCGGGCTGTGGGCGGGGACCGGCGGTGTCGCTGTTCCCTCGGAGCGTGTTCGGGGGGCCGGACACGGAATTTGGGAGGCGGGGGGTGGTGGCAGTAAAACAAGAAGAGTTTAAAATTACGTTTAAGAGCCTGTCCCTCAGCACCTTCCCTTTCTGAGTCTGGTTTGGCTGCCCGAGTTGCTGCAACACTTTGCAGGACTGCAGGCAAAGAGCGCTAAGGAGCTTAGCGCTCAGAGCTTCCTCTGCAACCTGTGCGTGTGTGTTATAAAGCACGTGTAATGGGCATCAGCGGAGCCCTGGCTTGTGATCCCTCTGCCGAGGGCACCATCCCTTGCCTCAGTGGCGGTGTTACACGAGGTGGGGTGCCTGGCAGTGCTGGTGCGGGAGCAAAAGCTTCAAGGGAAGCACATGAAGACAAGCTGGGGAAATGAAGCTTGTAAATCAACAAAGTGCACCAAGCTAGGGGCAAAATGAGGTTTAAGACTATTTTTTCCCCATCCTGTTAGCTACTTGGTATTCCACAGAATAAAATCTACCTCAGGCTTTCCCCTGGGGATATAACCACATAACCATTTTTCTCACATTTTTAAGATACCAATAATCCTTCTTTGGGGAGCAGCCTTACTAGCACATGTGTGATTAGAATCCCTATTACAGCAGTAATTTGTGTTCAGTCCTCTGCTGTTTCTACTTCACACTAGTGAAGTGGGATTTGTGCCCAAAAGGCTGTCTGCTGACTACCATAGCTGGTCAAATGAAAAATACCATCCCTATCAAATCTTGTCTTACAGGTACACATACAGAGATTGTATTTGATTGCTTCCTTCTGGTTTCTGAGTTAATTTCCTATCTATGCTTGCAAGTTCTCAGTACCTAAAATGTATCTTCTACAAATAAGAAATGAGAGTCTTATACATGGCTCTGTAAAGGCTTTCAAAATCACTGAAAGCATGGCCTGGTGATAAAGCTTGGCATGTATGAAGTCCCAATGAAACTGACCCTGCAGTTGGTGAACGACTGCAAGTCATTCCACAGATACTTTAATTGGATCCAATAATCTGCCTTTTCTCACCAAAATCCTTTGAATTTCTCTCTGCATGCTTAAGATGATGAACCCCATATTTTTGTCTGTGAAGCTGGAGTGGTTACACCTGCCATATTAAAATGAAAACAACAGTAATGGACTTGTGGGAGTTTTTGGCAATTCCCTCATTTTGGAGCTTTGGGGAGAAGGTGGTTGGGAGTAACCATTGGACTTGTCAGCAAAAGCAGTACCTGAATCAAGCTGCTGGTGCATGTGAATTCAGGATACTTTTTTTGTGTATGTCTCAGGCATGCTACTTCCCTACTAGTGTCTTCATCCCTTGCGGTTTTTCACTGGAAGACAGTCATCTCCTTGATCAGTGTTTCGGAAGTGGATAACTTGAAGCGGTGTGTTGCTGTGGTAGACAATATGTTACTTGACTGATTTATGGACTTTCCAGTCCCAGGAACTTGCATCTTGCAATTGTTTATTCAAGTAAAAGCTGAAAAAATAGGTAGAATTGAAAGCTGCAGACAGTGATGGACAGCTTGCTGGTCTCTGCATGGAGCTGTAATGAGGGAAGTATTGCATTAGCAAAGTCTTACATCAAATCAGATTGTGAAGGTCCTACACATATTTGTCTATGTGAAGGATCAGAGAAGATCCAGATTTCCAGTACAGGATTGAATATATAGCTGGACTATTAGCAATCTATTCTTTTATTTCAAACTCACTCTCAAGTACATTCTGTTTTCTAGTCTCATGTTTCTAGAGATTATTGCCTGAATTCTTGAAAACTTTTGATAGTGTCTTAGAATTTTGTAACCAGTAATAGAGTGGTTGTTGGTTAGTTTGTTTCCTTGTTTTTGTTGGTAGATACAATGGCTTGTTCACTGATGAAACATTTTATAATCATAAAATCATAATCACATGGTTTGGGTTGGACGGGACATTAAAGATCATCTAGTTCCAACCCACCTGCCATGGGAGCAGGTGGCTCAAAGCCTTATTTGACCTGACCTTGAACATTTCCAGGGCATCCACAACTTTTCTTGGCAACCTGTTCCAGTGTCTCACCATCCTCACAGTAAAGAATTTCTTCCTAATTTCTAATGTAAACCTATTGTCTCTCAATTTAAAACCATTACCCCTTGTCCTATCACTTCATGACCCTATCCATGTCTCTGGTAAAAAGTCCCTCTCCAGCTCTCTTTAGGTACTGGAAGTTGCTCTAACGTCTCTCTTGAGCCAACTCTCTTAGCTTTTCCTCATAGGAGAAGTACTCCTGCCCTTTGATTGTCTTCATGGCTCTCCTCTGGACTTGCTCCAGCAGGTCCATGTCCTTCTTATAATGGGGGCCCTGGAGTTGGACGTAGTACTCCAGTGGGGTCTCATGAGATCAGAATGAGAGGGGGAGAGGTACCCTCCGTGACTTGGGCTGTGTGGCTGGAGCACTTGCTGGTGAAGACCAAGGCAAAAAAGTTGTTGAATACCTCAACCTTCTCCATATTTTGGGTAACCAGGTCTTCCATTTCCTTCTGGAGAGGGTCCACATTTTCCTTAGTCTTTGTTTTATCACTGATGCACCTATAGAAGCTTTTCTTGGTGCCCTTGACATCAGTGGCCAGATTTCATTCTATCAGGGTTTAGATTTCCTGGCCTGATCCCTGACTACTTGGTCAATTTCTCTATGTTCTTCTCAGGCTACCTGTTGCTTCTACCCTCTATAGGCTTCTTCTTTGTGTTTAAGTTTGTCCAGGAGCTCTTTGTTCATCCATGCAGGCCTCCTGGCATTTTTGCCCAGCTTCCTCTTTGTTGGAATGCATCGCTCCTGAACTTAGAGGAGGCAATCCTTGAATATTAACCAGCTTCCTTGGGTGCCTCTTCCCTCCAGGGCTTTATCTCATGGCACTCTACAAAGCAGATCTCTGAAGAGGTGAAAATCCTCTCTCCTGAAGTCTGGGGTAACGAGCTTACTATGCTCGTTCCTTCTGGCTGCCCTGAGGAACTCGAACTCCACCATTTCATGGTCACTGCAGCCAAAGCTGCCCTTGGGCTTCACATTCCTTACCAGCTCCTCCTTGTTGGTGAGAACAAGGTCCAAGCACAATACCTCCCCTTGTTGGCTCCTCTGTCACTTGGAGGAGGCAGTTCTCCTTTTAGCCAATATATTTGTGTCGCTTCAAGCTAGTTGCTCAACACTGAGCAATTTTAGCAAATATGATTGTATATGACTCTTATCACTAAATACCTGTTTTGCTGATTCTAAACAGATATGCCTATCAGGCAAATATTTTAGTAAAGGGAATAAGAAAATGGAGAAAGCAATTACATCAGAATTAGAAAAAGCACAGAGGAGATGAGTGAAGCAAAAAAGAATGTCTGTCAGCATGCTGATCACTCAGCAATCCTAGCATACTGACTTGCCATTCAGTGCTTATTTTGTGGTTTATTTTGAATTCTTTTTAGGCTTTGATTCTGTGGAGAGCAAACCTGCAGGAATTCTTTATTGTTTTCTTAACTGTACTGTAACTTTACAACTTTATTTATGATAGATTATTATTTTTTGACTGCTCAACTGTGCAACCTTATTATTTGCAGAGTATTTGTACACTTTTGTCAAAGTGGACCAGTGTCCACTGATACACCATGACTAACACTTCATAGTACACAAGTGGTTGCCTGAGAGGTCATATGAGAGAGGAAAAGGTAAGAATATAAAGCATTTATAAGAGATTTAATATCTTAAAAGTTATTAGGAATTATCTAAGTTAGATATTTAGGTTTTTATTGTTAACTTTAAAAAAACCAAGAACAATTAAAGCAGTTTAATGTTTATTGTATGATGGAACTACATTTTGCTATTTGTCCACCAGATGCTGCTATAGCCCCAAAAATAAATGCAGAGTGAGAAATCTGAAAAAAATAAGAAGTAGTTTTTATTTTCATTACAAGTCACCCTTACATATTGTGATGCTGGAAAGAATTACACACGTGCTTATATTTTGTGTAAGGAATAGTCCCAGTGAGTTCAATTAAGCAGCTCATTCTGTGTAAAGTCAGTTTTGGTTGTAAGCTTTCTTAGGATGGGGATGTATCAGTTATGTTTGCTATTTTCTTAATTTGCTGTTTCCCCCATTATGAAGATAAAGAGGGAAAGACAGAAGGACAGAGACAATACATTTCTTATTTTAATAGAAATGTGGGGTTTTTTTCAGGCTTTCATAACGTAAAATATATTTTCTTGTTGATGAATATAATTTTATTTAAAATTCTTAAATTTAGTGACTACAGCAAGAAATAGGCAGCAGTAAAGTATACGCAGACGGTGGTAAGACCTTTCCCTGCATGGCAAAGCAATGGCATCAATCAGAAAACTGTATCTAAAATGGTACCACTTTAGAAAACTATTTAAACTCTAATTTGCTAGTTAGTATTTTTGAAATTAAAACATTTCCAATATGTCCTGGCTGTGATTGTTTAAAAAAAAAATAACAGTTTTTTTTCTTTATGGCAATGGAAATAAATGGAGCCTTTGTGTTTGCAATTGTAGAAAACAAATCACTTTTTTAATGACTAGATTTTCCTGCCAGCTTGGAATTTGCCGCATGTGCATTTTGTTTTGAATGCCTAAAGAGTGAAATCATTTGCCATCTCTCATGCAGATGGGGCAGATTGGTGAGGTGTCATTTGCAAAATGTGCACTTGCATCATTCGCATTTGAAGGGGATCATTACAAGCAATGTTTTCCATAGACACTCAGGATTGATGGAAGTGGAGGGCTGAGACTCAGGCGTCCATGAATATAGTCTAGTGTCATAAAAGCCTGGACCAAAACTGGGGTGCTTTGGAGTTTTATTTCATCTTGTTTATTTATGCTAGGAGATATTAAAATACCTCCCCAAACCAGAGAAACTTGAATTAGCTCTCTTGATAGCCAAGTTGGCAGATTATATGTTTTTTTCCCTCTTTTGTTTATAAGCGTGGGCCCCATGTGAAATATTGAAGCTCCTGACTAATGTAGCAGCCAAGATCGATATAGTTTTGTTTACTCATTTACATAAGGAGTGAAATCTGATGTGAGTTAGAACCAGAGCAACTATATTTTAATTTTTCCCCAGTGGGACAAAGTACATACGCTAGAATGTTGTGGTGGTTTCTCATAATGTTCAGTAGCAGTTGTGTGAGAGTGTTGAAGCATCTCCAGGACATGATGGTGCATACCACACTGTCATAACAGATGTAAATAAAAGCTAATTTGATTCTTAGCATTTTTAATGCTGCATGCTGAAAATGCTTTTATTATAACTTCCAAATTTTAAGTGTGATCAGAAATTACCTTTTTTAAAACAACCAAAGATGTTAATGTTAGAGTTTTAGCACAAGTAAATAGTTATTCTCAAAATTTCATTTTTCCTGCTCATCTTATCAGGCAGTACTTAGATTATTTGGAAAATATGAAGGGTTTCTCAGCCTGTCAGGAACAGGGTGGAGCCTCAGCTCAGATTCCCCAGTCCTCAGCATCCCTTATACAGAGGGGTGGTGTTGGTTCTAGCTTCTTAGGTGCTTCTGCTTTGCCTGATCACTCCCTCACTTTCCTCTGCTGTCACTCTGTAAAGGTCTGTAGTGTCGTTTTTGTAGCTGGCCAGATCTTCTCAATATCTCTTTCCCCAGACATTGAGACCCTGCTCTGCAATTTGGCAGTGAGAGACAGAGCAGTCACCAAAATCCCTTTCAGCTGGACACTGAGGGAATGCAAAAGAGAAATGAAAAGGCAACTGCAAATGTTCAGTGGTCTCATGCAGATGCCAACTCTGTGTGGTGTTTACTTGGGCTCAGACCTTCTGGTTTCTGCTTGTCATCCCAAATGCCTTAGCATGTGTACCTCTTCAAATTCTGCTATTCTTTTCTACTAATTGCTCTGATTTTTATCCTGATGTTCTAAGGAAAATTTTTGTGTGTGAACACCTTTGTCTCTTTGCCTATTAGTCTATGTTTCTGTATCAATTTTTTTTTAACTGGCCAGTTTTGTTCCAATTTAACAGACACAATCACAACAATGATTGGAATCTGTTGAGTTCTGAAACTATTGTTAGGTAAGTAGGAAAAAAACCTGTAACTTCCCTGACGGAGGAAAAGGTTGCAATAAGAACTTCCATCTTACTAGAGATAGGAAGAGAACCTTCATGCAGAAAGGAATCTATGAAGAAAAACTCCTAATAAATCATTGGACACTAATGAGTGACAAATCAAACTGCATTACTTCCAGTGCTTAAAAAAACTATTGCTATGTACTGTAATTTCGATTTTTATGGTATGGAAATTTGATTCTGTAAGTTGAGTGTATGATTTTTGACATTTCCTGAGAAATAGCTATCACGTTCAATGCAAATGTGGTTGAAAACCCCTTTCCTTATTCACTGATACTGTGTGGCAAATGCAGTCTCAACTATAAATTAAAGATGATGAATTTTTGTGGCAAGTTACCTGCTTTGTGCTATGTGTTCATATGCAGACTTTTCCCTCTCTGGGACATGCTTTTTTTTTTGTCTCCAGTGAGCCTTGTTTCCCTTGTTATATGTGGCTGAGTTTGTTTATCTCATTAGGAAAACCACAGGATCCATGGGGGAAAGATTTTCTGTTTCATGTATACGTAGCACTGTTGTGGTTGTTCTTTGTTAGCCTATAACGAAGTTTAATTTAAACACAGTTTTTAACTGGTGCTTTTATTTTTTTTTAATTGTGTACTTCTAAACCAGTTTCTTTCTTTTCGTATTTCTTCTGTGATTTAGTAAGAAATAAACAGGTGGTTTTGCCTAGTTTTGAAGGGTGTACTCACATTCACAGCGTTCCTTCTGAGAAGGGACTTTCAAAGGGTAACCCTCCCACCCCTCCCAATAATCTGTGGCTCCCTTTTGGGTTGTATATTTTTCTTACTCTGTTTCCTCTGAGACTACATGGGTGTCCTTTATAATTTCAATGGAGATTTGAGTTGGCAAGACTTAAAAGAAGAATGAATCTGTGGCAGGGTATTTCTTTTCAGTGCTGCTGTCCTCCTGGCCATAAAACTGTACCCTTTTCCTTTGTAAATTATGTAAAATTCTTGTAAAATTTCTTTCTGCATTTTTTTTCTATCAGGACTGGAGCATTTACCTGCTATGATTGTTTGCATTGCCCATTTGAATTTGAAGAGCTGTTGTGATTTTCTTATCGTATCCTCTTCTCCAGTCCTCCCGATTCTGTGTAATTTGTCCTGAATGCAGATACTCTCCCATAAAAAGACAGTTTATACTAATGCAGTAGCAGGGGATCTCTTGTAAAAAATGCTTTTGTGTGGACAGCAATTGTGGAGGTGGAAGGGAGACCTGTAGACTCTTGCATATAGAAAAGGTATAATCTAGGCAAAGATAGAAAAAGCTTTTTGCTCTGGAGGTATTTCTGAGCTATTCATTATCCTTGTCCACTCACTTCCTTGTAAATGTGTAACATTTAAGTTACAATGGATCTACTTGTGGTTTTTTTTCTCTCCTTGGGCCAAATATAAAAGAGAAATAAGTACACGTAACTCTTGCTCATTTGTGAGGGCCTGACTCAGACTGTCCTACTTGTTTTTTCATCCAGAGAGCCTCCAAATGTTGACAATATTTATTAGATTATGAGGAAGTTAGAGATGAAAGGCAAATGTAGAACTTCCTGATCTTTGCCCTTATCAGGACTATCATCAGTATCTCGTTGTACTTTTGTTTTTAATTTTGCCCATCGCATATCTAGTAAGTCTGATTTGCCCAGACTTTTGTGTTATACTTTCTAAAAGCAGCACAAGCAGAACAAAACAGGTTTACAATCATCTCCTTCTTCTTGACATTAGGAAAATAAAGTTTTTAACCCATAGCACAGTACATATGGGAGCTGTTTTGAAATATGGCGGCTGGAGATGGCAGCATTCACCATCCTAATGCAGCTTGCCCTTCCTTTAAAGCTTCAGTAACTTGAAGGAATGAATGATGCCAAATTTTTAGCTTCCGCTGAAAAAATACAATGCAAACTAGAATTCCAGTCCCTCGTGGATATGACAAAGAGACATAAAACCTGATTGTAAGAGTTTAAAATTTTGAAAGGCAGAACAAAAACAGAGCACATTATATTTCTCTTATATACAGCATTTAAAGCCATTGTTGTGAGTTTTGTAGCCTGACTAATGATTGTTGAGTGTTTTGGGTTGGCAACATCTGTTCACTTGTGTCCTGTCACATTAAGTAAGTGGGAGTTGAAACTGCTGATCTTCCCAAGTTCTGATCCTGAGAGAAAAGGAGAGGAAACATTTCAGTATGCATTACCTGCTTTCAGACTGTTTTCCCCATAGCACACCCTTGGTGTACATCAGTGTTTTTCTTATAGTCTAGATGCAGCACAAAATATTTTTTTCCCAATTAAGCTTTATTTTGCTGAAGGGGTCTCTCCTGCTCCTGAAATCCCAACTCTAATTTGCCAAAGATAAAAATAGCCTTTTTGCTGTCACAGCTTCATGAAACTATGTTGTGACAAGGCATGATCTGGTTTAGATCTTAAAAGGTGAGATCTGTGAGACTGGCTAAGGTGTTTCAGTGCATCCCAGAGTACTGGCTGGAGTGCAGTCCTAGAAAATAATCCACGAAGGATTTCTGGCATGTGCAGTAGATGGGGTGTAATTTATACAATTAACTTCTTAATGGAGCACTGAGCTGTATCCATAGTGTTCTTTGGCCTTTTAGGGTGCTGGAATCCCTAGGGGGTGTGTTTGAGGATTTGCTGTAACCAGTCAGCACTAGACCTGAAATTCTCCCAGATCTGCTTCAGGTGTTTAGCCCTGTGGCAGTTAGGAGTTGGTCTCAGTTCTGGTTACATCAGTCTCCAGGGGAATAATTCAGCATTGGCAAAGTACGTTGATGCCATTGTCTTTGTTTGCAGATGGCCAAGATCTAGCTCAGATTTCATCACTGCCTGAGGTGTCCAGAATTGCCTTATCTAGGAGAGACAAAATGTCTAGCTCTGCCAGATCCATGAATGCGACGTATTTTTTTCCAGTATCTAGTGGAAAGCAACAAGTGGTCTAGTTAAAAAAAACAAAGCATACTTCCCAGAGCCTCAGCAATACCAACAGGCAATCTGTGGATCTATGGTCAGAAATGTAGGCTGTGCACACCATAGCATTGCACCTCACTTTCCCCTGGAGACGGGAAAGACAGATTCCTTCTGTTCTGAGCAAGGGAAACAATCTGCCTCAGCGCGTGCAGAGGCCCCCTCACCTAGGGACAGGATGCAAGAGGATGGCAATTGCATCTGGCTGAAGTTAGAGTGAAAAAAGAAAAGAACAACAGTTCATTCTCCTCCCCTCCCTCTCCCCCCCCAGTGTCATGAAATTCAAGGAACATGGTCATGTTGTTTAAGTAGAGCAAGTTTTTTAGTGTAAAAATAATGTTGGTAATCCTATGATGTGAAGCAAGGAGGGAGCCCTGCAAGGTAGACCACTTAATAATCCTTCAGTGCTCTTTTGCCGTGCTGGGACATTAGAAAGAAGAGAGGATGTTTATGAACAGGTCAGTCTTCTCAGGGGTTGACAGAGTGTGTAAAGGACTGTCCTTCTTGGTAGCAGTGTGTAATAGTCAAGATCACATCTTGACATAATATTTTCAAATATTATTTGAAACACTGTTCACAGTAGTTTACTGCAACAGTCTGGAAAACTTCAGCATCAGTTCAGACTTTTTGTACTTCTATGTTGTGCTTGGGTTATGGACAGAGACAGATTACTGACAGGAAGACAACAAACACTGATCACACTGTGACATGAAATGCTAAAGGCAATGAGAAACAAAAGTAACCTGTGGGATCAAAATGAGTCCAAGACATTACATTTATTAAAAAGCAAGGGTTTGTAGGAGTGTAAGACCCAGCTCACCCCTACCCACACCTTCAAAAAGAACCTTTGTCCACGAAATGACAGTGATAACTCTAAGAAGATAAAAATAGGAAGAATCTTCTGGATGCTGTGTGAAACCCCCTTCCTTGCTTTACCTAGGAACTATCTTGCCCCTCTGACCTGGTGGTGCCAGGTCTTTTCTCCCTCTGCTTCTTAGAGTGGTGATTAGAGATGCTAAGAAGATTTGCAGGCATCATCTTTTGTTTCCTCTCCTACATGTGGAAGTGTGTGACAGAACTCCCCAGACTTGGTGCCAGTGATGTGTATGTTTGAAAGAGCACCTAAAAAGCAGTTGTGGCTTCAAATGTGATGCTGGATTGAGCAGCAGTGATCCATTTGATTAGTTCTGCTCTCTCCAGCAGGTAGATACATGTTAAGACAGGATACCGAATTTACACTGTCTGTGTTGATGCTGGTTTGTCTGTATCACTTACTGCCATGACTACAACTTCTAACAGGTTGACTGCCTGAGTATTTGCCTGCTCTTGTGCCTTACTCTGCTCTTCTCTGAAGTTGATGAACTTAAGAGTAAATGATGTTTAAACCTTCACACAGGGGCATGTCAGTGTGGGAGTGCAATTCAAATGAAAGGAACCTGGATGTGGTGGGCTTTCCTAAAGGTTACTCGTGAATCCCTTGCTAGCGGAAAGAGGAAGAACAGTTGAAGACAGTCGTTTTTTTCAAATGCCTCCTTGGATGTTGGTGACAGAGCACTGATTTTATCTGGATGCATAGTGGTGTCTTATGCCTCCACAAAGTGTCTCCCTACAGAAAGTCTAGGGAATAATCCTGGCTGGACTGATGTCATGGGTTTGCCTACTGCTGGAATTGTGGTCTACTCTTGGCATGAGAAAGGCGATGTAGCCATCCTCTTGGCTGATGTCTGAAGGGTCAGATCCTTGGGGTTTCCTGTTTCTTCCTCCTCTTGAAGTGCAGTAAGATTCCCTGTGCAGGCTGCATGCCTTCATTCATTCCTGAAACATAGTCAGCTCATAGAAATTTTGCCTTCTATGGCTTCCCATATCCCATAAAGAGCTGTAGAAATCTCTCTTTTATTTTATTTTTTTAACATTAATTTGGCATGGATTTTAAATCTGTTACAAACCTGAGAATGGAATCAGGCAATTTCCTCAGTTGTGTACCAGTTTCTGGAGACTGTGATGTGTCCATCTGGCTTGGAGACAGTTCCCTGGTGCTGGGATCATACAGTACCTCAGACTATTGTCTCAGAACAGTTAAATGGTATTGTGAGTTTGTTTCTGAGAGGTTTTGTACTTCGTATGTAGCACAGGATGTGATGGACAGATGGGAATGGAATCAGTGTCAAAGTGAATCCACAGCAAGCTCTATCTTGAGCAGAAGATATTGGCAGACTTTGAATTCTGAAGTTGGGAAGCAGGTAGAGAACAGAGTTATGAGAATACTAATGAAGGTATATTTATGGAGCTGTTTAGGTTCCAGTGAAATATCAGTGATCTAACTAGAACATTACATGGAGAGGATTTAGCCCTTTAGTCATACCAGTAAAAATGATGTGGATCTTGAGGCAAAATCTTTCAACCTAAAATAGAAACAAGGAAAAGGACAGTATGTGATTGGGTTCATATTGTTCATATTTATGAGTTTCATCTAGCAGCAGAGAAAGCTCATATGGATGTATTTTCTCTTAAAGAGAAGTTGTAAAGGCAAAGAAGTATTTTCTGAAATGTTTTGAAAATTTGTGTAGAAGCCTCGTTCACCTACTCTGTAGCTAACTTTCTAGCTCTAATTTTATGTATCACATTGTGACTAAACAAGATAATGCAGACCTATGGATCAGCCCTATTTGTCTTTTCCTTTATTTCATTGACTGCACAGAGGGGATGAATATGCTGGAAAGTTCAGATCGAAAAGCTATTCTGTAGCCTGGTTGGAACCCAGCCCTCTAGTAAGCACTCAGTATTTTGCCACTAGTGCGTGTGACTGACAGTTTGCTGGTTGGTTTGTAGTTCATATCATCTTCCATTACCTCCTTCAGAAGGCCACTAAGGGCATTATTCTGTTTTTTTTTCCAGCGTTGTGCAAAGCAAAACAATGAATGCTGAATCAATAAAATAATCCACGGTTTAGCTGCTCTAAGGCAAAGAAAAAGCAATTTAAAACTATAAATTATTTATTTTTATTAAGGCATTTTATTGACACCATCTTTTTGTGTTTTACTTGAAATATTATTTGGATCCCATTTATGTGAAAGTCTTTATTTGAAACTTTTTTTCAGACTTAAATTAATAGATTAGTTTT
Source organism: Chiroxiphia lanceolata (assembly GCF_009829145.1). Taxonomy (NCBI): domain Eukaryota; kingdom Metazoa; phylum Chordata; class Aves; order Passeriformes; family Pipridae; genus Chiroxiphia; species Chiroxiphia lanceolata. The sequence goes on from NC_045640.1 coordinate 31,681,278, forward strand.
AGTAGTGAACCAGTTGGAGTTCATCAATTGAGAACAACTGTAGAGAGTCTCTAAGCTAGGCTGGATTTGAAGGGTTTAATTTTAATCATAGTCTGAGAGCTACAGCTGCTTCATGTTTGTTTAGTAATAGAATTGATGAGCAGCTAATTTGAAAGGAAAGCTCAAGCACAGGTGTGAAATTCCTCATGGGTATAAGAGAACTGGCCCTGAAAGTAGGAAGATGGTGCTGAACATATTGCTCTACAGTAAGGCAAAGAGGTTTTTGTTTAAATATTTCTAACCTAGCACACGTGGCATAAATCCCTTGACCCAAATATCCTTCACCTTTTTATCAGAGCACTTAAGTGATTATCCAGTATGTCAGAAACCAGGATTTGATAACCTACTCTGTCGAGTTTTGAATATGTATCTTCAGCTTCCAGGATTTGTGTCTTAGTGATAGCAGTGTTCTGAGCAGGTCTTTAATTTTTTTCCACATGATGCTATTACAGATTGCCTAGAAAAACTAATAGCAATTTGATTTGAGTTACTACTATCCATTCTATGTACACACAGAGGATGCAGAGGTGTGAGTCCTCACCTGGACTAGTTGCCTCCTTGGACTTTGGGGGAGGGAGGATGTAACTTCTGAAAAAAGTCATAATTGAAAACACCTTCTCTGGCATTTCCTACTAACCAGGTCATGACTCTGTAGGCTGTTGTGTTTAGTCCTAGCAAATTCTGCTTTTAGTAAAAGTTCTGATTTGTGATCCCTGTCATACTTGCTGTGATTAGCCCAGTGCCCCTGTAGCAGTTACTGTGAGTCAGAGCTCACAGATGAGAATATTGACTTTGACAACCGTCTCCTTAACATCGTGCGAACGTACAGGCTACTGAGTTATGAGAGCTGAGGAGACAACATGTCATTTGCTCTGTTCCCTGTGCTACAAAATTGGTCATCCCTGTGGCAGGTGAATGGGCTGCTGCTCACAGATATTGTGGTCAGTGTTGAACACTTCTGCTATTAGGCCATGGGTGATTTCCATGGGGCAGGATTCCATAGGAAGGCAGGATGTGTGAGACAGGTGTTGTAGTACAATTGCTATTGCAGTGTTGGAATTCCTTCATGCATCCAGTCCCAAAGCTCCAGTTTACAGCAGGCTAGCATGGAGGAGAGAGCTGTGTGAGATTCAGGAAAATGTGAGGAGACATTTAAATAGTCCTAAAAGATTTTGAACAGAGTATATGTATAAAACCCCAAGCTGGTTCTCTAGTGCTGCAACCTAGGGACAAACTCATGTCAGTGAAAGCATTCTCCAAATTCACATGAAAAGCAATAAAATACCTTAAAACCTTAATTACACTAATGACCTCTGCATTTTCTTGGTAAGATCATAAGCAGAAATACTGTGCATTGCTATTGGTTCAATGCAATCGCCGGACTGTAGGGATAAAAAATTGTTTCTCTGGCTTAATTAAAAATTAGGATCATAAAATAGTTTATTATTAGTGAGGAATGTTACCAGAATTCCTGTTAGGTAATTAGATGTTAGTATTCATCTTATTGCAGATGGTAGTGAAATGAAGGTATACAGAGATATACAGATATTTTGAGACTATGCAAGTCAGTGACAAGGGGAGAAAGTAATGCAAAAAATCTTGAATTTGGTCTTCTGTGAAATAATCAGATTTGCTGTATTTCCAAGTGCAAAGTCATGCAAATCCTTTTGGAGTTAATTGAACATTATTATTAACTATATTTGAGATGAAGATCAGTGAGGAGAGAGACATACTTTTTCAATTATAGGAACCTGAGTTGCTGCTGCTAATTGATTTTTCCTGCTCTGTAAGAGGAGATTCTATGATTTGAAACATGTTTAGATACTTTTATAACTGTGGGTTAATAAGGCAAATCATGGATTCCACAGTGCCTTAATATTGTCCAATTCTGATAGGATTTCCTGTTGTTATGGTTATTGTGCTGGCACAGAATTGATTTCATTTCACAAAAATGGAGTAACTGTTTTTTCTGACATTTTAGTTTCACAATACCTGTCTTAGAGAAAACCACTGTGTTGTGAAAGGCATTGGATGCTGTAGTAAGAATAACATCCTGTGCCTGGAAGGCATTGTGAGCCACTGGAATCAATCCAAGAACCTTATCAAGTACAAGTAAACAATAAAATGAAACCCACTTATCTGAACTGGCAGTAGAAATGGACAATATGAGGAGTGCTCACTTAACCCTGTCAGTACCAGCACAGTAGCAGGAGAAAGCTTTCCTCCTAGTTTCTCTTGTATTCTGTAGGATTCTAGGCTTGCAGGGGGGGAGGAAATGTGTGCATGTGGGTATCTCTATGCACAGATACGCATGCAGGTGAGCTTACAAACCATCTTCTGTTTCAAATAGAAAAATCAAAACTTTGTTTTTGACTAAGATTTAGAGAACTAATACACCAACATGAAAAGGTTGTTTTTCACATGATTTCTGACTACTAATATAAAAATAAAATACTGTGTCTTTGACACAGTCTTAAATAACCCTGTCTGTATGAATGTACTTTACAATAAGAAAGACTAGACGCAGCCTGTGTAACTGTAAAAAGCAGTTATGCTTTGAATGTGATGCAGAATAGAGTAGCAGTCATAATTTATCAAGGGTTGGACTTGATGATCTCAAGGGTCTTTTCCAACCTGATTGATTCTATGATTGGATCAGTTCTGCTCTCTCCAGCAGGTAGATACATATTAAGACTGGATATGGAGTTTACACTGTCTGTGTTGATGCTGGTTTGTCTGTGTCAGGCTTACTGCCATGACTATGACTTCTAACAGGTTGATTGCCTGAGTATTTGACTGCTTTTGTGCCTTACTCTGCTCTTCTCTGAAGTTGATGAACTTCAGAGTAGATTGTTTAAGTTAGTTGCGATATGATTTACAGTAACTCTGCTTTTATAAAGCCCCAACACACACAGATAGGTTTTTAAACACAGCACAGAGTAGTTGTTTGGCTAGAGGCTTCAGGGTCTGAAAAATTTTTTAGCTATTACTAATACTAGTAAACATTATTAATAAAAGTGAGTTTTATAGTATCTTTTATTAGTACTTGCATTCTAGGATCTTTATTCTGCCTGATGGCACTGCAGCAATAAGATGTTGTGTGATTTTAACTTGTTTTCATTGAGTAAGAGGGCATTGTGATCCCGGCAATGTTCTCTAGCTGACCCTGATTGAGCATGTGGGTTGGGCTCAAGGGGCTGGATCTCAGGAGATCCCTTTTGACCTTAGTGATTCTTGGACTGTAAAACAGGAGGTGAGAGAAGGTAACTATGCATTAAGTCATCATAAGTAAATTTAGTTTAAATTCAATCATAGAATAATAATGGGTTAATAAATTCCAACAGAAAATACATAGTATATTCAGCTGTAGAATCATAGAATCATTTAGGTTGGAAAAGACCCTTAAGATCATCAAGTCCAACCATAAACCTAACTCTGTCAGGTCCATCACTAACCCCCAAGTGCCACATCTACACCTCTTTTAAACACCTCCAGGGATGGTGGCACAACCACTTCCCTGGGCAGTTTGTTCCAATGCTTCATAACGCTTTCAGTGAAATTTTTCCTAATATCCAGTTTAAACCTCTCCTGGCACAACCTGAGACTTCTTCTTGTTGCCCTCCAACCCGTTACTTGGGAAAAGAGACTGACACCCACCGTGCTACAATCTCCTTTCAGGTAGTTGTAGAGGGTGATAAGGTCTCCCCAAGCCTCCTTTTCTCCAGGCTAAACAACCCCAGAGCTCAGGAACTTGAATGAGAACACTTGTAAATTGCTAACCATATGAGGAAAATTTGTAGATATTTAGCTGGATGAAGCACATTGGAGAGAAATTATAAATTAAGAAATTAGAAATTTCTCCTTAGAAATTAGGGAGAAGAATTTTGTATGTGTGAAGATAAAGGATACTGTAGGTCTAGCACCTCAGAACTATCTGCATGCTTTCTCACTAAAAGTAATGAAATTGAAGTAAGAGGGATGATGGAAGATAGGTGTGTAAATCGCAGTGCCTGTAAACAGTCTAGGAACTCGATAATGCACTCAAATGGGATTGATGAGGTAATTTCCATCTCAGAATTCTCAGAATTGTTGTAGCTTCAGTTGCAAATATTTTAAACAAAGCAAAGAGATGTTCCAGAAGCCAGGAACAGGGTTTTTTTGAAAGGTAGATTGCACAAAATTAATGTATTACTTTCTTTGATTTGGTACCAGATTTTCTAAACAAAGGTATATATCAAATTTCATCTATTTGGATTTCATTACAGAATTTGATATAGTGACACATAATAAATGATGGCTTAAATTAGAGAAGGAAGTGGAGAACTTGAGAAGTGTTGCTAATGTAAAAAAAAAAAAAAAAAAAAAATTCCCCAAATATTTCCAGGAAAAATAGGGAAGGATGGTTATCACTGTGGGGCTCCTGAAGAGGTCTTACCTGAAACACTATGTGTAGTTATGGTCACTTGTATTCAATACAGAGGAAATGAAAATTGAAGAAATGCAAAGAATTCCTATTAGAATAAAGAAGAAAATGGAGGACATATAAGAAAAGAGTGAAAGAGCTTGACTTGTTTGGCTTAACAAAGGAAGGCTGAATGGGAGATTTTATAGTTTCCTATGAATATATCAGATAACAAGCAGAAAAGAATTATATAAGGTAAAGTTATGATGAGAATAGATGGTGATAAGGTGGATAGTAATAAATGTAAGTGGAATTCAGAAGAAAAACTAGCTTCTTTTAGGATGGAGTTTGACAAGTTTCTAGGACAATTCCTGGGTGGGACACCCATGGTATCAAGGGAATGAACTTAATGACCCTGGGTAAGTCTTTACCCACTTGTGTTCACGTATCTGGTTCTGATGGAATACTGACAGAGAAATATCTCATTTTGTTTTCCAAATCAGTACCAGGAGACAAGTAGGCTGTTAGGCATTGCAGTTTTGTTCTGTAATTTTCACAGTTTGATCAACAATATAATTTTGATCTAGTACCATCTACATGTATGATTTTAAATATTTTATAACATGATTTCTTCAGAAAGCAAAATAGCTATAGCACAAATTTAGTTGTCCCAGCTCTAGTAGTTATTGTTTAAAATGACATATCTCACTGTGTAATAAATTTTGAGTAGACAGTGGTAAGATGAGAAGAGATTTTCTAGTTTTGTTTCTTGGTTATAACCAAGTCATAAACACTTGGAATGGGGATTTGGAACAAATAAAACACCTTCTAAAATTTTTGATACAGATGAGAAAAATGCTATATATCTAGAGATCACCTATATCTAGTTACAGAAATTACTTAAAAAATTTGGATGAAATTTCAGATCTTCACTATTTTATCTCCTCAAAGTAAGCAGTAAATGTAACAAACATGTTTGATGGTGCAGCCATGTTTAACATGTGTGTAGATAAAGCTACATGGGAAATAATGTTTGTCAAATGATGTAAATCAAGGTAAATGCCGAATATGTTCCAAACAGAAGTATCTAGTGAATGAAATAATATGGTATGTGTAAGGAACATGCAGTAATTGCCATTTCTGGGGTTATTCTCTGCTGCTAATAGGAAAAGAAGAATCCATGAGGGTGACGTGTCCCAAGAACCTAGCCTGTAAAAGTACTTAAAGACCAGTGACAAAGTGACCTTGGGTGACTGCCAGATGCCCTCCCAGGTGTTCCTTCATTCCACCTTCTCAACAGAACAGCGGATGAAAAAAAGATGGAAACCCTTGTGGGTTGAGGTAAAGACAGGATCACTTACCCATTACCATCACAGGCGAAACAGCTTGGAGAAAGACAAAACTAACATCACCTTCCCTTGCCCACTCTCCTTGCCAGGCGGAACTTCACTCCATTCTCCTACCTCCTCCCAGCCCCAAGCTATGCAGGGTGATGGGGAATTGGAGGGTTACTGTCCCTCTGACACAGTTTGTCCCTACCATTCCTTCCTCCTCACACTTTCCCTTCCTGTGTGCTAAAGTCCTTTGGTAAGAGTGTGCTACAGCCTGGGACCCTCATGGGCCGCAGTTCCTGCAGTAGCTTGCTCCAGTATGGGTTCTCCATGGGCTGAAGTTTTGTTCAGGGCATATCCACTCACTACAGTGTGGTCCTTCATGTGCTACAAGGGCTTTTTGCTTCACTGTGGTGCTCTTCACGGGCTGCAGGGAATTTCTGCCTTACCATGGTCTTCTGCACAGGCTGCTGGGGAATCTCTGCTTCGGCACCTGGAGCACCTTTCCTTCCTTCTCCACTGTCTTCGTTGTCTGTGGGATTTTCTTCTCACTTCCCTGTCTGACAAGTACTTTCTTGTCCTTTCTTAAATAAATTATCACAGAGGCGCCTGCAGCTTGGCTGTCCTGGGGTGGGTTTGGAGCTGGCATTGGTTTCTCCTCATAGAAGCCACCTGTTGCCATGTAAAGCCAATACTGGACACCTCCTCAGGCCTCTGACATCTGCAATAAAACCAAACCAACTTGAAATAACAACTGGAAAAAATTGTTAAAAGGCAATACACTGAATTACTGAAATTTATTCCAAAAATAAGGAAATTAAATACTTTCCCTGGTCTTTATTACTAACAATTTTTGATGTTAGTCAGTTTCCATTCTTTTCTTGCCTGGCAAAATTAATAGGTGATTTTTTAATTTCATACGCAGAAGTAGTTTTGATGACATGTTTTATGTAACACTCTCAGAAATTACTTCACAATTTGCAGTCTCTTCAAGTCTGGACTATTCTCTCTCTCTCTAGTGCTGTTAGTTTGTGGCACTTGAACATGTAGGAATAGTAATAAGATGAAGGATTTGAGTTTTCTTCATTTGAAAGCTATTACTTTGCAAATGAAGTTCCATTCTCCTCCTGGTAACTTGTTTTGTAAATGGGAAACAGCTGAGACCACTGCAAGTATGGCCACAAACACAGTATGTAGTATCTGTTTTCCCAAACATACTGCATATTGAAAAAATGTATTTTCATCCTTTTGGTAATGTGTGTTTCGATGACGGTGTTAGAAGGCACTTAAAACTAATACAGGCAAACAGTGAGGATTTCACATTTGGATAAGCTCTGTTTGGGAAGGCAGTTATCATACTTACGTGTCCTAACAGTTTGAAACATGGCTTTGGTCTCTTATCTACTTAAAGTAAACTCTAGTTTAAAAATTGCTTTTCATGCAGCAGTACTAAGTATACAAATTCTGAGTTAAAAGGGAATAGTTGGTATTCTCAGGAGGATTACCCCCGAAAGTTCTCCAAGCTCTCTGCTATCTTATGACACATCTGATTTTTTCAGTCATGGGAATAAACTGAAATGTTTGGGCAACAGTTTATTTTTCAGAATGATTTGTGAACCTGAACTGTGGAGTTCAAGTATCATTTTTATCTTTCAGGCTTTTCTTGTGCAAAAAAAAAATTACTAGTTAACTTTTTTTTCTGACCTTCAGGTGAAAATACTGAAGACATACACAGGTATATTAAGAGGCTTTTAAAAGATGTTTTAAAACGTTATTTTGCAGAATTTTCACCCCTAACAAGTTCATTTCTCCAAATTGAATGGTTGAGACAGAGGTATTTCCTTTGCTCTTTATCAAGATAGGTGGAGGTGATTAGAGCAAAATCTGTCATAAGTTCCTAGTATACTTTTATCTTTAGTCCCTAATAGGTTGGTTGTGTCAGCACACACTCTAGGTCAGCCCTTGATCTTTTCAGGAAGCTGTAGGCCACCCAGGTGCTCAGAGAGATGAGGTGAGATAGAAAGGTTTTTTGAGACTGATACAGCATTTCTAGCTCCCACCATGTCTGGAATTTTTCCTAAATTTCCATCTTTAGAAGTCTTTGCAATCAGAGCTTTAATTTTAAGTGAAACTTATAGACTTCTAGTCTCAGGAAGAAAACCTGATTACAAGTAAATTCCGTGTGTTGATAATTACTGCTGACCATATCAGAGGACCACAGTCCTCCTTTGAGAGCTGGGTCACACCTTTTCAAAGGTAGAGAATTTTTCATGTCTTCTGTTTAAAACTGTAGCTCTCTAGAGAAGAATGGGTTTCTGTGGCACTCAGGAGGATTCCTGGAAAGGGAAAAGGTGCTTTGGTCCCATGCAAGATCAACTAGAAATACATATATGCCTTACAGCTATACATACTGGCACAAGATTATGCCTGTGCAGGAGTCCTGGCCTGGACCAGGTATTATTATCTGCATTTATTGCAATTTTTTTTCTTCAGTGGGCACTAAATCTTGAATATAAATTGAGGAAACCTCATTATGTTGCAATATTGCTGAAAGCAATTCAAGACAAGAAAAGTAAATGTTAGAAAAGAATGAAAAGAGAGCTTGTGCGAAAGACTTGTCTTTGACATTGCATTTACAGTAGAATTTCTGCAGCTCAGTATTCTACAGCTGACTACTGCAGCTTTACTTTTCTATTAACCTACAGGTAACTTCTGTCAGAAAATCAAATGGGGAAGAATGAGCGTTTAGAAAGAAATCAATTTTAAAGATTGAATGTTTGTACTCATCAGAAGTTAAGTAAATAGACCATCCATTTCCAAGTCAGTCTTTTGAGGACTTGCATTTAGGTATACATTAGTTACAGGTTATTGATATTAGTAGTTGAAAGCCAACACTGTACAAAGTGCTTTGACAACAAGGACAAAAAGTTTCTTGAAATGCTTACAGTTTTGTTAGGCAGTTTAGCTGAGAGGATAAAGGAGTTATATTGAGAAGCATTGTAAATGAAATTGAGCAAATATTGCTTTAGAATTTTATTATTTACTTTAGATTTTTATGTCTTTTTTAGTGTTGAAGGCTTTCGCTTGTCTGCTGGTTCCATCTTAACTTTCTTCTGTTCTAGAGTGTTGTAAGGTACAGAAAAAAGGGCAGGTGTTTATGTGAGCCTTGTGAAAGATAAATGATAAATATAATTTTGTTCGTAACTTTCATCTAGTTGCAGCCCACTTTGTCAAATATACACGTATTTGCTGAACTTCAACATTCCTGAACCAATTTCAGCAAATCTGTGATAGGAGGCAACTTAATTTAAACAAATATAGACAAACAAGCCACAGTAAACATGGTATAGATTCAGCTTCTCTTCCTGAGTTCTGATTTACAGCCAGTACCAGCACATACTTAGGTGATAAAGTGAGGAAAGTTCACTCTTTAATAAAAGTGATCCAGGATTGTGTATGTAAGGAGATTTCCTTCAAAGACTAAAAATTTCATTTCAGAGCTAATTCTTGCAAGAAATATGAGAAATTGTCTCTTGCTTTTTTCATAAAGGCTTTTTCTTTTGGCAGTGGATCATCCTTAGAACAACCTTCTTCTAGTGCTGTAGCTATCCTTGGGAGTACAGTTAAGGCTTCTAAAATAATAAAAAAAGTGGATTTCCAAAATATTTGATTACTTAAACACTAGCATTTTATTTTTTGCCAGAGAATTGTATGGTCCCATAGCATATTTAACAGACCATCCCTGTCAGAGTTAAACGTTGCCAACATTTGCTTATGCTGGCAATCCCAGCTGTGTGCTTTCAAAATGGAACACACTGTGGGCCAAATCCTACTTGCTTTGCTTGATGATCAGCTTTGGGCCAACAGACAGAAGTTGATAAAAGGTTTTTCAGAGTTAAATGCATGAACTGCTGCATCTTGATCACCAAGGCACGATTCTGTTAGTTCAACTCATCTTTGGATGTGATTGATGTGAATCAGGCACAAAAGGGCCTGGAAAATACACCCTCACCACTCATCCAGTAACAAGTATTTTAAACTGTTTGAGTAATACAAACAGGGTTTTGTCCATTGTTTACTTTTGTAGGATAATTTGAGTTAATTGATGTTAAAATCTCCCAAGGGTACCCAATTAAGGCATTTGAGGAAGCTGCATAGGCATTGCAATAGGCCACAGGAGGGCTGTGGACTCTGTGCTTCCACAGCTGAGTGTGTCTGAAAACAAACAAGAAAAGGGGCAATATTTTGTAAGTGTAGGAACACAGACAAGCTGTTAATATTGTACCTTGAAACTCATGTAAGACAATTTTATTTTGACATTAGGAGATCACCTCTATAGCGTAGATCTTGGGGTACAACTGTGTTATGAATAGATACTGTGTAGCTGCTGTTGCCCACTTTAAGTTTCCACACAAATTTATTCTGTGGTAATTAGAGAATGAACAGTACCTGTATAAAGGATAATGGTATGGATCACAGCCTAATAACAGCTAGCTCTGTGAAGACCTTCTCTTTATCCCAAGCCCTCCACGTTTCCTTTTGCTATATCGAAGACGTTCTGCTACTTAAGCTTTGTGCAAAGTAGATTGAGCTTCATCCCCTGTGATCAGAAAAAGGCTATTCAGCCTATCCAGGTCTTCCAAATATCACTTAAAAAGCAGTGCTTGAGAAACTGAGATAAAGCAGTGATTGCTTCCAATTTATTAGTTTTCGCAGCAGCCTGCTGCTGCTCCCTGTTATTAGTTTCTTAGGCATAATTTGCTATTTGACTCTGCAAGATGAATAGATCATGGGCAGCCCTGCTGAGAAGGACTTGGGAGTGCTGGTGGATAAGAGGCTGAACATGAACCTGCAATGTGTGCCTGCAGTCCAGAAGGCCAACCATGTCCTCGGCTGTGTCCAAAAAAGTGTGGCCAGCAGCTTGAGGGAGGTGATTCTGTACCTCTGCGCTGCTTGTGTGATACCCCACCTGGAGTATCGAGTCCAGCTGTGAAGTCCTCAGCAAAGGAAGGACATGGACCTGTTGGATTGAGTCAAGAGGAGTGCCACAAAGATGATCAGAGGGATGAAGCACCTCTCCTAGGAAGTCACTCTGAAAGAGCTGGCAGTGATCAGCATGGAGAAGAGAAGGCTTTGGAATAATCTAATTGGACCCTTTCCGTGCTTGAAGGAGACTTATAAAAAAGAAAGGGACAAACTTTTTAGCAGGGCCTCTTGCAGTAGGAAAAAGGGTAATAGTTTCAAACTGAAGAAGGGTTGATTTAGATTAGATATAAGAAAGAAAACTTTTACAATGAGGATGACAAAACACTGGCACAGGTTGCCCAGAGAGGTGGTGGATGCCTTATCCCTGGTAGCATTCAAGGTCAGGTTGGACGCGGCTCTGAGCAATCTGATCTAGTGAAAGATGTCTCTACTCAGTCCAGGGGGGTTGGAGTAGATTACTTTTAAAAGTCCCTTCCAACCCAAACCCATTGTATGATTCTATGACTCAGGAAGCAAAAGGTAAGTTCTCTAATTTAGCTTGATGCACTGCATTTAGATGCACATTTACAGCAATGTGCATGTGCCTGTAAGTGTGTGCATATATCCACAACCTGTAAATTTGTGCAGGGCACTATTTCATGCGAACTCTTTACCAATTTAAGATTACACATGAGAAACATGGAGAGGGAGACAGTTTTCTGTATTCATTTATTTATTTATTTAACTGGAGCATAAGGGTTCTTTGTCTATGGTAACTGTGCTTGACTTACAGAAGAAAAAGCTGCAGAGGGGGAAGCTGGAAAAGGGGAAAAAGCAGGATGACATCTTCTCCTTGAAATATGAATAGAATAGAATAGTTCAGTTGGAAGGGTCAGCAATCATCTAGTCCAACTGCCTGACCATGGGGATGAACAAAAGTTAAAGCATATTGTTAAAGGTGTTGTCCAATTACAACTTAAATACTAACAGTTTTGGGGCATCAACTACCTCTCTAGGAAGCCTGTTCCAGTGTTTGACTATCCTTGGGAAAGAAATGTTTCCTAGCATATGAAGATTTTCCTTCCTAACATATGAAGATATGTTTCCTATATGAAGATAGAAATAATAACTGGATACCTAGTGCTTTCACTGAATGTTTTTATAGAGTTGAAAATTGTCAGGGAAGCTGTTTCCAATGGAGTCCTTAGAGAGCTTTGTATTCTGTGAACACATGAATAATTGCTCTAGGTTCCATAAGCATAAGCTATTGTGTGGAAAGGAGGTGAGGCAGTCAGTATAATGGTATTTTTCGCACTGAAAACATGTCCAAGTACTTTTGCAAGAAACAAGAAATATTAAGAACAGTCTGCAGCACCAAAATCCTGTGTTTGTGTTCGCATGAACAACTTTGGTTTTATTTTTTTTCCTGTGAAACAAAGATTCTTAGTTTAAAAAACTGTTGGAAAGGAGATCTGCTCTTATAATCCCCAAACATCTTTTTTGGAAGACTTCTGGGAGGAAAGTGTGTTGAGGTTAGAGTTGAAATAAGAGGGGATAGATGACCTAGTGCTCCAATTTGACAGAACAAGATGGAGAAAATTCTGAGTAATTGTGTGTGGGAGTATTACACATACTCTATATGCAGTATGAGGGAAAACTGCTTAAATGTTGCAGTGGCTTTGTGACTTTGACCATAACTTAAAGTTTCATCGTTTGTGATGTTGAGAAAGTGGTTCAGTTCCAAAGGGACCTTATGTGTAGCTGTGTTGTTGAGAAACTGACTTACGTAATTGTTTTTGAGATACTTTTTTCTGGTAAAGTGATGATAGATAATGAAATCCATTTTAGTTTGCTTTATAGGTGGCACATATTAGAAGGATAATGGGAATCTACTCAGTGAGAAATGCATGTTGAGTAGAGAAATCTGATGGTAAAAGTGTGGTAATGTAGTAGATAAAAATATAACACAGGATCTACTTTCAAACAGAGGGTAATGGGATATTGCAGAAGAAGAAATTGAAGAAGAACTTCTATTTCCCCGCAGTATTCCCAGTTTTCCAAGCACAGGAGCAGTCCTCCCTGACTGACTTGTATTGTGTCCCGTGTTTTGTTACTCTTCTCACCTGTTTCCCCTGCTATATGAGTGTATAACGATTGATAACGTATGAGAAGGTGAAAAACAGAGCACTAGCAGCATGTAGGGAAAAAATAAATCAGGTATGAATGACAAGGTATGTCAGCTTTTTATTGTTCACTTCCCCATTCTGAGTCTTCAGTCCAGTATTCCTGTTACACTCAGCAAATCAGTGTTCATTTTTATTTTTGCTTTATAGTCAGTTTTCTTATATGGTGAATATACCAACAATCACACAACTTCACAAGCCCCTCTGATTTTTAGAAGTGGCAGGGGGATGCCATGAGGAGTCAAAGCAATCTGTCTTCCAGCTGCAGAGTTTAGTTTTATATGTCAGGGACACTTAAACAGTTCTCTTTACTGCTTTTTCTTCCTCAGAACAATTCAAACATCCAGATTTCTCATATATGGTACTTTAAACAAGTCCAAAGCTGTTATCTGACAACCCTTGTTGACAAAACCAATTATTCCCACTGTTATAATATCACCTTGTTCTCCTCTTCCTCTTCTCCCCCTGCCTCTGTGCCTTTTGCAGCTCTTTTCCTTAGCCCTTGCTTTTCCCTTCTGTTTGTTTCAAACCAGAGGTAGGTCTGAGAGTAGAATGGGATGCTTTCATTTCTGTTGAAGATTAAGCCTTGGGTTTGCATGGGAGATGATAGAAATAGGCTTGGTGCAGTTTTTTGGTAATAAGTTCAGCACTTGATGTGCAGACATGATCCTACACTCTGTGGTGGAAAGATGAGCCATAGCTTTTTTTATAACAATGCTAATTTTTTGGGCACTGGGGATCCTAAGACTGAAATAGAGATAGTGAAGAAAGATTCAGATTTAGGCTAATCTTCCATTGTGTGAATTGATGTGCATGCTTATATGTACAAGATTCTTGTCATTGTACTTTTGGTAACTGTACTTAATCTTACTTCCCTAGCAAGTAATTTAAGGTAGTTACCTGCAGCTGTAAGTGTCTGATTGCTTTCTTCCCTGATGACTGTCAGAACAATATAAACCAGAAAGCAGAAGCTGCTTTTGGCATTAGATCTGTACTATAGGCAGCTCATCCAGTAGTGTCAGGAAATGATTTAAGAAGGATGTCCAGGAGCTCAGTATCTAATTTCACTCTGAGAGCTCCCATATCAACACTATACCAGTGTAGATCCATAAGCAGAGGCAGACATGACAAACAGATGTTTGGTGAAGAAAATAACTTCTCAACCAGATGGAATGAAATCACAGGGGCATGAAGTAGCTAACCTAGTAGCCTAGTGTCACTGTGAAGCTACTGCACCCTCTTTTCCCCTTTGCGCTGGATCAGTCTGAGTTTGGTTCCAGATAACCTGTTGCTTATCATGGTTGGGTGTTTTGGCTCAGTCCTAGATAGCGAGGCTATCAAAGCTCTGACTGCCCACTCCTGCTGCTTCAGCAGTATTCTTTTGTAGTTTGCCCAGCATCTGTTGTCTGCGCTGTCTGATTGCAGGTGCTCCTGCTTCTTCCTTCTGTCATGAATAAATATTGATGCCTGGTGTTGTAATGTGCTCAGTGAGACAGAAAAAAGTTTTTCTCATACAGAGGTAAGTTGGGTCCACTAGCATTTCTTTGGTGTCTTACAGTCTACTTGCAGTTGCAATAAGATGTTATGCGTTATCTTGGAGTTCAGTCTCCAAACCCCTTGCAATCAATGCAGTCTTGAAGAGACAGGAATTTGAAATGAGAGAATACATGTCTGATGCAAATAACATTACAATATTAATTGAATCAGCAAATATGCACAGGATGCAGAAAATATTAATAAAATATACAGAGAAAGTTGCAGGCTTAGTTTCTCTGGATTAGGTGTTATGGTGTCTGCACTCTAAACTGATCTCTGGGGTGGGTTTTGAAATGCTGTGTTTTTTCTTTGAGGTAGATGACAATGTTCTTTTCCATGGGAGAAGTTACTTCATTGTACCTTTTTTTTTTTTTTTTCTGTTCTTCAGTGGTGATTGGCAAACACAAATCTGTACTTTTGGCCTTTTGGCTTCTACATAACGAAAGATAGATTCTATATATATAGAAAATAATATAACAAATGGTAGATTTGTTATATTTAAAAGCAATGTCTTTTAAATTTCCAAGGAAGTGAAATGGTAGAATGATGTAGAGACACTCAATTCCCTTCACCTACAAGAAGCTTTGTCCTCCTCAGGATGTTAGGAGGAGCTTTGAAGTCCTGGGAAAGATTATCCTGCCAACAGCAGAAAGAGAATGGTATTAATCTCCTGCAGAGATGTAATTCTTTAGGTACTAATGAACTGCTTTCGTATTATAATGCAAGTAACAAACAGATGGTCTTTCCTTTTGTAAGAGCTATTTTAGGGTTTTCAACATTACATTGAGATAAGACCTATTAAAAACAATCTTATGTACAGATTGAAAAATAAACCTTTCTCTACAGCAACCATTAATAAATGCATGCCGCGTAGTCCTTTTTTCTGTATTTTGTGAAATTCTGAAACACGAGAGGCTGATGAAGTAGAGTGGAGGATATAGTGCCCATAGTGGAAACAACAAATGAAAGAACTTGTTTTTTGAGTAAGAACTGGAGAGTCTGTGTACATTCATTTTCGACTTGGCCTGACAAGCCATGCTGCAGCTGTGGAGTGATGTCTCAGTGAAAGACTACTTGCTAATTCACTGACCCGTAACCTGTTCATCAGACATGATGCTTAAATGACTGTCTAGATGAAGATTGTTAATGAGCTCCTGGGAGCTTGGCGTTATTAACAAAAGAAGAATAAGTTGTACTGGTTGTCTACACAGTTGTAGTTGTAATATCCAATTAATATTTAGAAAACACTGTGGTCTTGGATATTTGCCTCATGCCAAAAATTAGTTAGCCAGGAAAAGTACTGTTTATGTCTGGTATCAAGAACAAAAAAGCATAAAGGCCAGACTGATGCTGTCTGAATGTTCCCATAGTTTGATATGCAATTTAATTTTTGCAAAATTTCTTCTGTAAACAAAAATGCTAAGTAAAATCCAACAAGAGCTAATAATATGTGGAAATGTGTATCAAAACGCTGTTAATATACATAATGCTCTCCAGGAAAATACACACGGGGAGTTACTGGTACAAGGACAGAGACATGATTCAAGGGTCTCAGTACATGCTTAGGTGAAAGGATATTCTGAGAATTAATGCGTATTCTGAAACTGAGCCCCTTTGAGTCCTACGTCAGGAGTAGTGGGTTTTCTATCCTAAAATTCTCCAGAATACGCGCCTTCCTGAACAGATGCATGAAAGTGGAGTCAGCACTTTACACAGTGTCTTGAACAGGATTTTTAAAAGAGAAATCATAAGAATGGACACTTCCTTGATGCTTTTTTTGCCCCTTCTGCTTTTGTCTCTTCTCTCCTCCCTCCCTGTATGGGTATCCCCTATACCTTTTTTCTTCACTCCTTTACAATTTCATCTTTCTTTTTGGGTATGATTTTCAAGGGGAGGGTCTGCTTCTATCCTTTCCTCTGCCTTTTCCTATTCTTAATAATAATAATAATAATAATACAGAGGGTTTTAACAGATACAAGTTGGAACTGGCAGTGTATAATGCAGTAAACTCACACCTTGCTCTTTTTACTCCCTTAGGTAAGTAGTGTGTCTAGAGAGAATACAATGGCAGATAATTGGGATTTATTCTTAACTACTACTCATGTTTTACTATGCATGTATTTACAAATATTGAGCAGTAGAAACTGTGAGAGAAATCTTTCCTTCATTAATTACCATTGACTCTTCTAAAAAGAATAGTTAAAATCTTCATGCTCAGATTGCTAGGAATTGGACTCTATGATCCATTCTTATCAATACTATTATTATTATTATGGTCTGTTGTGTTGCTGTGAGGGTTGTCTCCAACACCACCAAGATGTGATAAGTAAAGAAATAAACTAATTTAGGAAATGTGAATTTGGATGCTTCAAAAGAGTCATCCATAAAACTTGTATGCACTATATTTGTAATGCAGTATATTTGTACACAATTTTGGGGTGCATAGTATCTGACAGATTTTTTCTGCTTCTTAGAAACATATTCAGATATTGCAGTGTTGATATATACTAGTATATAAAGTAGAGGAAAAAAACAGCTTTAGTTAAATTTTAAAAGATGTTGTACTTTTAAAAGCGACAAAGATCTGTTGCAGTCACCCGCTAGAAATAAATGGTCTTCATCACTGATACTGAAAGAATGAAGTGTTTGTGGTGATTGTTTCACTTTCTCCTGTGGTGGTTTGCAGTGGGTCTGTAAAAGTGCTTCTCTCTACAAAAAGAGTGATTAAGGTTGTACACTAACTTGTGAGGGAAGCTAAACCCTATACTTTTTCCATGGTTTCCATGTTGTGAATGCTTCTGGCCTCAACTTTAATGGACACTTCTCATTTTACATCTGGACCTGCACAGCTGTATACATTAGTCTAACTAGATCTAATTGAGCTATGTATGCTAACAGGGCTTTCCACCAGCATCATATGTACCTTTCTACAGTATGTTATTGTCACAGGTGTGCTAAAAATGACAGGAACCTGATGGAGTCACATCAATCAAATCTGACGTCAGTATTCCCTATTTTTAGAAGTACATGAGAGTATGATCTTGCAAACTAGCATGCTCATTCCTCTGTTAACCTAGTACTGCCATAGGAATACTGTCATGATTTAATGCCAGTATATGTGACCCTGTGCTAAGCCAGAGGGACGTACATACACCCAATGCCCACTGGTGGTTACTATGCTCTGTAATTTAACCCTGTAATTCAGTAAGGTTTAAAAAACAGCTAAATAGTTACCACATGGTGCAAAATTAGCAATAGGGGACTCAAATTTTCGTGCGGTATTAAATCTGCACATGGAAAATGTTAAATATCATCCTCAATGCTATCCATGTGTTTAGTCACATTGAATGAAAAGCTTATAAAGCATGACATTATTTAATTTTTATAAGGTTTCCCACAACCAGTAAAATTTATTGCAGTTGCTTTGAAAAGCTTTGTGCAGGTGCCGTTTGAGCTGAGCTCACTCAAGTCAGGACATCACACACACTATGTACAGTTAGTCACTGGATACATAGTATGGTCTTTATGTAATCCCATAGTAAATTGATTTTTAGTAATCCAATACTTTGGTGGGATTGTGTTTTTATAATTCACATGCAGAAATATTGAAATATAATCCTCAAAAAAGTGTGACATGAGAATTTGCCATGGTGAAGAGTCTTCTGACATTGTGCAAGGGGATCTGTGGTTCTCTGTAAAAGTGGTCACATTTCTTTATTTCTTTTCTCATCTCATAGTCCAGGGAACTAACTTCAGGAATACCAACATCTGCACAGGAAAGGTACTAGACATTTGCTGACCTGGGTTCAGCCCTACACTGATAAGTGCCGCTACTGATACATCAGGGATATTAATTTTGAGAGTCAAGAGGGAGTCACTTTCTCTGTTGGTTTTGGGTATGTAGTTGAATTTTCCTTTTCTCTCACTTAAAACTATTCAGCAAATTCACAGAATCACAGAATATGCTGAGTTGGAAGGGATCCACAAGGATCATCGAGTCCAACTCTCAGCTCTGCACAGGACCATCCCCAAGAATCACACCATGTGTCTGGGAGTATCATCCAAATGCTTCCTATACTCTGTTAGGCCTGGTGCTCTGACCACTTCCCTGCGGAGCCTGTTCCATCACCCAAGCACCCTCTGGGTGAAGAACCTTTTCCTAATATCTAACCTAAGCTACCCCTGACATAACTTCAGGCCATTCTGTTGGGTCCTGTCACTGGTCACCATAAAGAAGAGATCGGTGCCTGCCCCTTCTCTTCCTCTCAAGAGGAAGTTGTAACTGCAATGAGGTCTCCCCTCAGTCTCCTCCAGGCTGAACAGACCAAGTGACCTCAGCTGCTCCTCATATGGCTTCCCCTCAAGGCCCTTCACCATCTTTGTTGCCCTCCTTTGGACACTCTCTTAAGAGCTTAATATCTTTTCTATATTGTGGTGCCCAAAACCGCACACAATATTTGAGGTAAGGCTGCCCCAGTGCAGAGGAGAGCAGGACAATCACCTCCCTTAACAAGCTGGTGATGCTTCGCCTGATGCCCCCAGGACACAGTTGGCCCTCCTGGCTACCAGGGCACTGCTGACTCATATTCAACTTGCCAGGGACCAGGACCCCCAGGTCCCTTTCTGTGGCACTACTTTCCAACATCTTGTTACATAGTCTGTACGTACATTTGGAGTTGCCCCAACCCAGGTGCAGAATACGGCGCTTTCCCTTGTTGAACTTCATATGGTTGGTGATTGCCCAGTCCTCCAATTTGTCAAGGTCTCTGTGCAAGACCTCTCTGCCTTTGAGGGAGTCAACAGCTCCTCCCAGTTTTGTGTCCTCTGCAAACTTGCTTAGTATCCCAGTCCTGCATCAAAGTCATTTATGAAGATGTTGAAGAGCACAGGGCCTGTGGAACCCCACTAGTGACAGGTGTCTCAGTTTAAAGAGACTGGAGTGTTTTTCAAAGGAGGATGAGTTATGAGGTAGACCAAACTCTCTCTCTCAGCAATTGTAAATCTGAAATGAAGAGGCTCCAATCGAGGAAGTATGGAAAAAGGAAGAAATAACAACCCGTTATTAAAGGATATGTGTATATTAGCAAAAACAGTAACAGAACACAAAAACGACTAAACAATAATCCTGTACCCAAAAGTCCCCTTCAAAAAAACCAGTTTGATACTTCTCTGTCCTCTAGCACAATTCTAATCACGGTTGGCAGCAACGCTGTTGGATCACTGGAGGAGCAGAGCCTGCAGTGCTCAGTATTGGTCAGCAGGGGGCGCTGTTGGGCTCTGGTGGTCGCCACGTGGGGCCCTGGATCTCAGGAGAAGCTGGAAAATGGAGATTCCCCCCCCCCCCCATCAAGGAGGGGAAGTGGAACAGGGGAAAGAAGGGTGGTTTCCTTCCCACTAAACTCACGCTGTCTGCGGCTGGCTGTGATCAGGACTCCCCCTTTTTTGTTGATGAGCACAAACTCTCCAATGAATTCTGAGCAGATTTGGGCTGGGGCAGGGCAGCGCGCAGGCAAGCTGATGCTGGGGGGCAGGCAGATGACCAGGTTGAGAGCAAAACGGCCTTTGATTTTTTCTAACACACCTTGCCCCTGTTAAGGCAAAAAGTGAAGTGTCCCCAGTTTGCAAGGAGAGGAGGAGAAAAAACTCCTCTCCCCTTCCTGCAGTTTTGGATGGACCATTATTCTGGAATGCAGGTCGACCGCTAGTTCTTTTGTATAGTCAATCACCCCTTCCCCCTCCTTGTTCAACCTCCTTCTCTTACACTGGGACAGGGGAAAGGAAAATTTCTACTTGGATTTTTAGAACAAGTAAACCTATGACAACAGGTCACCAGTCTGATGTTATCCCATTCATTATCACCCTCTATGCTCGACCCATGAGCCAATTGCTCACCTACCACATGTTGTGGGTATTCCTGGTACATAGGTGATATTTAGGAACTTGCTTATGGTCAGGGATTTAGAGTGGGACTGTATGCCTATATGAGAGTGTAGATGGAGTTATTTTGTTCACAATTAAGTTGGGATTTGTTCCCAAACATTAAGCAAGGAGTACCTTTGGAGCCTGAAATTCGGTTCCACTGCGATTCATATCTGTGACACTCTATCTCCCTCTGAACAAAAATAATGGTACCTGCTAAAGGAAATGTTGAAGGCTATTTTCCTCTCTATAACTGAATCCATGTTAGGACACTATGGAAAACTGTCCATAAGGAGGAAAGTGAGATTCTTCTCTAGCCCTTAGTTGACCAAACTTCCCTGCCTTGATGACTAGTGCATACTCAATATTTCAAGCAAGGCTTTCATTGAGGAAGAGGGAAAAGGACACTTTCAGATATCATATGGAGGCAAGTGAGAATCAGAACTGACTATCAAACGTGCATTCATACATCCCTTTTCTGGGTTAGAGGTGTCCCATCCACCTAAGATGATATTTATGTGAATGAGATCCCATGAATGAGACTCCCACTGTGTTAAAGTCATATCAGATAACTTAACATCAATTCAGTGAAAGGATTTAAGGTCAAACTGGGTAAGGAAGAGGCTACAGTGAGCCATTGCCCACATCAGGGTCTGGTATTGGCACGTCTCCACCCACTTGATGCCTTCTGGGTTGCAGCCAGCGTGGAGCCTTTTGATGGCAGTGTACCTCAGCCAACCCAGGCTTGCCCCTGACCGATGAGGCAGCAGAAGCCCAACTCATGGGGGTCTCATTGGTAGTAACAGCGCTACCTCCCACGCTGCTGCCAGACTTTACCCAGCTTAACCACCTTATGGGTCAAGGCTTACGCTACTCTCAGTTAATGCATTTTGCCCGTAGTATGGTAATGATTGTTACTGTGTGACCTGCTTATGTCTTAAGTCCCATGGCAGTTATTGATTTTGTGTTAGAATTCTCATCTTTGCCTGTGGTAGTGGCAACAAACAATATGTTGGCAAGGAAGGGTGTGGCTATTTAAATAGGTTAATGGATGGTAGACTAGGTGTCAATATGCAGCCTGTCTTGTATCTGGCAGGTGTCTGCATGCTTTTCTTAGGTACCTGAGGAGAAGATAAGTAAATTGCTTATCACTGGAACACAGGCAATTTATTTGTTATAAGGAACAAATACTTTCCACTGGGGCAATTATTGCAGAATAGCTGATGAGTTCCCAATTCATGCTGTAGATGATATTTCAGTAATTTATTTCTCCATCCACTCCCTGAACTCCGACCTCTCCCCACTCTCATCTTTGCCCATGGAAATTAGAGCTTGATCAATCTTTCCATGGACATCAGTGTGCATTGGATCAAGACTTTATCCTTTTACCTCTGTTAATTTGAGCCCTTGTTTCTCTGAAAATTAAGTCTAGTGATTACTTGCCATCAAGTTTTAGTAGCTCTAAATCTTTGTAGATATTCAGATGCTTGTGGTAACCAGTTTAATTTTTTTCTAATGCTTTCTCTAGTATTTACTTGTAATAATAATTTTGCTTGTAAAAATAATTCTCTTACTGCACATCCAAATCTTGGAAGGTCTGAAAAAAAGTTAAATCTAAGTTGTCTAAAAGTCATTAAAAACAGTAAGAACAGACTTTTACAGTTGTCTGTGTATTGAGAAAGAAAATCTGAAGTCGCAGAGGTACAGTTCAATGTACTGCAGTATGATCTATCCTTCTTGCTACTCTTGTAGTGGTAATATCTTCTTCCTGGGAACTGCTTTTGGCTGAGAGTGTTTAACCATATATCACCTTCAGGCAGGTGGCAGGTGATCAAAGCCTTGAAAAGCTGCTAAATGTAACTACCTAAGTGTCAGTGGTTTGGATATATTTTTTTTCCTAACCACAACACTTTTTTCTTCTGAGTTTCTTTAATGTAAAAATAGAGCCAGAACAGGAATTGTCAGAAAGCTTCACAGTGCAGTCACAGCACTTTTGAAGCTGGTTCTAAAATTTTTGTAATGCTTCTTGAAAGTCAAGCAACCAGAGATGTCTTCACAAGCTAGACTACGACAGCTGTTCTTCACAAATAGTGATTCTGTAGTGTACTGACCTTTTCTCTCATGTAGGCACACAGAAAGTAGGTTATTTGCAGGGGAGTCTGAAAATATAAGTGGAGATTTAGTAACAGTAATTTTTTAGATATAGAACACTCTTTCAGTACTCATTTTTTGCTTATTGTGAAAAACTTCCCAACTTAGAATTTTCCATCTGAAAAAATATGAAGGTTAGACGTAAAAACTGTATAAAAAAGAACACAGTAGGATATGCAAACTATCCAGCCCACCCACAAACTTTTACTGAAAAGAATAGAAATCACACATTATCTTTTTTCTTTTTTCTCTTTTTTTTTTTTTTTTTTTTTTTTTTTTTTTTTTTTTTAAATCAAGAGATCCTTTATGGTCTAGCAGAACAGGAAATAGCGAGCTTAGAAAATAGATGCACACAATGCAGGTAGAGAGAGATAACAGTTCCTTGTTGCTAAACTCCAGTTCCTTGTTGCTAAACAATAAGTTTACTTGTACTGTGTGTCCTCATTATGAAGCTTTCCAAGTCCGTCTCGAGGGCCAAACCATTAAAGAAAATTAAAGACCTATAAAGTACACAGTATTTGTTTTACAATTACAAGACAAACTTTTTTTTTAAAGAGTAAGGACTTGCAAAAATTGAAGCATTTTGATTCCCCTAAAAATCTTGTGAAGGAAACATAGAGACAGAAATAATCCAATTTCTGTATGAGCATTCTGTTGAACTGATTACTGCCATACTCACATCATTTGTCCTAACTGTTAAAGGTTGGATTTAAGCCCTGAAGCATATGAACTCCATTGAAGAGACAACCTTGTCATACTTGATTTTTTGATCGGAGTCCCACTAATGCAGACTTTGATTGAAACAAATGAAAAAGAAAGCATTTGTATGACAGACTGAACACTCCCACGCCTATCCAGGACACTGTGCTGGGAGGTTTCCTGTGAGAGTCCCAGGACCAGCATTGTTTTCAGTTGAACACTCCTTTTACACTGAAGTACTGGCTCAGAATAATTCCATTCGTAGCAAAAGGTAGAAGAGGAATTCCTATGGTCCACAGAGAGAGCATTGACTGCTGAGGAGAAGGCAGAACAAGTGTGCTGATAGTTTCCACACCATTGTGCTTATTAACATCTCTGAATTGCATACTCTGTGGAGGTTCACTGAGTATCTATTTCCTTTCTTCCCCTGCTCTCACACCCCTGTGGGTACTTGACTGAATAATGATTATGGTATTGGTGCACAAATTTGGCTGAAAAGCTCCATGGCAAGGGTTGAGCACATAAGTAAAAAATGACACTCCCACCCCTCACTACTCTTTTTATCTGAGGGGAAAAATATTGAGCTTATTTCAAGTGTTTTGTGATCATAATGCCCTATTTCTTTAAGCCATATCTGCTGGAGGGTTGCGTTTTTTAAGTATGACTCTTCACTGACATAAAATGCACCTAGATCAATTCACAGGGAAAGAGTTAATCCTAAAAGTTTTTATTTTTTTCAGGGAGTTGCCACTAACACTGAAAAAGCAACACAAGCTGTGCCAAAACTGTCTATAGTGCCTAATAGAATTGTTCTATAGTGAAGTAGTTGTCTTGTCTCTATGGTTCGTCTTCTCTCAGCACCTGCAGGAATATTTTACAGTGAGACACCTGTTCTGTATAAAAGTAATATTTCATTGCACTTTTGTCCACTGAAATCTGCATCGAGTTCCAGAGGGATTCTACTCCTTTAAATGGCTGCTAGGAGCTATAAAGCTATATGCCTTTAGTGTTGCATGACTGGCTTCTTTGAAGGGAATCTGGTACTATAAAAAATTTAAGTGATCATTTAGACAAGACATAATTAAGTGAACAGAGCTAATGAAACAGTGCAGGAGTGTAATCAAATATGAAATTCCAAATGCCCCCTATGGGCACTTGCTTGATGAATGACTACCCAAAAGCACTGGCCCCATCTTTTGAGAGCATGTATTCATTTATTTTATACTTTGAATAACGGAGCATCCATGATACCTTTACATATTTCATTAGCATACATTTCAAGCTCGGAGTTGTTCACTAAGGAATCAAAACCAGAGTCATTTTAGTAGAGACATGATTTGTTCAGTAACTGGAAATCTGCCCTAGTATTGCAGGCTACAGTAAAAGTTTTATTTCTGAGGATGTAGGCGAGCTCCTTTTGTTCATGTCATTCTAGAGGACAAAATTATTGTCATGTGTTGTTAGTAGCTGACTAATCCTCATCTTCTGGAAAAGGATGACTTACTTGAAAGTACTCACCTCACCCACGCTTCTTGTGGAAATTAATGCTTCCTGGTTCACTGTGGCTCTGAATTGGAGGAAACCTGGGGAGAAGTAACATTTAGATGACTGGGCTTTGCTGCACTTACACAAACCATTCCATGTCATAGTCAAGGTCTGTTAAATTACAGTGGAATAACTATGGCTCAGCATTGGAGTGAAGCTCAGGAATGAATTTTTCAGTATTACTGTGATGGCTGAGTTTTCTAGGGAATTTGCTTAGAGTTTTTATTTTAATCTACACACAAAACTAAAAAATACCAACCCTCAGAAATTGAACAAATGCAAATCTTAAGCATGTTTCTGCTCAGACTTGCCCCTTCATAGGAATGAGATTATTGCACTCATCCATTCATTCATCTTTGGTAAAACTGCTACCATTCTTATACTGCTTTCATTCTACCAGTATAATTTCAAACAGGCAAAGACTTGTTTTAAAAATAAAATCAAGTATACCCCAAAAAACTTTTGGGAGCCACTTTGATTTCATGCTCTGCCTGTCAATATGAATATACAAAAGCATGGCAAAGAGTAGGGCAAGCTGCATATGTGAACTGACACTTGGCATTTTTACTCATTAAGGCAAATGCAAAGGGTAAAAATATGATGATGACCCAATTCATGTCACTCACCTGTATCTAAGAATACAACTGTTCCAAAAGAGGGCACTAAAGTACCTAATGGCTGAGACCTCCTAGGACCTGAGTGATAGATCACAAGAGAAAGTAAAGGTCATAACAAAAGGCGGTTGTCAACTGTTCTCTGTATAATCCTACAGTGTATTTTAAAATATTCATCTTATAAACACATGGAGATCTATATGAGGAAATAATGTTAAACAGGACAACAGGAGTTGCATGATTTTTTCAGCACAGAAAAAAAGCCACCTCTCAGTGTTTTGTAGAGCAGGGGCATCAAAAATGATCAAAATAAAGTATGTTTTAGTACGTGAACATTCTTTGGAGAAGACTGCAGATTTCAGATGCATCTCTCAAGTGCTTATTGATGGTCCTTTTTACTCTCTCTTGGTGCAGTTGGAACTACTCAGCATTCCTTATTCAAGCAGAACTGATATTATTCTGATGTAGAATTCTACTAGCCAGAGGGCACAGAATTCAGAAACAGTTTAAAAATCTGATCAGGAATTAGCTGAGGAGTTGATATGGTTTGAAACTGGCTCCCTGCCAAATCTCCAAACCTTACCACCAGAAGTCCCCCCCCAAAACCTCAGGGAGAAGAGGGAGAAAAACAACCAAGAAAACCCGAAACGAGAGAGAGACAGCTAAAGTGATATATATAAATATATTTACACTTATGTTACAACTGAAATATATACAATTTAAAACATATACAATTTCACAAGGGAAAGGGAAGGGGGAAGGGAAAGGGAACAAAACCAAAATAAAATATATATATATCCCAATCAGTAGCCCGAGATCTAGTAGCTAAAGAGTTAGCAAAGAAAATATCCCACCACTCTCCTTGGGACAACCGAGAGTCTCTCTGGGATGATCGCCGGCAAACTCCGCCTCCCAAGGTCGACAAGGCCCTACCAGGCCTCGCTCCCCAACCCGGCAGACTCAACAGCAGGGAACCTGCACCTCCAAGCCGCCGGAAGGAAAGAGAGCGAAGGCCTCTCCTCCTTTCTTCTTATAGTCGGGCTTACGTAAAAATTGTAGGGAATACTGGGTAAATCTGGACCCTTCCTTGGTTACAAACTGGTCACCAAGGAAGGCCTAGCCCAAACCACCACAGGAGTATCAAGAGCTGTATTTGTATTTAAAACTTGATTTTGAAGTAAGATCTCAGAGCAACATGTTTAAGAAGATTAGTGAGAAATTTGTGTTCTTAGCTTGGTGTTAGTTGCTAAACCACAGCTACAAACTAAGAATGTAACACCTTTTGCATATATACACACTCATATATGTGAAGACTATAGATAAATATAAAGCTTTTAGAAGTAACTACTGATAGACATGTGTCAATGTCTGCCTGCTCTTTTTTTTTTTTTCAGAAGGCTTGACTTTAAAGAGTGTTGTTAGCCAGTCTGCTTTCTCTAGGAGATTTTAGGTTTGTTTTGTAAGCCCAGAAGTTTGTGGGTGATACTGAGCACGAATTAAGAGCATAATACAGGAAGACTAAGCACAGGAACTTCTGGTATTCAGTTCTCCTGAGACATCAGGATTTACAAATCCTTCCAGATAGTAGGATTTTTCTCCTAAATATTAAGAGATGGATGAGTTTTAATTGCTTGTCCACCAGCCTGTGTTTGCTCCTGAAAATAGAGGGATTAAGTGCAATCAGTAGTATTTTAGTCTTCTGAAAGACTGGGGAGTTCTTTTCTCCACTGCTTTGATGCAAATGAATTGTTAGTGACACAGTTGACTCAAGGTTCTTCTTTATTAGCACTTTGACTGCAATGATCAATCTGCATGTCTTTACTCACCTCGAATGTCCATATAAGCATCACTGAATATGTCACAGAGATACCTGTGATATCTCTTAAAGTATAGAGTTATGCAAAATTGTGAAGAGGTGGTTAGTATTTCTAATGGCAACCTAGGAATCTGTAGAAAAATGTTGCATTTGATTCAAGCAGAAAATCTTGTTGTTCTTTAGCTGAGCTTAACCCTTCTGATACATATAACGTAATTATGAATATACCTAAATTTGAGCAAGCAGTAGAAGTTTCCTTTTTTAATGCTTCTCTTTTTTTTTTTTTAAGGAACAAAAGAGGAGTACAGATGTGCTAAGGACCATTAGGTCTTTTTTCCTTCCTCCCTGCTGGTGTTTAAGAAGTCAGATCCATAGCTGAAAACTATGTATGAAATTAGTTTTGCAGATACCAATGGAATTTTGCATGTAATAAATGTAGAAAAATGTATTAATATGAACAAAACCTCCTCAGCTTTTAAAAGATACTCAGTATTTCTCTCTGTATGTGTTTACAATGGAATTCTTTTACTATATTGCACACACGTACACATATTTCAGTAGATCATCTTTTTACTGGGTTTCTAAGCATGAAATGTGTATAACTGAGAATAGCTCTGTTCCCTGCAAAGCAGAAAGCCAATGTGCACTATAGCAAACTCTATTAAGTGCATCTTCAGGCTAGTCAGGTTTCAAGTAATAGATAGCTTTCCTTTTATTTTGAATGAAAGGTAATGGAAAGGTTAGATGGTGACATTGTATATAAAGACTGATATGATGTTTCTAAAAGTCAGTTAGTGGTCCAGATGCTGGATTTTGCTTGTGCTACAGGAAAGTGGCTCTTTTCCTGCTTAACACAAACCTTCTGGTCCTTTCATAGAAATAAAAGTAATGTAGTGACAAAGTTACTTGACTGCTCTTTATCTAGTTCATTTTCACTGACATCAGTTGGCATAGAGAAATCCTTTAGGAAACTCAGAGAAAGATCACTCTTCCAAAGAAGCTTAGAGACAAAATTAGATAAGATGTGAAGTTGACTTAGGTAACACTAATGGTTCTCCTGTTATTTAAGTCTAGAGATGCCTGAATACCTAAATCTAATGTAGACAATAAACCAAAGATGAACCTGGGAGTATTGCATATCTGAACATCTATCCACACATGCAGGAAACTGAGAGTGTATAGGAGTAAAAACAGAGCCTCAATAATTTTAGCACTCATATAGCTGAGGAGGAGAGAAATTTTTCTTACCTTTTTTTCCCTTGAGTGGCAGCAGGAAGCACTTGGTGTTCTTTGGGGGAAAGGCAGATGGGTTTTGCTAGAGATTAATCTAGAACAGCACTTGCCAGAAATGTCACTTACAGCAGCAGATGGGATCAACAAGAGGGGATCTGACACTAGCAAAAGAGCAGACATTTCTTAGGATGTTGGGGTGTTGCAGAATGTCCTGTGCAATATCAAACTGGCAGGCTGAATAATTGGAATAGCCAGATCAATTAAAATGTGAACAATTTAGATTGTATTCTTCATAATCTTTGCTGTTGTCTGAATATTTTCCTAGATGACATGTGCTGTATCCCCTATTTTATGTTAGAATATATACTTGCATTTTCAAGAGACTCAAAGTATCTAAGTAAGAGGTAGCAAAACCAGTAAGTTTTATTGTTTTCTGTCCTTTAGAGTCTCACGTGTTTAAACACATATCAGTTGAACGTCTCCCACTATGATGACTTGGAAAACACCTCTGCTAAAAACAGCCTTTGACAAAAAAAAGATTAGTTTTTCTCTTCTGCAAATGCAAATTAAACTGTCAAAAATGTGTGTCTGTCAATGTTTATCAATATCAGCTCATTTGTCAGCCAGGAGCTAGCTGGACTTAGGGATTTCTGCAGGTCAGATCAAGAAACTGGAATGTGGACAGTGTGAGATTCCAGAGATAGCTTTGGGAGTTGCTGTGTATGAAAACAATAGTTTGTCTTGCTAGTGGAGCCATAAGGAAAGGTTGCAGAAAGAATCAGAGGGTTAAAGTGACCATTGGATCAAAGAAATACAGTGTTCCTGAGAAGACAGTCCTTGGAAGGAATGATGACTGGTTGTTTCAAAGCAGCGGGCAATCAGTCACATTTGAGCTAAGGACTATTCTTTAAGTCATCAGAAAAGAGTGCAGTAAGGCATATCTGGTAAGCAGAGAAAGAAGTTCCCACTGACATTTAGCTTAGTTGGAAAAAGGAGCAGTGGAAAGTGAAGAGGTGTGAAATGTTAAAAGAGATTTGTTAATGTCAAAGTATGGAAATTTTTTTTTTGTTCTCTCTGAGAGCTGCATTGAAGTAAGAGAAGTGCAAAAAGAAAGGCAGTACAGGAGAGTGGCCTAGGAATGTCAGCGGATTAGAGGAGGTGGTAATGTCTTGGTAATGTCTTCAAGATGTTTTCCCATCTTAAAAATGAGGTGTCTACAAGTGTCAAGTTTAATCTTTTGCACAAAACAACTGTGACTTATAAAAATGGTAAGGAATATGTGTTACAATGATGATTCCAGGGTGGTTTGTGATATTAACAAAGGGTGCTGTAGAAATTAAAAAGAATAGTTATTAGCTGTTTTATTAGCCAAACCCAGCATTACTGAGTTTAAATGCTCTGCATAAGGCGAAGGTAAACAGTAACCTCTTTTTCTTTTCAAGAGATGTGTGCAGTAGTACAATGGTTGCAGTTGAGAAGCTCACCAACAATGTCACTGCCACCACTGTGGGGAAAATACTTTCTTCGTCACGTTTAGGAGACTGTATTTTATATTTTGGACTGTTCATGAGGTCTGAAAAGAATAAATTACATAGCTTATAGTTGAATAATTGGACATTTTTGACACTAAAGGGTAATTTATGCCTGAAAAATATCTGTACATACATTTGTTTCTGTTGCATTTGTGATTTCAGTAGTAAATATTGCCATAGAGTAATGCTAAGTTCCCAGAAGTGACAGAGACACCAGCAGAGGAGGTGACAAGAGCAAAGTGAAAACAACTTCTCTTCAAGATTTAGGATCAACTAAAGAATTTAGACTTTGAACACTGTCTTGTCAAGTCTGCTAATAAATGCATTTGAAGCTAGATCAGGTATCTCTACATATCACTTTGTAGACATGGCCCTAAGAAACAGGGAAGTCTTAAAATTAAAAGCTTAGAGCATTTGACATGTTTATGTCTGTGTCAACAAGGAGTTGTGGCCATCTTCAAAGTATGTCTGTCTGCTTCTGAAAACAATTCCTCTTCTTCATTACATGTTCTAGTATCAGTCATTTAGTGAACTACTAATGTCAATAACCTTTATAGTGTTACTAAAGATAGATACTTTGAATTCTGCATCAGACAAACAATAACAGGAAAGCCACATGTGCCGCCACTGTTGCAATGTTGAGAACATGATGGTATATCATGATTTTTTTAATATGGTGGTCATCAAAATAGTAACAAATTTTCACACAGTTTTGAACTGATACATCGCATTTTTTTTTGAAATCTCTCTGCCTGTGTTATTTGCTTAAAAAATCCCCTAAACTTTTCTTTGCACGTGAGAGGTTTTCCTTCTTGGGAAGTTTTCCCTTGTGCTTACTTAGTTTGTTTTATGAAGTGGAATTTCTTCTACTCTGTTCTCAATGCCAAATTTCCTGATTAACATAGCTCCAAGTGCCAGGAAGAAAATCTTTCTGGGGCCTCATGTGATTGAACAGAATCTCAAAAGTTGTGTGTTGATGTAGCTCTACAGTGGCCCTTTGGATTCAGTAAAGATGAGGATGTTACGGCAAGGCTCTGCCTGAGCACTTTGGCCATTAGAGTCCCCCACATTCTGGCAGTTGTCCTGCACCCCTGTGAATTGCAATTATAGTTTGGAGGTTGGTCTGAATGGAAATTCTGTTCTAAGGAAACATTTGCCTTACCATCCATGTGCCAAGCCTGAAGTTTGATGTGAAGAAAAGGATTTGCCTGTTAGTGTCCTACTTAGGCTTATAAGTAAACAAAATGCTGTCTCAAAAGAAGGTTTAGCAAAGCCTGATTTTTGATACTAAAGAAATACTTTGTGGCTGCTGCATAATTTCTTGGCCAATTCTCCCTGACCTATTCCTCTTCATTTTGCAAACAAATTCTAAGAAAAATACAAAGTTATGAAAACATGTTTTGCAATATTTATATGAATGTCATTACCTACCAAAGCTAATGACTGAGTAGGCATGTGGTAAAAGGGATTAAAAGTGAATGACTTTTGGTTTGGTATTTGGTAACATTTTTACTTTATTTCTTCTTAAACCAAGACTGTTTGTGTGAAACAAAACCATTGATAAACTGCACAGTATTTGTTAGACAGGAAGTGTAACCTTTAAAATCTTCAGGATCTCATAATCTCAAAGTCTTTCAGCACATGAGGTCTAGCACTGTTCTATGGTCAAAGTATATTAAAGTCTTCATAATTTTGTGTGTACATGTTCACATTGCAATTAGTAACATTACAGAAACATTAAGTAAACATCAAGTAATATGGTGATTAGTGATCCGTTGCAGTACTCAGTGCCAGAGATGTTTATATATTGATCTCCACATGCTTAAATTATAAAATATAGTGTTTCTGCCTGAGCATGTAGATTCTCAACTAGAATAAATTACAGACTAATGCAAAATCACTCTCAGTCTGAGTATCAGTTAAATTAATCACTAGAAAGAAAAAAATCCCCATGAACAACATATAAACTTCAAAGACATGGCAACTGTGGGATCTGGTGAAATTAGGAAATTGGGACAGCTTGATAGAAACAAAAGAGATGGAAGTTGCTTTGATGCATTTCGGGTCAACTGTTGGAAAACTTTGGAAAGAAATCAAACTCTCCATTCTAGCCTAATCAAATCAAACAAGGTTCTGTTTGTATCTGCTTGTCTGGCATGTTTCGAAAACTGAATTAAAACAGCAAAAAGAAATGCAGGAACTATAAATATGTATAAGCACATGCGCATGTAGTAATATCTATTGTGGATGATAAGTTCTTTCTGTAAGTAGCTAGCTAGTAAATATAATAGAGCACTATTATTTTTTCTTATTTAACTGATTCAGCCTTGTCTGCTAATTTTCTTCCTCAGTCGCTCTGAGAATGTACCATCACACTTTCATGTACCATCATCACCGAAGTGATGAACACTCTTCAAGAACAAATATAAAAAGTATCTGTTTTGAGGAGCCTGACTGCCTGTAATTGTTTGCACGACCTGTCTTTGATGGAAATACAATTATATTTTAATCCATTTAAGACAGTCAGAGGGGTCATAGGGCTTGATTCAATATGGAACCAAAGCATGTGCTTAATTTTAAGCATGTGATTAAACCTGCTTATATGCTCAAAGTTAAATGCTTTGCGGGTTAGGGTCTAAAGTAACTGAATAGGCTAAAGGCTGAATAGACAGAAATACTGGAAACCACAAAGCAGTGATGGTACTGTGTACTTGTTTATTTTTATCCAAATACCTTTGATTTCTCTAAATTCCAACTTTCTATGACCTCTTCACCCTTTCCTCCTCTAAATAGTGACAAAAAAAATCCAGCTTTCATAAGAATGTACAATAATCAAAAAGCCAAGGTCATATGTAACACAAGTCAAATCCTTGCCACACTTGTGGTCTCACTTCTTAGGAGCAAAAACACAACTATTCAGAGTTTACGCCAGTAGTGCAATTATATTTATGATTATTAGAAGAGCATCTGCTATGTGTGCTATTTTCATATTTTATATATATTAGAAAACATTATGATAATATACAATATCTTACATGTTTATTTCATACCTCATACTCAAAGAATTCAAGGGACTAAGGCCTTTTATATTGGCCAAATCCTCCCCTTAGATTACTTAGACTTTAGAAGTAGCAGACTCAGACTCTACATGTTGAGAGTAATCAAGATAACAAGGACAAAATTTTTTAAAACACGGTTAAGAGCAGTGAAAAGGACAATGACAGAAGGGCAAGAAAGAATATGGAAAGGGGAAATGTTGGAAGAGAACTTTAGCTAAATTAAGGTGCAACAAAAGTAAATCTTACAGGAAACTAGAGCTGTTAGCCCAGAATATTGGCAAAAAGCCAGAATAAATGTGGAGTGAGTTAAGGAAAGACAAACAGAAAAGATGGGTCCTGTTGTTGGTTAAAGTATGAACTTGGTGGCAGAATACTGTGATGATGTGTGAATTAGATCTCAGAAATTGCAGCTATGTTTGTAGGGGCTGGATATTTAATGATGGACATCTTGAATTTAAAGGACAAATCTCAAGGATTTTGCTCTAGTTGTTATATACAAATTAGAAGCAAAGTCTTTATGCATAACGTAGTGTGCTGCTGCATTTTTATATGGCTGATGCTGGGATTTTAAGTCCAAATTCTGAAATGCCACAAAAAAAGTACAGTTTTAATGGTTTTCAAGGAAATGGGTAAGAATAATCCTGGCATTTAGAATATTCTAAATCAAAAAATACCTATTTTTTGTGAAATTGGGTGAATTGATTGTTCAGAAATTAGTTCCAATTCAAAAGTAGCTTGCCATCTACATCAACATACTGGACCAGAGAATAAGCAATACTTTCAGAAATTTGAGATGAGCCACATTTGGAAAAAGTTAAGAGTATTAACTAAAACTTAAAGAAATAGAGGGACTTAGGGTGTGAAAAAAATAGTATATGGAAATTTTTGTTCGTAAAAGAAAATTATACTACATCCTTAAAATTAATATGAAACATAAACTTTGTATTAGATGAAAAATGATACATTTACTAAATGCTTGATTCCAGCTTTCTGTCCTTTACAAACACTTCTAAATTGTGGAACAGCTGTTTGATATAAATACTACCAAGTTTCTGCTGTTCTGAAAAAGCTTAAGAGCTTGTTTTACTGTGAATTGCTCAATTGCTTGCAACTGTGACAGCTTCATATAGCGTATTTTCTGATGAAGCCACCAAAAAGTTTTTTGATTTTCCTACATCCGTAGTCTCACTCTCCTTTATCAGCCTAAATCAAACATCTTCTTTTAGGCAAGATTCACAGATTAAACAAAGTATTTCATTACATCTCTAAGGACCTGCTTCATTGAAGAGCATGTTACTTAACAAATCCAAAATTATTGCAGCCTGAAGAGGGCAGTAAAGATAAAGCTTTATTTTTCTTCCTTTTTCACTGTTTTAATTGTATGCTGTATTCTGAAAAAGCATTACTGAACAGCACGTATTTACAGGTGTTACACATTTCTGCAGCTATGCTGCATTTGTTTAGCCTGGAGAAGAGGAGGCTCAGGGGAGACCTTTTTGCTCTCTACAACTGCCTGAAACGAGGTTGTAGCCAGGTGGGGGTCAGCCTCTTCTAGGCAGATAGCAACAGGGCAAGAGGAAATGGCCTCAAGGTATATGAGGGGAGGTTCAGATTGGACATCAGGAAGAATTTCTTCACTGAAAGGGTGGTTAAGCATTGGAAGGGCTGCCAGGGAGGTGGCGGAGTCACCATCTCTGTAAGTGTTCAAGAAATGAATGGACATGGCACTTAGTGCTATGGTTTGGTTGGCAGGGTGGTGTTCTGTCAAAGGTTGGACTTTAAGGTTTTTGGAGGTATTTTCCAATCTTAATGATTCTATGATAAAATTATAATAAGGTGAATTAAATCCTTTATTGGGTTTTATCTGAGGATATAACCCCTTCACATGACAGTGCAGAACTGGAAGACATGTCCATCACTTATGAAGGTAGCTTGCAGGTGATGAATTGCATGAGCCACCCTTGCTTCAGCTGGAACATTCCCTTAAAATAAAACAACATTGAGTTATGCAATTGGGTTAAAAGAATAATTTTGCAGGTTGCCAAAAAAAGGAAATGTTGTTTTTATATTTTGTCTTAACCATTTTGAAGAGGCCAAGCTCCCTTCAGAAATGGAACAGCGGGATTTTATAAGAGGAAGAAAGTTTTATGCTTTTTCCATTCATCTGTCTTGGGAGCTTCCTGACAGCCAGGTTTTTATTGAAACTTAGGTAATTTTGCCTGTTTTAAGGGGCAGTGAATTTTATATGGTAAAAAAATTACGTGTGTGTTGGGAGGAAACTGCAATTGCAGAACAGCAGATATCTAAATTGTTCTGAATATTCAGTATGTTCCTTTCTGACTAGGCATTGTTGTTCCTCAGGAGCCTGCTATTTACTTTGAGCTCAGGAAATAACATTCCTTTTTAAAACTGACAGAAATGTGTGTGTTTGCATGTTTTGTTTGTATGGATGCACGCGTGGACACTGTTATGAAACTTACTTTTAAAGATATTTTGTACATACAGATATAGTGGGCTTGTGTGTGTGTGTGTGTGTGTGTATGTGTGTGTATTGCCATACAGATAGAGTATACCACCCATACCTATTAGGAAATGTCTTAGCAGGAAGATGGGAAAAGAGCTTGATTTTTCTCTTTGAAGAAGGCAACTGATGCTGATTTAGTCAATAACTCTTAATCAAGAAAGCAATGCTGAAATGAATGATATTTCAGTAAGAAAGCAACATTGAGCCAATATTGGGGCTGACACTGTAGGATTCTTAACATTTGCTGACAGTATCCGAAACAAGTCTTGCAACTCTCCAAAGAAGAAACAGCTCAGATTTTCTGCAGATCGCTTCTCCAGACAGCAGTATAAGGACTGCCAGCTACTCTCCCTATTGCTGAGTAAAGCTGTGTCAGGGGTGCAGAGGTTCTTTAGAGTCATGGTAAAGAAATAAGATAGGAAAATACATGGTAAGGGGACAGGACTAAGAGCTGCGAAAGTAATACTTTTACATCAGAGAATTCAAAAATAGCAAGCTTAAAATGTAACATTGAATTCCTTTAGTTCATGAGAAATGAAATATTTTCTATTCGTGACAATCTCTTAAAACTTGTAAATAACTGAATTATTTTCAATTGAAAATTCAAATGTTATTTTCTGAAATTACAAGGAAAGAACATTTCATTTTGGGAAGAGACAGTATTTTCACTAGTATGGTCTTTTGACTAAAACTCCCTATCCTGTACGGCATTTCCCTATGAAATGTAGTTCAGTTGTGTTCAAAGACCTCAACAGATTTATTTTTCCTAGTTTTTATTAAGTAAGAATCTTCCCAATCAGATGTTGAGGCAGGTACTGAGCTGATACAAACTGGAGTGGCTCCGTTGAAATACAAGCATCGGCTGGCTGAGGAAAGAGAACAGTACAGTTAAGCATATTTAATTGTTTGGAACGGCTTCATTGTATTTGAGATTTAGCATTGGAAAAATCATAAGGCAGAAGCTGAAAATAGTCCTTTCTCAGACACAGTTCAGTGAAATGTTTAAACAAGTGCTTCAGTTCATCCCTACTTAATAATGTACTTAAATAATATATTTAACTTTAGTCACATGTTGAAGTACATTTCTTTCCAGGCCTTTTAAACAGAGCTTTCACTTTTGCCCATATTAAAATGACAGAGCTGTCCACTTGCCAATATGTAACTAAGTGATATTTCTATTTTTAAAATAAAGTACAAAGACATAGGAACCACTCGCTTTCTTCTGAGGAAGCATGAAATAGCACTGGGGTAATTTCTTCATAAGCCAAAGTTTTCACTTATGTTATTTATTTGCTATATATTTTGTGTGCCAATAAACAGAAACAAGTGCAGATTTGCTTATAGTATTTATAACATACATGTACATCCTCCTAACAACATTTGAACCACAGAATCTTTGAATTATAGAATGGTTTGGGTTGGAAGGGACTTTAAAGATCATGCCATTCCATGCCCCCTGCCGTGGGCAGGGATACCTTCCACTGGATCAGGTTGCTCAAAGCTCCATCCAGCTTGGCCTAGAACACTTCCAGGGGCTTGGGCATCCACAGCTTCTCTGGGCAACTTATTCTAGTGTCTGACCACCCTCACAGTGAAGAATTTCTTCCTAATATCTGATTTAAATCTACCAAA
The DNA here is from genome assembly GCF_009829145.1 of Chiroxiphia lanceolata. NCBI lineage: Eukaryota > Metazoa > Chordata > Aves > Passeriformes > Pipridae > Chiroxiphia > Chiroxiphia lanceolata. Next base: position 31,718,458 of record NC_045640.1, read on the forward strand.
AATATTTCTTATAATGATAGGAGTGTTAAGATGTGTTTTGGCAAACAGTCATAAAAGATGGCACATGTTAACCCACTGGAAATGGATTGGTACCTGTGAATAAGTTGACAGGCATACTTTTTCTGAGTAATTTTGCCTGTATGTTGCAATTGACCTTCCTGGAGTTCTTTCTTCTTTTCTGAAATCACAGATAGCACTTTGCGGGGAAGAGATGCCCAGCAACAGTGAGGATGGCAACACAACTCGTATGTAACTGAGTGTACTAACCCTAGGCACATTGCCAAATTAACCAAGATCCAATTAATCAAGATAGCAGCTTTTTGTCATGCATGAGATGAGCTTGTTGACACTTTCTGTCTTTCAGTTATACTGTGCATCCTTCTGGATGGCATTTGCTATATTCTGGATTATTGCCAGACTGAAAATAAAAGTTACTTTTCTTTTTAGCTGAAGTAATCTGCTGTTGATTATGCTTGACCCTGGCAAACTTTCATTGTAGCACTCTCATGCTTACTGTGTGTCTGGTCACAAAACAAATCCCAATCCTCTCATTTGGACAGAAAATGCACACACTCGAAATATAGAAAAACGTATACAGGAGGTCAGTGTCTGTATACTAGATACACTTAGAATTTACTCTGAGGCCATACTTTTTGTCATTTTGATTTGAAGTAATGTCCATTCAAAATTTTTTTTGCAGTTTTCATATACAATTTAGACTTTTATATACTTTTTTTTTGAGCAAGTGTCTGTTCTTATCTTACCTTTCAAGAGATTAAAAACAGTATTTGGTTTGTTCTTAGAAGTATATTCTATACTGCTATAGACCAAACTGGTCTGTGATGCAATCTTCTGTTCCCTTGTTGCATTGTTTCCTGTAAATTGGACTTAGACAAGGTTCAACTGCTAAGTGTTAGAAAGTATGAACTTTAGCAACCCAATAACATGTTTTAAAATAGGACGATAGGCATCCCTGCAATATGGCAAAACCCTATCAGACTTCAGAGAAGTTTTTTTTAAGATTAAAAAATTATGAATTTTTTTAAGCTCTCCTATTAGGAGTGTGATATGGATTTATAGTACCCTCAGGTTCTGCACAATAAAAATGGTTAAACCTTTAGTCCTTTTAGTAGCTCACAGTTTTATTACAGAAGTTATTTTGTAGATTTTATACTTGGAGCAAGGTCAGTCTATTGCACTGTATAAATTATTCTAAGTAATTGCTCCGTTATTTTATAGCTTAGTCACAGGATTTTTTTATTATTAAACATAGTCTTTTCTTTAAGACCGGGTAGAGAAGGTCACTATAAATCACATGGCAGCTTGCCATTTGGGGTTTCAGCTTTACCTGTGATAAGGATTTAATAACAATCTGGCCCAGACACCAGTTCCCTCTCAATTACCTTTCCACATGGGCATTAGTTCACACTGTTTATTAAAAACTCCCCTTGTAGTTGTTTTAATGGAGTGTTTCAGATTAATGGCCCCTGTGGAGTTTAACTTCATTGCACTTCATTAAAGCTAGATTGTACAAAAGGTTACTTCAATTAAATCCAGAATTCGACCTTAAATCTGTATGGATTTTTTCAGAAAATGTGGTAAAATTTCTATGCCAATCCTTTGAGATTAACAGAGCAACATCCTCTTTTTGTGACTGAAGTTCAAACTGTGTTATATCTGTTCCAAATTTGCTTGCAGATCGATATTCGGATTTCGGGAGATTACAAAATGAATGCAACTGAATGGTGTATGATCTATAAATGAATTGGCTAAGCAGTTTTGTTAGAAATAGGACAGCCTAGGGAAACTTGAGAGCTTTTTCTTCCCTGTCAAAGCATTTGCTGGATGTTTCACAAAACTTCTGTGAGGAAATAACCATTTATCCACAGTGCAGGAGAAAGTGCTTCTATAAACAAAACCCTGATATTTTCTAAATACAAGCCCCACAGATGACTGCCAAGTACACTACCACTTTTGCATGGATAAGCCTTTCAGTGCAAAAAATTTTAGTGTTCTCTATTTCCCATTTCCTTTCCAAATGTCTTTGCATTAGCAGGTGTTGGGAGGGGTATCCCTTAGTAAGGTGGAAAGAAAGTTTGATGTAGAACTTTGCTGGGAATGCGGTCAGTTGGTTTAGAAGGGAAAGAAGGAGCAGTAAAGTGATGATGAGGTTTTCTTAAAGAAGCAGATAAACTTGCTAGTCTTTCTGAAGAAGGCAATGGTTTTGATGTCCTAGAAAACAGAGTAGAGGTACTGAATTTGTTGGGGTGGAGAAATACAGTAATCTAGGTTAGGACATTTTAAGAAATATCATAGCAAGAGTTTTTTTTAATTTTTTTTTTTTATTTTACTCAGTGTCTAGGTAAGATTTAAAATTAGGCTCTAAGTGCAGCTGTGAACAAAATTATATATGTATGTGTTCATATATTTAATAAATTTTAAAATTTATAATATTATTACTATGGTGGACTCCTGATGCTTCAGTCTAGATCTGACCCTATTTTGTTACGGATTCTTCAAACTGTGAAATGATTTGAGATTGGTTTAAATAGTTTATAGAGTAGTTGAAGACAGTGTCCAACACATGTAAGTGGCAGGGCAGTTGTGTGTACATATTTCTGAATTGTACTGTTGGGAAGAAGTGGCCTAGCTCTAGAAAACAACTGGTTATGTTGGGCAATGGATATGGCCTTCTGGTAAATTCAAATAGAGGTAATCCCAAGATCCACTGGGAGGTAAATTAATTTATAAACTTTAGGACAATCTCTTGGTTAAAAATGCCTGTTAGACACTTCTTTTCCAAAAAAGTGACTTGGCTTAACCAGCTAGCTAGTGCATATTAAAGAAAAATGTCTGTCCTCTAATGAGATAAGTCTGGAAGTCCAGTCTATAATATTCTTGTGTATAAAAAGAGATTTATTCTATATCATGTAATGTGTTTTCTTATCAAAGAATTCAATGCTACTTTTGTTACCAGTTTTCCCTCTGAAATTCTTGTCACTAAGTTCCCTCAGTTCTTGTCAGTAGACAAAATAATCCCTAGTTCAGCAGTATAGATGATTTTTGTACTAAGAAACTTTGTAGCAAACTTTTGTGTCAATCTCTTACAGAGGGAAAAAGCAACAATTTGAACTTCTATCATGACCTAAATGAAAAATTTAAACTCTTGATATTTGTTTCTGTGTATATAGAAAAAAAGAGCCAAGGCTTATGGCATTCCATAGATTCACAAATACATCCTGCAATTACTGAGATTAAGCAAAGATCTGAATATTTAGCATTAGACATTCTGAATTTATTTTTAGATCTGACTCATCATACCAGCTATTAAATGTTATATTTAAAGATATTGTTTTAGGAAAATTTTATACAAATTTATATAAAGAAAAAATATTTGTCATGATCTTTGAGAGCTAGAATCATGTATTCTTTGCTAAGGGGAAGTGTATTTCATATGCAAACGATAATTAGACATGGATCTTGTAGGTATCACAGTTTCAAGACAGAATATGGCCCAGCCTGTATCTGAAGTGGGCACAAGAGATACAATCACATATTTCAGGCTTTCTATTTCAAGGTCACTAGTATTTTGGATGTTCTTTCCAAGTAGTCACATCAAACACCTTTTCTCCTAACAGTTTTTAGTAAATTTGTGGAGATAAACAGAGAGCTTTTGTCATTAAATCTTCCTAAAGTAGTGGGAGATCTCTTGGTCATGATGCACAGTCGGGGGTCACACCATCCTGGTTAGTATTGTGAATTTTCCCCTGTGATTTTAAAAGAAAGAAATCTAACAAATGAACCAACTATCTTCCACTCCCCTGCCCCACAAAGTCCTCTTTAAGCCATCAAACATCCTTAAAATAAGTGGTTGAATAACCACATGCTATTCTTAATCAGATAATGTAAAGAGCTGTTCATAAAGCCCTGAGTATTGTCTATACTCTGAAGTACTTGCCTTCTAAATGAACTAGCTGGGCTGAAGGGTGAGTTGGTAGTATAATACATTAATATAAATGAGATAGGAAAATCAATGAAGGGAAAAAGCCTCCCAGTTTCTCTCAATACAGGAAGTAGAGGACGGTCCATTGACAATATCAAAGGGCAGACTTGGTACATATGAAATTAAGATTTTTTTTCATGTTACCCATACTTAGGTTTTACAATACACCAAAATAGGACATAATGAAGAATAAATGCAGTTAAAAGGAGATTACACAAGTTCATGGAAGGAAATTTGAAGCAATATTTTGATGAAACTTTCAATTCATAAAATCTTGGAAATGTGATTGCTGGAAGGTGGAATGGCAAAATGGAGGAAGTTTCTTCTGTAGTTACCCTATTTATGCTCTTCCCCATAGCTTTTGCTATGACACTAGTTACAGTTTTGGCTTTCAAACTCACTTTTAAGTCAGTCCTTGTTTGTGGTTGTGCAATTTCAAGGATGGCATTCACAGAAAAGGGACCAGTTGCATCAGAGTGTTTCAGGATTTTTTAATCGTTTTGTTGTTTTTGTTTTTAACCCTTGGGTTTTCCGTGTGCTTATTACCTTTACTATGGTATTGCTTCTTTCCTTATGCTTTGTTGTGATTACATAAAATGCTGAGGCTGGAGCTGTCATCACATGTAGGTGGTGAAATGACTGGTGTAGCAGCTGTCTTTTCAGCAGGACTACAGTTTTACATCTGACTTGCTTCTGCCAACTCTGTGGCTTCCTGCTGATTTCCATCTCTGCGTGGAAGACAGCTGCCTGGAGCTGAACACAAGCGTGTCAAAGAGAGTGCTGGTAAAACAAGGTCCAGTACGTCCTCTGCAAAATGAATCTATTATTGTTTGTCAGACTGGGAAATTAATCTTTTAGTCTCAAACCACTACATGCAGAGCTCCTGACAGAATGAGAAATACATTTTTTTTCACCTACAGCTGATCAGAAATCGTTTATCAAATAGGAAATCTATCCTCACTCCCTCTGCTTCTTTGAATCTGCAAAAATGAGGGATACTGTGCCAATCCAGCAACGCTTTTAAGTGTATGGATTCCTCCAAGCACAACTTAGGCCATTGATGCTAATACTACTGTTCATATACTTACATGAGAGAGTGAGTAAATTCTTTTTGACACTGACCTGCAGTACTTTGGCATTATGCAAGCTCTTGTCTGTGAGAGTATATGTCTGATGAAGACTGAAACAATTTTCAAGTATTTGAGAATGTAGCATTTCGCTTCTTTCAAAGTGCCAGGCCATTAGGACACATCATATTGATACTCATCTCACGATTCTGACTCCTCGCAGGATGCTACACTAAATTCAAGGTCATGGTGTTAATCTTCAAAGTCCTTCACTGAATTGGTACATGTTACCTCTGAGAAACTCCCTTTGTGACTACAACCTCTCTTGACAGCTGTGTTCCTCAGGAATTATGAAGCTGTCAGCCTCAAGGGTGAATCCTGAGAGGGCAGAAGACAAGGCCTGCTCAGAAACACAGCCAAAGCTTTGGAAATTATTATCTGGATAGATAAGAATGACCACAAATCTCTCTGTCTTCTAGGCAAAGTATAAAAATCACTACAACTTAGCTCCCATGGGCACAACTAAAGACAATAAAGATAGAGGATAAAAAAAGTCAACAGTAGGAAAAAGAAGAGCAAGAGAGGAGAAGCAAGGAGCAGAAAAATTGTTCTTGCACTGCCTTCTCAAAATAAAAGCCATAGTTCTGATTTGGGAGAAGTAGTGATATTTCAGATATTACAGAAAAGACATTTAGATTTGTTCATTAGACATTATATTTTAATTTTTAGTATATAGGCATCCATTTTTGTGCTCCTAACCTGATCTCATTCCTTTCAATATAATATTACTACATTATTATTAATGGAGTACATACCAGAACACCCATGTAAGGGTGTTACTACCATGATAGGTAGTCCCTTTTACTTCTTAAAAATATGTGTTTTGGCAAATCATATAAGAATATGTTGGATTCCATGAGCTGTCTTACAATGCATGAAGATCACAATGCATGAAGATAACAAACTGATTCATCAGGATGAGAATATTTTATGTACTTATAGATAAGAAAAATATCAAAGCCACTAGCATCTTGTGATCTGCAACCTTTGTGACAAAGGACTGGTCCTTTATCTTTTTCTGTATTTCTCTGGGATTGTCTGCTTTTGACTTCAATCAATATGCATGGCTCTTGCAAGTGCGAATTAAATGCTCATAAATCTGTAGTGCAACTTTACATCACAGAAAGAGGAAAGAAAAGGAAGCTTTAGATGTTAATGCTGTGAAAAGGAGACCTATAAGAACAGGACAAAAATACCCATAAGTGATGTTTTTATGCAAAGGGGATCTAGTGGCACTTATCTGCTCTGAGTGATAATTGTCTTTCCGATATAAGTACTATTTACTTTGCAATTAGACACCTATTGATTTTAATCCACAATCTCTGTCCTCCCCATTGGAGAACTGATTTTTGAAACCAGATATTTAGCCATCCCAATAGAAATACTTCTAAGATATGCTGTTGCTAGGTCTTAGCTTGTATCAAACCTGTGTTTCTGGTGATTATTCCCTGTCCTTAAGCACTATTTTACTAAAATAAAAATATGTAGAGTGTCTCCTGATGCTTTAGTTCAGCTTTTTCCAGACATCACTGCTGCTTTGAACCTGCAGGTCATACGTCTGGTTGGCAGCAGTGACAGTGCCATCTCTTGTGGTTCAAGGATATTTGTGCCCAATTGGCATCCCCTCAAAGACTATGATGTAGCCTATTGAGTTGAATGAGAATTCTGTCTCTGACAGTATTTGGCTCTTCGGTAATGCTGAATTTGATCCATTGCTAAGGAATAACAGTGATGTATTATAAATTGAAATACCACTTTATGAGCACAGAGTAATGCAAGTTCCCTGTCTTTTATGCTAAAACATAACTGATTCTACAAAATTCATATATATTTTTCCTAAAATAGCTTTACTGTTGGCATTATAGCTTCTTGAGAAACTGTCTCCTTTCATCTGCAGGCAAAACACCTGCCACTTGTAAGTGATTGTTAGCTAAATCACTTAAAGGATTGGCACTTGTTTTAAATGGCAAATAAACTATTACATTAAGTCACATTTGTTTCTACTGTACTAAAAGTTTAATAACCTAGTGTACCTTGATAGGTACCACATTTCATAGTTGCAAACTACAGGTCAAATGTAAAGATACTGTAATAACAGGTAATAAAATACAGAAAGAGCCTGGTCTGTTAAAGCCTAGACATGCAAAACAGTGCAGGACTGCTGGGCTTTTGGCTCTTGCATTTCTGCCAGTGCATCTCTACCATTAGTTGTAGGAATTAAGGGCAGAGATAGCTGAGTAAAGAAACATATTTGTAAGTTGTTCTCCATTTGGCAGAAAATAAAAACACTTCTGAGTAATTAGTATGATGACTATTTTTGACTGCTTTCAAAGTTGATTAATAGAAGCAAATGTACTTATAAATAAATAGCTTAGCAAGATATAGGAAAAATTATTAATCTGTTCACAAATAGCCTTCAAACATCTGAAATTCAGATTGCTAAAACCACTCACGCGGTGCTTTTTAGCTTGGAAGAGAAAGTAGCCTTTATTAGGATCACAGCTCCATGTTTACACTTTCATTTTCTATATCTTTTAAAAAGGAACACATCTTGTCCTGTAAAAACGCAGGAGTGAAGCTTACCTGAAACATATTGAATATCTCAAAGGCTTGTGATATGAATTCCTTAATGTCAAGCACAGCGATTGGTACAGAAAGAGTTAAGCACTAAAGAGGAGAATATAATTTACTGTGCTGTGGGCATCTAGCACAGCACTGCATGGAATAAAGTAAGTTCAGGAAACAGACATTGCTTCCATCAGAAAGCCAATCAATTTTGGATCTCTATATAACACAGCACATCTATTGTTGCACTAAAAGCCATCTGTCTTCCAGTCAATGTTTCTTTTTAAAATATGTAATGGAGAGGTTTCTGTAAGAGGAGATAGTTTGTGAATTGCACTGTTACAACTGGTCAGGGGTCTAAAGTATTTGTAAAATGCAGTTAGTGTTTAAGATGTACTCATTTTGATCAAAGAGGTTTTTTTGAACTGACTCACCATGTGGACACACATCTGCTAAATGTCAGACATTAGGTAGTAGTACCAAATAACTCCCGAAAGAATCATTTTACATTCCCCACAAGTCACAACTGGCATATTCAGCTTTCTGTTGCAAAAGGATTTGTTCCTAGCAGGCTGTATATATGTGTGAGACAGCAGGGGCAGGAATGATTATGATGAGTGTTGCTGTCAAATCGTTATTGTGCTTACTACCATAAACAGGCACACAGCTCTAGCACCTGCCTGCTCCTTTCCTGTAAACAGCTAGGATCGAGTGACAAATATATTCTGACAACAAGACCTAGATTAATAATTACTTTTGTTATAAATGCAGAGTTGTGCCTTACTTATCTTTTATGAATGTGGTGCACTAGTGCAAAACCCTATGTTGGCCAGCAGATTTCCGTTAAATGGAAAAAAAAAAAAAAGCCCAACTGATGAAAATTGTACTCTTTTCTGAGATTGAAAAAACATTGAATGAACATTCTAGAAACTGAGGCTTTCAAGGGGGAGCAAACACTATCGGTTAATTGACCATTATTTCTCTGTCACAAGGATTAAATTGAATAAGAATAATTAGCTATCTCATTCCAAATTACTGTCTGTGCATGAGTATCAGGTTTGGTGGCTTTTTTTTGATGTGTTTGCAGGTGAAATACTCTGGATTTTTTTGTAAATGCTTGTGTTTTCAGACTGCACTGAGAATATTAGTCGTAAAGATATATCCTTTCTCATAATATTGGATCTTTTAAGTAGCAATAAAACAGTGGTGAAAATCCTATAATCTTGTGGGTTTTTTTAAATTGAAGTTATTTACACTTCATTGTGTGATCTTGGAACAAAGGCTTTTATAAATTTAACTCCAAAAAAGGAAAGAGAAAAAAGGGACTGGGGAAAAGGGACAGTGATAGTCTGTAATCTTTTTTCTTCTGCTCAGTTTAACAGAGGCAGTTTCTTGTCATGGTTCTGTTTATCAGTCTGTGTTTTCCTGCTCTGATCAATCTGCTTTTGCTTTCTCTTCAAATTTTGTAAGTGAAATTTGTTTTTGTTTAAATACTATGATGAATTAGTAATGCCCAATACCCTATTTTTCTGCATGAATCTATAGAGAGTAGAAAAACTTTGCTGCTGTTGAGATACAAAATGATGTCCATGCACTGTAGTTGCTGGTAAATATGCAGGCACTGCAGTGGAAAACAGCATGTTATTATAGGGCAGCCTTTGTACACTGTGGTTAACTGGAACATTTGATTTCCACAAATTATCCTTTAATGTAAATTTTAGATCTATTCTTTAACATAAATGCTGCTTGTGTAATTTTCTTTTTGAGAAACTACTAAGTTTGTTACATGAAAGACATTTGTGATAGTTTTTCATGTATCTTTATTTTTTTCTGTTAATAAAATAATGGACCAAAAATCATGTTTACTGTTTTGTCCAGAGGAAATCACCTGAATGTACTTTGGCAAGAATTTCTGCAGGAAGTAAAGATTTTCTGGTACCCTTTGGGATTAGAACTCAGGATTTGTTCTTCCATGTGGTGAATGTTTTCCACGCCACCTGTGATGACTGATGTCAGACTCTATCAGAGTCGCAGTTTTACTGGGTTTTGTGTCCAGAGAACTCGTGGAGTCCATATGTTAGTCCAACCAAGAAGCATAGTGTTTTTATAGAGTCAAATAATTACCTCCTACGGTCCTGTTTTTACTGGTAGAAAGTAATTTTTAAACATTACCTGACCCCTCGGTTCTGGTAGGTTTTAGGTTTTCCATCAAAACCAGTCTGCTCCCAATCCCTTCTGCGTGTAGTCAGTTCCTCAGTTCTAATGACCCACATCTGTCATGGTGAATGTGACAGTAATTCAGAAGTGTTATAAGGGGCAGCAGGCACATTACAACTCACTGAAGATAAAGGAACTATTTCTAAACTGAGATCAATTACTTAGGTATTTAACTGTAGCTATATGTGGGAAATCTTAATATTTCACCCTTGAAAATGAAAATTTATTCTCTTAATTTTGCAGGATCTCTTTTACTACTTGAGGCATAACTGACAGTATGTAAGGGATGCAGTGAAGAATAAGATACAAAGAAATCTTATTAAATGGAAAAAATGCATGAGTGAGATATGATTAAGAAGAGGTAGTCATACGCCTTCAACTGGAGATTAAAGGGAGACAGACAGCAATTTTGTTTCTGGTCTATACATATATACTGAGAGAGAATTTTTTTTAACATTTAAAATTGCACGTATGAAAATTTTCGTTTGGAATGGAAGGAATGTTTCCTCTGCCAGAAACAAAGAAGCATTGGTGATAGAAAAAAAACATGACAAAGATTCACTTGCTCACCAATCTTTCCCTTTTAAGTTGTATTAAGTTTAGATGGGGTACCTGCTGTCACTTTGTAGAACCCTATAAAGTACAGAAGTTAGGAAACCATTGAGCTGTTGGATGGCAGAAACAGAGGCTTGAGCAACATAGAAAAGATGGATTGAATCTCTGCCTAAAGGTATATTAAACATTATAGTCCTTAATGAGAGATTTTCAGCCATCGATCCATATTGATTAGAATAACAAATACCACTTAGAACACCTATATGTCCTCTCTTGTCTCCCAAGACGTAGCCTTAGCATATCACTGTTGATTTTTGGCAACATGAGACATTGAAACCTGAAATGTCCAATTCTCCTCTTGCACTGATGCTACTACACTGTCCTGGTAGATACCACCTCTGATTGGAATCTGTTTAAGGTATAAGTGAGAAGCGAATAAGACTCAGTGACTGCAGGAAAAATTCGTGGGCAAGAGTACTGTGGTATTCAGTTCAGCCTCAGGATTTCTGCACAGGTCAGTGAATACTATCATTGCTTATGTTGCTTCAGGTGAGAGAAGTTAAAATGCAAATGTGATAATGTTAATTGTCATTCAGTGGGAACTTATTAGATTGTACATATTGTTAACTTTCCCTGCCAGAGAGCACCATCACTCTTTTCTCTAATTCTAGGGAAAAAGGAGGACTGTGAGGGCAGAAGCCTAATTTCTTCTCAGCAGGTAAAACATGCCTTTGAAATATTTTAACATAAAGTGATTGTCAAGGGGTGAGATGGGGCTGATGGGAAAATCAAGTAGTGCGGAGTATATTCCTTCTTCATTATAAAACAGTTGTCTCAGTGTTCTTTTAGGCAGAAAGTTTCTCTTCCACAGAAATGTACTCCAGTCTCTGCAAAGCTTGCTTTTATATTTGAAGTGAAAGATAAAAACTCCAGTCTCACCATTTAGCAGACATTAGTTTTAGGACACCAGGTTTTTCTTTTTCATGTTGTTTTCTGTTTTACCAAACTTGTCTTTTATGCTAGACCCTGACCTGCTCCAACTGGATAATATTAATAGAGCTTCATTCAGTGATACATTGGCTGAAGGCTTAAGTTATTGTTGATTCTGACACTATTTTATCCATTCTTTCAATTAATGGATAAGGCTATAGAAAACAGGGATGATGTAGTGTCATTTTGAAAAATATGGCAGTTTTTCAGACTCGGGCTCATAATATCAAAGTGCATTGGACTTCTAAAAGAGCTTGGACTATATTTTTACAGAAGATGTCAAACTCCCAAATCCCACCTCTTTGTGGTTCAGGGGCTAATTCAGAGTTGTGTTACAAAACCTCTGCTCATTCTCCTTACCTAATCATGGACAACAGTGCACTGACTAAGTTCCTATGTTAAAATTTCCTGAGTCTGAATTTTTCTCATTAGTCTGCTCAGTAACAGCCTGTACTGCTTTGGTCCCTGAAAGAAGCTTTCCTTCTCTATGGTACATGCTCTGAATGTGCTTTACTAAGTGGTATCACTAGAGCAGACAGTGAAGAAAGTTTTGCAACATCCTCTTTCTTCATACAGTAGCTCAGTGTTTAGATCTCTTATTGATTAGATATTGTCTTGTCAGACTGGATCAGTCCTTCCTATGCCTTGAAAGGTATGAAGACAATTCAGATACTCCTCATGTCACAGAAATATTCCTTAGCATCTGAGCTTAATCCTTTTTCAGATGGAAAGATCTTCTCTTTATGAGTCATCATAGAGAACAGTCTGCTGCCATTTATTTTACAACCACCTTCTAAGTATTGAAAACTTGTAATTTTCCTTTTTCTTTTTTCTAGATGAAATCAAAGAAGGTAAATATCTTGCAAGATTTAATCCCAAATAGCAGTTTTTCCTAAACCTGTTTATATTTTTGTTGGTCTTCTTTTGGACTTTTTCAGGTTGCTATATGTCCTTGTTAAAGTAATTATCCAAGACAAAGAACATTCTTTTTATCTGAGGGCTCAAAGCAATAAGTAAAGTGAAATAATTACTCCCATATTACAGATGAAATTCCTGTTAGTGTATTTGAAGATTAATTTCAATATTTCATAATGCATTTTGCATTGATAACTCCTTACTGAGTTTATGGCTTATTTGCTTCTTCTTCTGCCTAACTTAGGCAGATGTTTCGAATATCATAATTGGGCATTGTATTTCTTCACTCTGAGTACAGTGTTAACCCTGTATTAATGAATTTCAGCTTCTGATTTTGAATAATTTCTGCAAATGTTCATAATTAGCCTGAAAATACAGGTGAATTCAAAGTGTTTGCAACACTTTTAAGCTTTGTTATCTGCAAGTTTTTTATTTTCTATTTTCCCAGTTCCTCACAGTCCATGTTGCCTATTGTTCACATCATCAATGAAAGTATTGACTAGAAAATAGGGTTTTTTGGTTGTTGTAGTCTGTTTGAAATGCTCTCTCAATTTGACATGGAACTGCTGAAGTCTTTACTTGGGAGATTTTTTAAGGAGTTGTTCTGCCATGTTACAGGGAATTAATGCAGACCAGATTTTCTTAGCATACTTGTGAGACTGCTGTAGAGAACATTTAAAAAAAATAATGCTAATGTTTATCACATCTATTGCTTTCCTGTTATCCATTACCTTGCAACTCTGTCAAAGAAATAAATTATGCCAGTTTGATAAAAACTTTTTTTATGACAAATCCATGTCATATGTTTTTTATCATCTTATTATTCTTGAGGTGCTTATAAATTGCTCAATAATATGTTCCAGAATCTTTTCTGGCTGTCTACAATTCCCTAGCTCCTTCTTTCTCTCCTTCTTAAAGATGGTACCAAGATTATCCTTCTCCAGTCCCCTGACACTTTCCAGTTCCCTGTGAATTTTAGAAAAATCCATTAAAGTTTGATAGACTGTTTCACTGGTTCACTGAGTTCTCAAGGCAGAATTTAATCAAGCCTTGCAAACCTGTGTACATGTAATTTATCTAAATATTCCTTAACCTATTTTTCCTGAACTTGGCCAATACTTCTGTTCCATTTTAAAATGTCTGGTTACAATTCACCTCATTTATAAAGAATAAAGTTATTTGATATGTCAATCTTGATTGACCGACTTCCCTGTGAAAAAGTCAACTTGTATTTTCTTCCGTTTTTGTCTTTTAGTATATTTATAGGGTCTTTTTCTGCTGCTTTGTTAGTTATGGTGTCTCAGCCTTTTTATTTCAACTCTGTGTGCTTGTGCTTTATATTCATAGTACAATTTGTATAGGTTTTTTTGACTTTCAGAGTTCTTAATGAGCCCTTGAAGTAATCATTAAAGTCTTAATATTTTTTCTTCTTATTGAATTAGTTGGAAAATGCGATTTTAATATAGCATCTTTCAGAGATTTCTGTTGCTTTCAATATAGTTGATGAAGTCCTCGTGAAGCATAAAAAACAGCTTTTGCTTCAAATTTTGCTGTGGAGAAATGTTATTCAGCTGCATTTCAAAGCTTAAAGCCATGAGCTCTGCTGTGAAGTGATAGATTCAAACTGTCTTTCACTTTCTCCCACTGAAAACCTCAAATTAGGTTTTGATTAGATATGGGCTGTTTTTCCTCCCTTACATTCTGTATTTAATTTCTGTATAAAAAAATCTTGGGTTTAAGTAATGAATTTTGTGGCTTTGTCAGCATTCAGGAACATAAAAATATATCTTATCCTCAGTTTCTATAAAATAAATCAACTAATTTACTTGGCCTTTACATAGTGTCCAGGATTCACCTAATTTCCCAGTTTGTGCTGAATCAGTTGGTATTGCTGGGTTGCTTTTGTGTGTGTGTGTGTGTGTGGTTTGGGTTGTCTGTAATTAATTTTAGATTTATTGCAGAGTTCATTCAAGGCTTCTTAAGAAGATAGAAAAGTTGAAGTGTGCTGTCTCCAAAGACGAAGGGTTTTTTTGAGGAAGTTCTTACTTGGGAAATGGAGAAAGTGAGAAATGGACATAGAATCGTAGAATGGCTTGGGTTGGAAGGGACCTTAAAGATCACCTAGTTCCAACCCCCCCTACCTTTGGCAGATAAGATAGGATTCTCTTGAAAAGCTCTGCAAATGATGTCCTTGCTTTTCCAGCTGCCAGGAAGTTCCTTTTTTATAGGGAATACACACACAAAGAATTCCCTAAAATGTGTTCCTTGCAAGTGGTATCTAACTACCCTATGTCCTGAGTCAGAAAGGGCTCTATAAGTAGGATGGTATAATTTTACTTCCTTTTGGCAATCAATTGTTTTTGGCGGTTTTCTGCTTGGCACACGCCTGGTGAGAGTTTAGCTTAGTGAGAAATATGTAAGTCATTTGCTTGTTACTTTAGATGTGCTGAAATAGATTTCTCTGCAGAAATAACTATGGACCAGAGTCAGCCAAGCATATGAGCATGAGTGTGATAGTTGTCTACTATAAATAGATGCTTTTCTGAAACAGTAACCTAAATTTGTGTACTTACCTTTGTGCAAACTGAGTCCATACAAATGACCACCCTAAACGGGGTGAATTGTGAATTTTCTTTAAGCTTGCTGCCATTTTCTAAATGGCATTTTCTAAATCCAATATTTCTTCTATTCTCATGTTTCATTGTTAGGTTATCATTGTACACTGCAGGTAATTTTTTAAAAAATCTTCTTTAGAAGTGTCCTGAGATTTCTTTCTTTGAAAAAGTGCTGTACATCTTGAACTTATTGTTGGCAAAACTTTGCACCATAAAATTGATAGAGGGGTCAACTGTTTCTAAAGATTTAATACAAAAGGGATTTTTTTGGAGATGATATTAATACACAAGATTATGTTTGTTAAGATTTGCTAACTATTAGAATGGCTAAATTTTTTTGGGCATGATGATAAATTTATTATGTCACCTTTACGGAGAATTCTCTTGCCTGCATTAAACTTAAATTTAAAACATTCAGTTGGGCAACTGTCCTCAGTTCCCCTTCACTACTAGATGGAAAATTGCTGTGCTCATCCGTTTTGTAGCTAAAGTCAAAGAACTGTAGGGAAATTTTTAACTCTCTGATTAAGTAATTATGTCATGTGCATTAAAAGAAAAAGACATCTAAAATAGCATGAGAGTTGGTGCTGGTCAGATCCTTTTCCAAAATACTTTATTTGATATAGCATTAGATGAACTGTTATATGTAAATGGAGACAAAGGAAAAAGTCTGCCTGAGCAGATCAGCTTGAAAGGTTGAGCGCTTCAGTGACATTTTGTTGTGTTGATTCAACTTTGCCAAGTCCACAAATAGTCTTCACCGACTGATAACCAACAAAACAAGACAATGCTCTTTTCCTAGGATTCTTCTCATACTTTTATGAGTGGACACTGGATGATAAAAAAACCCAATTAATCCAGTGTGCAAGTCCAGGAAGAAGAATCAGATTTTTCTAGTTCATGCAGTTTTATTTGGGTCATTATCTAGTAAGGGCGAAGATGTCAGGAATAGGAAATGTGCTTTGGAAAAACTATCCAGCAAGGCAGATGGAGAACTGAGACCATGGTGAGCAGCAGGATCTCCCAACAGTATCAACAGGTATTGTACTCGTGTCAGCAACGTTCAGCTTTGATGGCTTTTGCCCATGCTGTTCCTGCCATCAGTGGAGGTTGTCACTGTTGTCTTATGAGAGAAAAATGAGTTTCTTTGTACAACTGTCAGCCTAACACGTCTTGACACATCTATGATTTGCTTGTAATGAAGTATTAGCAGCTTTGCATGTTGTATGTTGATAGGCACTGTGTCACTGTGCCTAGCATCTGGCAATTAACTGTCAGTTTGCAGCATCTTCAGTTTTGCAACTGAAGGGAAGAGCAAAAGGAAAGACACTTAATAAAATATCTAGATGAATTAGATATAGAGAAAACAAAGAAGAAAAAGAGGCAAAAGACATTAAATATTTATAAACTCTTGCTTTATACTGCTTGGTATGAGTAGGCCACATACCATCCAAAGAATTTCACTTACTCCGATACGTTTTGATTTTCATTTTTTAAAAATATTTTTTCTCAAGAACAAGTGGGCTTTGTCATTTTTATACATCTAGGAGACTGTGTAGTCCTTTCTTCTTCTTTTTTTTTGGAAGAAACACCGTACTAAAAGCAGGTGCAGATGTAATGTGCAGAATATTTAAACAACGTGTCTTATCCTGATTAATAAGAGTTCTATCTGTCTGTTTACCATACATCAGATTTTGTTTGTTTGGTGCATAGCCTTTGAGATGTTTTTCTATTTGGCTTACATGCTGTGTGGGCTAAACTTGCATCTTCTTCAATGAGACCTTCAGGATAAGCTTTCAACTTCAAGTTGTCCTTTTCTTATCCTGGTAAGACCTTGAAGTCAATTTGTCTAACACAAAATGTGAAGAGCAGAGACACAAATTGTGTAGGCTTTTATTCCCATCAGTTCATTTTTGTAGATACAGTTTTTATCAGGTAAGTACTCTGCTTCATGGTACCTAATGAAATGTCTGTATCTGGTTGGATAGAGATATAATCAGGAGCTCCATCAGGAGCATATATCTACAATAAATTGTTCATATACCAAAGGTAAGTTAACAGAATTTAACAGAAAGATTTTTATAGCAAAAGAAAAATCTATATGTCTCTCACTTAGGATGCCACCTATCTGATAATCGGACAAGCCTCTTGACTTCCAGATGTTGAATTTCAGCTCAAGCCTTGCAGATTGAATGCTTCATTGCAGGCACTGTGTTGGGTGGCTCACTGTCTAATGTAACCCTATCATGACTGAGGCTGGCTTTGGCCATCCCGACTTGTAGTCATTCTAGGACTTGCAGCTTTTTAACCACCTCCTCTTAATTTCTACAGTTTCCACTGTTTCCATTGCACTAAATTTTCAATCCTCCCAAAAAAACTCAGTACCATTTTGGTAGCTGTACCATGTATGTGATGTTGCAGTATGACAATGAAATTTAATATTTAGCTACTTCTCAGGGAATTTCTTTTTCAGAAGAACCCCTTTGAATACAAGCCTTGCTGGGGGAGAAAGAGCCCAAGCTCTGTGGAAGCACTACATCACCTAATCTGCTCAAAACTTCCCCGACCCTCAGTGCGCAATGTGTCTAAAGAGGCAGCACTACGTTGTGAATGCTTAAAAATCTGAGCACTGCAGAATTACATGGAGAAGGGACAGAAGGGAAAGTTTAGGTACAGTCTGAATCAAGAAATCTGTAGTTACTAACTTCAGACTGTATCCTGTGAACACTTTTTTTTTGCCAAATTTTCACAGCCTGTTTTTAAAGCAAATGTAACTTGTCTAGAGGCAGGCCTAATAGTACACAAACTTAACTCCACTTTCATGTGAGGGTCTGGGAAACCGTTGAGCCCACAGGTTCCTGTTGAACATGCATTTAGTTAGTACTGGGTTAACACATCCCATTATGGCATTTGTAGTAGTGGGATGAATTAAATAACATTAACTCATTGCATCTTTCCAAACATTGGTGTGCCTTATGTTGAGAGGAAGATGTTGAATGGCTTACAAATAATCTGACTTCAGAATGAATATTTTAGGGAGCTGATTTAGTAAAGAGAACTGGAATTCCATTTTGAAAGAAAGAAGAGAATTCTGGCAATTATTTCATCAAGAGCTACATAAATGATATGTAGGTGGATAGATAAGTATTATCCAGTAGTACGCTGGAAAAAAATGGCATACATTTCTCCATCAAAACAGAAATCATTGCAGTAGAAAAAACTTAGAATATTTGTCTTTTCCCCCCCTCTACTTTCCGGTAAACAGAACAAAAAACCCAAACTAAACGAAATACCAAACATGAAACACAAGAAAAAATTCTCATTAAAAAATTTCAATAAAAATACCTTCACTCCCAATGTAGATATGATTTCTACCCTTTATCTAGCTCTAGTTTCATGTTTAGAGATCCAGACTTCTTCTGCTTAACACTTACTGTCACTCTTTTCAGTCTCATTCATCCGTGTGCTTCCATACAGTAATTGTTTCTCTTCCTCAGATGCCTGAATCTCTTTCAGATTATCACTTCCAGGGTCACAGGTCTGTTAACAATATACCTTTACAGCACACATTTACTACTTTTTGAAGTGAAAGAGGCTGTCCCTAAGTGGAAACATAATGCAGTTTGTCAGCTTTCAGTAGGTATCTTGGGAAATCTTTTTTTTACTCTCTAGATAATGTATGTCTGTTTAAGCCGCAGCCTCCACCGGTGAAGCCTGTCTTACACCTGATAATCCACTTCGATGGGAATTGGATGTTTTGAGTAGATTGCAGTAACATATATCAGGCTTATAATTCTGCTACCACACATGCTAGTGCAAGTAATAAAAACAGCAAGATGAAATTACAGCAGGATAAATTCTATAATTTTCAGAATTTTCTGTATCTTTTGGATTGATCTAACACTGACAAAATTGTTCTAGGGAAGAACAATCTGCTGTGAAATCAAAAAGGAGGGTTTTCCTGAATGTTGCAATGCCTTGTGAAAATGAGCCCTGTGGAATGAAGTCAGTGTCAGAACTTGTTTATAACGTAGAGAAAGCCCACTCTTGCCTCAGTTTAACAAGTGGGATTTTAGATGGCCAACAGCTGGCATGCATGTTCTGAGAGGTAAAGAAAAATGTTTCATAAGGGGAAGGAACAATGTATTTTTTAGACAGAAATTTAAAAGTCCTCCTTAGAGCAACTAACAGTATCATCTCCTTTTCGTAAAACATTTTAGAGTTGCCTGCAAGGGATGAAACTGTGGCAGAGACTCCCAGAATCCCCGGGCTGTGGCACAGCCTGGGTGCCTATCAGTGTTATCTCAGCTATGCTCATGTGGCTTGTTGTGGTCTCAGCAGAGGGATGAATGAGACATCAGAAAACCATATAACTTTGTGAGTTTGAACAAACTACATAATTCTCTAAAGAAATTTTCAACTGGAAAATTTTTCCTGTCTTTACATATGTGGGAATAGTGCTGTCCCTCCACTCTAAAATAGGTGGACCAGATGTTACTAAATGTACTCAGCTGGCAAAAGTGGCTGTCACTCTGACTAATTTCAGAGTAAATTCTTCACATGAATTCAAAATAATATGCAAAATAATGTGCTTTGTCTCTTAGTTATTTTTTTTCTAAAAGTTGTAGTCCCAGCTTTACCACCTGCTCTCCTTACTCAGCTGTAATTACACAATATGCTGAGCAAATGCAAAAGAAGACAGTGTGACCTACTTTACTAAATGGAAAGATTAAGTTCTAATTTTACATTGCTTTCTACAACCCTCTTTCCGGGACAAAATCCCTCTTTTTTTGGATTATGGGTGCCCCTGTTTCATACCTGACTTTCAGATACTTTGCATCTGTATTAACATAGAGTGACGGTAGGATGAGTTTGAGTGTCCTTATAGTATCGTGAGTTATAATTAATTTACTAATCTGTCAAATTAATCTCTTTTTCATGCTGGTGGATAGCTTTCGTTCAATTCTCTTTATGTTTTGAAGTTTGCTCTGTGTTCTTTGTAATGGATGTAAATACTGGCAACTGCTCAAGCTGAGACAGATGAAGGAAATTTTAATTACCCAGAGGGAGTGAAGATTGCTTTTTCAAACATAATAGACTATGTCTTAAACTGGATTATTAGCCTTTCCACTTTATTTTTCAGAAGGATCAGCTGTGTTTTTAAAGGATATTCAGTTCTATATTAGACCGTTATTATTCAGATTTACATTCTACAGTTTGAATTTTTTCTTTAAATTTTGGCAGCTGTTCTAGATTTTTTAAAATAATTTTTTTTATTGCTTTATATTGCTGATCTTGATATTTTTAACAGCTTTTGTCAAATGCAGAAGGTAATATCTGTCAGCTTTTTATTACTAAGAGCTTTTCTTTTTTTTCCCACGTCCATGTTGTTTTCTTCTACCTCCTTTTTTCTTTTTGTAGGTAGGTGTGTGGAAGAAAAAAAAATAAACAATTTTCTTGACAGTACTATTGTATATGACAACAGGAAAGACAAAGATAAAATAGTACATACATATCAGTTATTTGAACAATATAAGGAGAGAAATAATGAGTTTCTTTTAGCCACCAGGGAGCAATGACTTTGTGTGATTTGACTGCAAGTAATATTTCTGATATAGTCTTGGTTTGAAAAAAAATTTTCAAGCTTGGTGTATATACTCAGAATTTGAGATTTTGTGTCTTTCCCACTCAAATCAGTGCAACCTTTTCTTGGATCAAACAGTGCTAACCATAGACAGTTACAAACATGTTTGAAATAAATTAGCTCATAAACATTTTATTCTCAGCCCTTAATGGCGAATGCTTCACAGTGCACTGTCAAATATGATGAGATTTCTCATTTTATGGCTCACTTTATCAACAGTCTAGTAATTGCACTTTTAATGGCACAGTGTTTGTGTGGAGCAATGGTGACATTCTGTGCTCAGTTAGACTACAATGTGATTAATCCTCTGTATACATTGCTTAAGGGTCTTATAATTCATATTCTCTTGCTTTACAATGGCAGGTGTGAGAGAATCTGAATATGCAATAAGTTAATCTACATCAAATATCAAGTTGCTTGAAATACTGAATATATTTGCCAAACACCCGACGACATAAGAATGATCTGTAAATATTTTTCCAGCTAACAGTGTTCAGAACTCCACCTGGGGATATGGGACCTGGTTTTCAAAAAAATCTGGAAATGAGCTGCATTATGTGATATGCAAACTCTTTATAAGCTTTTCTAGGTGAAAAGTGAAGTGTAAAAAGCTTTATTGGTGAGCATTTGAGAGCCATCTAGTCTATCAGGAGTCATAAACGAGTGGGTTTCTTGGAATTAGGAAGGAAAGATGTCCATCGCTTAGGCCCTCTTTGTGGATCTTACATGCAGTAGTCTTCTAGTGCTTAAGCCCCTCAGTGTTGCAGGTAAATCTAACATACTTTGAAATGACCATACACTTACAAAACACAGCTGTGGGTGTTGTCTTTCTGAAATGGGTGAGGTTGCCTATAATATTGTCTTGGTTAGGATATTTGTGGGAGACCAAAGCTCAGTTTTTTCTGTTGCGATGAGACTGAGGCCAATTTTTCTGTCATGTTAAATTTGGCAGAAAGTAAATCCCCTTGCATTCCAGCTGGTCCTCAGATATCAGAGGGGCTGGGAGTGTCTGAGCTTAGATTCTGAGTGTTAGCCAGTTCAACATCAAGCAACAGAAATGCAGAGCCAGTGTGGCACTTGAAGTCTGCTCACGCTCAGTAAGAATTACCATGACAGTGGATTCACAAATAGTGGATTACACTCTAACTCTGGTCATGCCCAAGGAACTCTCACAGCTGGACTAGAAGTCTGGTTATATTCACTAACTCTTATGGGCAGGTGCAAAATAGTGTAGTTTATTGAGCAACAGACAGACACGCAGATTCTTATTGGATTGTCAGTGATAAATGCACTGCAGAACCGTGCGTGCATACCTAAAATATGAATGATACAGCCCGTGACAAATACATTAAATCAGGAGACAACTATATAGCACTAAAAGTATGATCACAAGTGCAAGCTTGCTTTCTGGATTTCCTGAAGAAGCACTTGGTATAGCTGAGTCTTACCCAATAGGCATCCCTGTGAGGAGAGGAGATAGGTACAGCCTGTTGATTGACTCAGGATACAGCGTGGAGTCTCCACTTACCTCCCCCTTAAGCTATATTTATATTGTTTTCTTTGAGGGAGGGGTAAAGTTACAGTTGATGCCTTTTCATATTTAGATGGAGTTTCAGCGATTTTAGTCAGTAACATTCTGATGACATGAAAAGTAGTATGTATTTTTGAGTTAATGAAGCAAAGTTCATCTTTCAGCTATCTTTTGTGCCATTCCTTTGGCTGAGTTCCCATTAAGTGTGGCTTTTTTGACAGATCACACCCACAAGTGCCTTGTTGCTCTGTTCTTTGTTTCATATCTGCACTGATTTCAACAGCACAGCACCTCCATGCCTCTCCACCCTTTGTTTCATGTCTCCCTTAGAGCGGTCACCAAGTTCCCTCAGTGTTCCTGCTAAGAAGGCGTGCAGACAGGTTGTCCTGGTGAACTATAGCCAACACTTGCACTTCTTCTTGCTGAACTTTGTTTTCAGTGTGTTCCCCACAGTTACTTCATAGATCCGAAGATACTCAAATCCCGATTTCTTACTTACCAACGTAGAATCTTTTTGTCAAACTTTGTAATGGTTGAAGAAGGGAAAGCACTTCTTACTGTGCCAGTGTGTAAAATATCTAATGGGCAGGAATAAAACCTAACAACACAGCTAAAACCAAGTTTAGAGCTTTAGCTTTATTTCAGATTGAGAACAAGAAAGGGCTTTGAGGACACAGTTTGCCAATTTATTATGACAAGATTATAAAGAATTTTATTTCTAGCCCTGAGATATATGTTTTAAATGCTGTTTTACATTCCTCCTGTGTTACCCTCCCTTCAGTAAAACACTTTGCGTCCTTCAATCTTTGCTGATTGAAACATGTTCAAGATTTCATACTCAGCAGGGCAGCAGCAGAGCCAGAATATCTATAACTCATTAAGACTCTTCTATCAGGCTTCCCCATGGCCCCCCTGACACCCACACCTTGGGATGTATTGTACTTTCATCACACTCCTCTTCAGCTCTACTGGCTAGGTTGCTTTGTTTCTTCTTTCTTTGCTAACTGGGGGCTTTGCCTTAAAGTCATGGTCTGGTGTGTATGTTTGGATGCAAACATCAATAGGCAATTAATCCCAGGTGCAAATCAATTGAAATCAGTAGAGGTGGATTGGTTGGGATGGCTTATTCTTTCTTTTACATTTGAGTAGCCCTGCTGATCTCTCTCAGGTACCTGAGGGCAGAATTTATTTCCTGAAGTCTGCTGCAGGGATGCAGCCACGTGAGCTACCAACATCAGATTGCAAGTAGTGGACTGAACTTTCTTGTGGTGCAATAGCTGTAAGAAGATGGGTCGACTTTAATATTATGTGTCTGTGAGTTTAGTCTGATCACAGAGGACTCTGACTCTTGCTGCTTAGTTCAGTTCTTGCAGTTGCAAAAGGCTTGTGCTGGTCACCATCACTTTGACTGCCAGTTTGCAATCACCTGAGTTGCCCATGTCTCACCATTCAACCCCTTCCCTCCTATATAGTCTAATTTCCAGTACACTCTCTGGCTTTGTTTCCCCAGGCAAATGCACTGACATCTCACTGCCGACTCCGTAGCCTATTGCCTAAATCCTTGTCCACCCATTGTAGCAGGATGCTCTGCCTGGAATAAGGTAAAACAACTTGAACAATACCCTGTTTTGCAAAGCTATCATTGGTGTTCTGGAGGGTGTGTCATGCTGCTTTTAGTGTTCAATTATGTGAAAACCAGTCTAAGTCATTAACCCCAAAGTTAAACATCCTGATAGTGAGGTAAAGGTGTGGCTGATATGGTAAAGAATCCTTGTCTAAAAATGCTAAGCTGACCTAGAGACTTATGACTGACAGTCAATCATTTTATACTATGAAAGTCCAGTCCCACTTTCAAACAGCAGGTTCTTCTAAGATACCCCTTCTCGAAGTGTGTGGGGGGATTCCTCCCTTGGGTGGGGACGCCCCTCAAGGTTACTCCTCGAGGCTGAATAAAAGAGATTTGCCAATGGTCATTGGTGTGGGTGAGTGACATAAGTCTCTGCTTAATAATTCTTTTTTTGCTAGTTTTAATATAATTGCTTTAGTATAATTGTTTTAATATAATTACTTTGATATAGTGCACTACACTACCCTATACTATGTTAGTAGTTTTAGCTCCTATACTGTGTAGTAAATAATTCTTGTTAAATCTTTTTGTGTAACCATTTATCATAATGAATCCTTCATTTTATTGTAAATATATCTTATTTGCCATCCTTAATACGGTGGGAAAAAGTTGTACAAAGGTTCAGTCACACCTCTGTAATTTCTTAGACTTAAACAGCTGACAAAATCCAGGGCTAAGATTGGATTCAGCTGCACCCATGGTCCTCTCCAAGAAGTTTAGAAAGCAATGGGGTCCTTACTGGACCTTGTGACTCAACAGGAGGGCTTCCCTACTAATCTTTGTCTGAAGCTCCCACTCCACCTGTGCCACCTATATACCCTGTTTCTAGGTTCACGTGCAGCCTGCACTGTTGGTTTAATGGGCCGAATGTTATACTTAATATAGGTGGAGAGTCTAAGTAGCAGGTGCTTTTCTAAATTTTTTTTTGAGCTGATGTTTTACGTTGAACATTTGATTAATATCAGATTAGTTTGCTTTAATGGCCTATGTCGGAATGTATTGCTAACATGTGTCTGTTATTTTATTTGCTTTACTCTTTCAGTAGAAGTATTCATCTATTTCCATGAATGGAAACTTATTGAAGCTTGTAGAAGACTATCAATTTCCTTGTAGTTTATCGCATGTCAGTGAGAAAGGTTAATTTTGATGGCAACTAATTTATGGCAGACATAAACAAACTAAACAGTATTTGTATATTAGTGTTAACTACCGTGCTTCAAAGGTAGCAATTACTTTAACTCACAATTAATAGAAATAAATTGAAACAGTGAAGAAAATTCATTCAACATCTCCAGTTTATTTAATGTAAGAGAAATATAATGACTTCATTGATCTTTTGCTGTTGTAAGTAAAAACTAATAGCATGAAATGAAGTTCAGATATGGACTTCAGGAAATGACATTTTCTCATGTAATAAAATACAGTGAGATGCACATAAGTGAATACTTTATGTTTACCATTAAAGGAATGATATACTTTTCGCTGTAGCAGGATAAATACCTATAAACAATTAATATGGGGTAGTCTCCCTGTTTTTAAAAGCATACTCTCTGTCTGAAAATACAATGGGGACATATGTTACTAAATTAAATAGTTATGGAAAGAACATGATAGGTGAGACTTGGTATCTTCTCCATTAACTCATCCTTCAGGACACACTCAGAATGTCTTTGATATCACCAAATCAAAGCTCTATTATCTCCATATAGTCTGGGATTTGTTGATAAGCTGTGTGTCATTATTGACAACCTGACCTTTAAAAGCCTTAACGGACTACTACTAATGTGACTTTTTTTTTCTTTAAGTTTTGTTATGCTAGCTGCACCATGAAGACCATTTTAAATAACTTCTGACCAATTTTGTTTATGTTCTGTTTTCTGTTATTTTTGATGGGGAAAAAAGTTATAATTAGGCAAACATCAGAAATTCAGGCACTGACAAACCAGCCTGGGCTGTGTTTCATCACACAGCTACCAAGGGAGGTCGTTACTTGCTATTAATTTCATATGAGTGTCATGAGATGTATTGACATTTTCAGAAGAGTAAAGGAAGAACAAATTAATTTATTGAAAATTATGTGACATCTAGATAAATTCAGTAATTTTATTTACAATCACAATTTAAGCAAAAGCTGCTGTCAGAAAGAAAATGAGGGGGAAAAAATCATCTCCGTTCTTTCTGTGGCTTGTAACAAACAAGCTAAAATTAAAACCAAACATATAGTTGAAGTGGAGTCACTTTGCTTTTCATTAAACTAGCAAGAAATGTAAGTATTTAAGTATTAATCAGATTTACAATTAAAATTAAATCCATGAACCAGCAATCATGTTAGACCGAATCATAGGGTGAGCAATTTTAACCACTCATTATTGTGCCTAGCCATGCTATGTGGTAATGACAAGAAATCCTTTTCTAAACTGAAAGTTAATTCCATTATACCAAATTGTTAAAGTTTCTGTTTGGCCTTGAAAAACTAATATTAATTGTTTTTCTTTTAACTGAGGTTGATATAGCAAAATTTTTTTGATAATGGTTACTCTTCCAGTTTCTTCAAGTCTTATCTGTCCATCATAGCACTTGCCTCTTTTATACTGGAAGTAGTACCAGCTTGGTTGACAGCTTGGTTTCCTACTATACATCTGCATATGTGAATATTTCTTTCTTAGGACAGCAGTCCTGTCGTGCCTCCTGTTATTTTTGTTATTTGCCAAAGATTAGTCAATAATTTTAGGAATAGTGAGATCTTTCTGTGGCTAGAAAGTCTTTCAGGTAATATGCTTTACTGACTGATGTATATCTCAAAACAAATCTACTGCAAAAATGTTTGGAGCATTAACACAAGATACTTGTAATCTGTTTTTTTTTTTCACCCAAGGACTGAAAAACAGAATTAGGAACAGTCTTGGTTGTGTTTCTTGGGTTTGGTTTCTTTTGTGAATGCATATATATTTATATACCAGGATGTTCCTGCATGAAATATATTTGGGTGAGAGTAACTGTAAAGTTAGGTTCAACCTTTTCTTTAAGCTGCTAATGTGGCATATAGTCTTGGCATGAAGATGTAAGTTAACAGGTTGTTGTCGTTGTAAATCAGGAAGCATTGTGTGAATTTCAGTGAAGCCATTAAATTTGGGAGTTACAGCCTTTTCAAAGCTAGAAGCTTTAGTTTTTCCAGATGATGATGAGAATTCTTCTGTGTTCTAGTTAGTTTTATTGCTTCATAGCCAGTGTCTCTCTTCTAGGATTGGCTTTGATCCTATTCCTGGAAGAGCTACACATAGAAAAGTGTCAATCATAACTAGGATAGGCTAAAACTGAGGGCTCTGTCATGGGGGGAACTAGTTGCTGGTTTGAAGTGCTCTGGTGTTGCTCAGTCCATGTAAGTGACTGGAGAGTTTCAGTCCGGGTTATTTTCCCTCCTGTTCTTCAGAAAATTGTGGATCAACTTTGTTATTACAGAAAATCTGTGAATGGTCAACTGATGGAAGATGAACTTAGCTACTTTTGACATTTATTTTTTTCTTCAGCATTTGCTAGTTTCTCTCCAAGTACAACAAAAGCCATACTATTGTCTGCATTCATCATCCAGCTTCAGCCAAGGGTTATCCTGACTCTTCAAGAAATCCATTAAAAACCTGTAGCTAAAACTACTGCAGTGCTTCATTTAAAGTTCCTACATGTTCTTCAAAGGGTTAACATAAGGAGAGGATGTACATACAGAGATAATTTACCTCCTCTGAAAATTCTCCAGAGAACCTGTCTGTACCTTGCTAAAAGAAAGAGTGTGGAATTATGTATTTGAATAGGCTTCCTCCCTAATTTGGGATCTGTCATTTTTAGATTCTTTCTGAAGAGCAGTATGGGTTGTGTGCATATTTGATACAGACTGCAAGGCAAAATATAGGTGGTCAGAGGTAAATTAAACAGCTGAGAGTGGATGAAGTCACCTTAGATTCAGTGTAACATCAGTTTCTAACAACTCAAGCAAATGTCCAGGAAACAGGCTCTTGGTTTTTTATTCTAGGTAGATTCTTTGAAACTGTCTGGTTGAAACTACTCCACTATATATGAATTATATATTTGTTGAAGTTACCACTCTTGTTTCTCATGTCATTATAACCAATCTCCTACATTCTGGTCCAAAGAGCATTGAATTAAATTGTACAAAGTGGAATAGCTCTAGTAGGAAATGTGCAGAGTGACTGCAGAGGCTGGCAGGAAAACACAGAGTTTAATGACAACACAGAGGCTAGAGATTTTAGCAGAGAGAGTAGGAAGAATACTCCTGTACAGGATTACTCCTGTAGAAAAATGCAGGCATTGGTCAAGTATTCTCAGTTTTCCATGCAATGCCACAGGAACAGAATGTCATCACCTAAGCTTAATTGAAACAAAGGCAAATGATGTAACTTCCAATAATAGCTTAAAAAAACCCCCCTCCTGTTTATTGTAATTCTTTGAATTTTTCAGAGAATGTCTATTAGTCTTTATTTCTGTGACATTGACTCCAAGACCCTTGGAGGCCAGTGCTTTGTAAATTGAGAATTGCAGATACATGGTACTGTGCAACAGTTCAACAGTTCCCTTTTCAGGTAGCACCAAGCTTTGCCCTAGCTGTTATGTGTACCCTTGATAGTGTAAGCAGGGCAGTCCTGGTAAATTAGAAGTAGTGCATGTAGTTTCCTTTGTGCTATCTTGCGATTTCCCTGACAACACCTCTGTTAATAGTTTCACTGACCTGTGTCTCATGCAGTGATTGCATAAAATTGTATGTTAGTTGACATAGTATGTGCTCTCTTCCCCAGCAAAGATTTTTTTTCTCCACCTTTACACTCACAGGGGTGTTTAACTGCTCAAATCAGATTTCATTTGAAACCTGAACTCATTTTGAGCAAATCTCTATCACTGTATGTTGACGTTTTGTAATCGTGTCAGGAATCAATGGAGACTTTTTTTTTTAATTGACAAGAACAAGGTGAAATATCAAGTTAGAATCAACTTACTTGAAACATTCTTTCTCTTTCAGATTAAGTCTTGATTGTTGTAGCTCTTGTGGTGCTATTAATAGCTGAAAATGAAGTTTGATTTTTGTTAGTTCTGTTAATAAGACCTTAAATACTCTCTAGGTTCAGCAAGCTTTGATCAGTGTTTTCCCTACAAATAAGCCGGAGGCTTACTCCTGGGCAAACTTCCCTGTTTTCTTTATTTCTGTTTCAGCACACCCCTTTTGAAAGCAAATTTCCATTTGATAAACCAAGCTGCTCAGAGCTTATCCACTTCTTTCTTAGGAAGTTGCCAATTTGCTTCTTATTTGAAAGCCCTTCTTTAAAATTCGTTCTGCTTCTCTGGAAAAAGATAGCAGATTTTCCACAGGAGTTTGTTTTTTAATCTCTTCTCTGTTTTCCAGCAAGGATATTTCAGCAGCTTTAATTTGTCAGTAACCCACTTATGACTCCGCTCTGCTTTATTTGCTCAAGTTTTCTTTTCTCTAGCATGAAGATGTAGCAACTGTCGCCCTTTAATTATAATAATGTAGATAATTCACATTCTACCAATTCTTTTTTTTGCTTTTCACTATCAAAAGAGTTTCTGAAATGGCGTTGATTTAAATATAGCTTTTTGTTGCAATTTAATTGTGACTTTTCATATGATGATTATTAAAAAAGTTCATCATCTTCTGTTACATTCCTCCTTCTGCCATGTAAGGACCCTCTTGAGGGTGTTTTCACCACTGTACCTCCATGGAAACAGCAGGTGGGAGTGAGTTTATTTTGCTCATCTGCTGTAAGTCAGCTCAGTCTGAGAGCCAGGAATTTAATTGATTTATTTTAACATGGCACTAGGCCTTGTTGTGTGTAGGATATGTTAGTTTAGGCCAAATACCTTGTTAACGTCAATAAGTAGCTTCTGAACTGCATCATGTCAGTGCCTGGATGAAGAGAACCTCCATCCAAGTGGAATGAGAGCAACAGTTTGCACCTATCTTTGGAAACTCTCACTAATTCTTTCATTTGCACTTGTAGACCATATAACAATTCTAATTATTCTATTAGAATAATTAGATCCTTGAAATTGAGACAGATCTGGCTGGCTTGACAAACAAAATTTGTTCAGATCAAGATAATGTTCAAATTAGAATTTCATCAAACTTTGTATCAAAGCTCAAACGCAAGGCTTAGTGCTTTGGATTCCTCTTCAGAGTATGAGAAATACTGTGAATATAACATACCCTACTCTCACACCTGTCTCCTTTGAACCTCCTTTTAAGGCTTCTTTACAGAAGCAAGATCAAGCTGAATATGAGATCAAGTGTTCTGGGTTTTAAATTCTAGAAGTATATTGAGCCAGCCCATAACAGTCTCATACACTTGATAAGAGCATTGGGGAAATTACTGGCTTTGAATTAAAAGCTGTAGTTTGTGGTCTCTTTTGCTCAAGAGTCTCAAAAATGTTTTATATTTTAGCAGCACAACCACTATTTTATAAGTAGTTCAGTGCATATTTCCCAGACCTTGGAAGTCTGGCCCTTACTGGCTGTAGCCAAACTCCTGACTCATTGGATATTCCCATTAATTTTAATCAGGATCAGTCCCAATAGATTAAAGAATCAACAAGTAACAAATTGAGAGAATGAGGCAAAACTTTTTACCACATTCTTGCAAGAATATATTACATATTAACACTTGAAAAAGTAAGTCAGTAATAATAGAGTTATTTATTTTGAGAGATAAGAATATGATAACTGAATATCATAGCTGACATACAAGAATGCTATTGGAATCAGTCTTATGATTTGAAATTTGTTAGGAACCTCAGGGCAAAGCCAATTAGGCTGCCAAAGCACTCCTTCAATCTATTTTCTGCAACACCTGGAAGGAGAGACAATGAAAATTTTTTAACCTTGATATAACAGGATCTTAGCTCAAGTTCCTGTCAACCTTGACCAAAAAGTGTGACTGCAGGTTCGTGGTACTAGGCTGGAATAAATTCTCTAGGTGATGTTTAGCTGATAAAAATATGTCCTGATCATTCTGTACCCTGATTATGATAGTTACAGTTGTCAATAAATATGGGATACCATTATAGCAAGCCTGTGCTATATATGTATATTATGGTTTGCATTTTAAAACCACATTATGAATTCAAATATTGAGGAATCAATGTTTTTGTAGCATCCAGAGCTTAAATGGAGCCTTCCCTGTATACAGAACTTGCAGCAGAGTTTATTCTGTGGTTTGCTTAGCACTCACTTGGATCCTTGAAGGAGGGTGGGAGGCTGTCTTGCAATGAAGGAGAGCATTCCCAGAGGTATTAGAAATCTTTTGTTTTGTGTGCTGCCTCCACACCTATGTCACATATGTTTGCATTTCCTTGCACACCCCTGAGTGGGCATGATTTAAGTGCCTAAAAGAAGAAACCATGTTTTTTTACCTGTGTTAGGGACGGGAGGCTGGAAGATTGGGGTATTAATGCTAAGGTCTTTCATAATACCTTCATAAATCCTTCCAGCTGATTTTTCTGATTGTCCAGTTTTCCTCATATAAGTCAGAAATATATTTGCAGTTTATTCCAGGATAAATCAATTCATGTCTATAAATTGCTTTGGCATCTTTTGATAGGAGGCCTCCTAGAGCTACAATGTCCTTTTCTTGATAATTTAATTTTTATGTTAATGTTTAGAAGCAAGATAAAACATTACTTTTACAACATTTTTCTCTACAGTGCTAACAAGAGTAGCTAAGGAGAAAGACTACATATTAGATCACTGGTTCAGGATTGCTGTGTTTGAAAAAGGAGCTTAACAGCTGAAATTCATCAGTCTACAAGTGTCTTAGAGTGGTTCAGGTTCTGTGAGTGATATTTCTCTAAGGCAGGCTTTTCAGCGTGAGTCTGCAGATTTCACAAAGTCTTTTGTTGTTCTAGTGTTGAGGTCATGTAGCCTTCCTAACTGATATGAGAAGACATATGAGAAGACACATACAAAATCAACATAATAGTTGTCTTTGATGCCTTTAGGCAGTAGTAGTAGTAGTAGTTGGGTATAATTTTACATAGTTGACAACAGTTCAGTTGTGAATTCTGTGAAGAAACACTTCAGCATTTCATCCCTCTTCTTACCATTATTGTTTTAATTTTGTATTATTGTAGATCTGCCTTCTTTTTACTCCATATAATTATTCTGTTGCCTATTGATACTGATATTGAGAAGCAATCTGTATTAGTAGTACTTTGTCTTGTATGCTCAGGGAGAGTGAATAATTTTGGACCGTCACTGTATGTTTATGCGTGCCTGTAGCAAATGTGGATAGTACCTTCCCAAATCTTCGTTCGCGAAGCCTAGCCATGATGATGATGATGTATGTTTATGATTACATTTTTTATTTGAACCATAACCAGTTAGGAAAATGCCTTCTTAGTTGCTGCCAGTGTTAATCCATTCATTAGCTGGCAAAGTTGATGAATGAGTGGTCTCTCCAGAGGATGAGCACGCCGCTTCCCCAGTGTAGACAGGTTGACCTGGTTATAACCTGTGTGATTTGAGTAACAGTTCAGCTTGCTGCTCTAGTTCTAGAGTTGGATCAGTGCTAATAAGGGGTGGAATGAAGAAGGGTTATAGATCCAATAATGATCTCACTGAAACCTTTCAGGGAGTAAAGAAAAGCACAGTTTTACTTTTATCATTTCTCACATATAGTGAGAATCACTTTTTCTTTAAACTGAGAATAGGCAGGCTCTGTAAGTGCATGATGTACCTTGTCAGATTTACAGTCTTAGCCTTAGTTGCATAAAGACCAACTCTTAAAAACCCAACTAATCCAGCAGTAGTCCTCTGTAGTGTTAGCTTTGTTACGTCCCAACACATCTTTTGTATAGTTTATAACTTAAAGTCAAGTCTGAGTTTTGCCAGATAAGAGCACTTGTGAAAAGCACGTGTGGTTTGCTTGCTATTTAGAATGTTCAGAGGATGATACATTTGAGCCCTGAAATGTAGGTAAATTTGTAATAGTTATTGCCATATTCAGCAGTCCCTACATGTACACTGATTTGAATGCAATTGTTCATACAACACATACAACAGAAAAAAATAGGGGCTGCTGTTACAGATCTTGCTGTGATTAACAGACTAGATCTAGTCAGGAGTTTTAGAACTTTTCTGTGCTATTCAAATTTTATAACAGCACTTTCAAAGCTGTTGTTTTTCCTTGTTGTCAAAATGTTTCTATTAACATGGTTAGAATTAGTTGCTGAGATAATACTTTTAGGAGAAAGAGTATGGTGGTACTATAGTTGGTCTTAATTGTCTACATTAGGTAATTTCCAGTTTGAAACAAGAAAAACATCAATTGGCACAGACTGTAGTAAAAACAGATATATACCATTTCAGTAATTGTTCCAGTTTGTAGAGGTTTATAAAGATACATTTGTTCTGTGACATTCACATCTATTTCACGTTTGGAGTTTAAAAATAAATAGAATCCAATACAATATCCTATTATAGGCACCGTAATGGCTTTAAATAAAAGGGCAAAAATAGTTTCCAGCATAGTTAAATTGAGTGCTGTGGTATTATACTGGAAACGCTCTGTAGAATTTGAAGAACGCAGAAGGAAATATGCCAAAAGCACAGTAGTTATACAATAAATCTCTTAAAATCATCTACATTATTGGTGCTGAGAGAGGGAAAAAAAATATCAAACCCCTCTGGCACTGTGAGGCCTGGAAATAATGGCAAGTGGATGTTTCCTTTAAAGCCACTTGAGCAAGAACTGAGCATTAAGGCTCTGGTTTATTGTAGTATCAGTATCATCAATGCTTTTTTCCAATTTTTTTTCTTCATTAGAGATAGGAGAGTAGCAACTTCTTTGTGTGAATAACAATACATAGAACACTGCTCTATATATTCAAGATAAATGTAAAACACATGAGATTTTATTTTTAAAGGGAGTAGGATTGCATATATAAAGAACCTATTGAAGAAATCTCTAATTGAGATAAAGGTGCAAAGAAAATAGTTTGTGTTCTTGTAATTAAGGACCATTTATAACAAAAGACTGAGTGAATTGAGACTGAATTTAGATTGCCCTGGCAAGCTGTATCTTCTCATGTCAGCTTCTGTGAGTTTTGTTTTGTACTTGTCTCTGTAATCAAAAAACAAACTATGGGAACCCCCTGAAACTGTAGTGTGTGGAACCAAATAACACATCAACATGAGAGAATTGGATCCAGCAGCTCCATGGACTAGCAGTGTAATTATTTTTTGGGGGTCAAGCTCTCTCAAGTAAGAATAATAAACACACTCTCTCCCTGGTATTTCACAAGTATTTGCTCTGAGAGCAAGGAAAACTTGTGATGAAACTTGCTTTATGTTTCAGGTCTCAGGACAGTTGTACTGTGTTAATTAACTTTCGTCCATTTCTTTATAACTGATCCTGTTTGCCTGTGCCCTCTCCATGCTGTTATGCAGATTCCCCTTCTGCTTCTTTCTACTTTTGTTTGCATTTCTGCCTCCTCTACTCTCTCTCTGTTTCTAGGTACTGCCAGTGAGAACATCAACACTACAGGCCGAGCAAACCACCACTGTGGATGGTGGACTTCATGCTTCTCAGGCATACTAAGTACAAGGTCTTGTTCAGTCTTTCAAGGTCAAGCGTGAGCATGTCTGGTAGCGCAGGAGGTCTCAAAGAAGCAGGGAATGTAGATTTGTTGATATAATAATTTGAGGGGTATGCAGTTATCAGCAAACTATTTTCCTTTTACTTCTAGAATACAGCCCCAGTATAACAAAGGCTTCCAGCAGTGTACCTTTTCTCTGCTTTCTCTAACACTGAATTCATTACAGGTTTAAAAGGAATGAAAATAGCATTAATTAATTAGCATACAAGACCTAAACTGAAACTTTAAATCTCTTTTAATGTGTTAAGGTTTTCTCTGTTTCATAGTGTGATAGATTTGGAAGCATTGGTTAAAACAATACAGAAGATGTAAAAATTAGCTATAAAAAGAATTATTTAGCTTAATTGATTTCACCTTTGTATTCAGAAAAGCAATAGAGTAAATTGCCACCTATAATTCCTGAAGTCTAATTTTGTTTAGTAGTTAGATAGTTTTTAGCTCATACTACCTGTCAGAAAGAAGAAAAATGAAAGAAGGTAAACAGCATTTTAAAAATAAAATTTTATTTGAATGTCTATTTAAACAACATTGTGAATAGTTAAATGCCTTTGGGATATATAAGGGACTTTATGAAACATTGCAGCTTTTAGTATTAGTATTGGATTTATAGGTCATAGAAGAAATACAACAGTGGTTCATCGTTAAGAATGAAAAATACTGTTGTGCCAGATTTCCCACATTTTTGTGTACCCTTTCCTCCACCATCTCCTACCTTAAAAATTTAATAACAGGCCTTGTTCGCAAAAACTATGCTAAAACAGATAAAACAGATTCAGAAATGTAGTGCTCTAATGTCAAAATCTTAAATCAGCTAACCTTGATTTCTTGAATTTTCAAACCTGATGCAGTGCAATGTAGTTATCATCAAGGTCTGAGCTTTCCATCTGTACAGTCATATGACCTGAAAGACTTAAATTAGGATATCCTCTACAAGGAGAAAAAATTAAAAAAACCCGAAAATCTTGGAAGTCTGAACTTTTTCACTCATCTCCTGCTCAAATCTGAATTTAATTGCAATTCAATGAATTGATGGTATACACTAACAGGTGTTTATTACTAAACAACAAGCAGCTAAGTGTTGGACAGGATCACTTTTTGGTCCCAAAATAGGAAATTGTTGCCAAGACTGAAATAGTGAAGTTAACATGCTTCAGCAGAGCAAGAGGAAGTTCTTTTGAATGCTCTGTCTCCAACTGTTTATCTCACACAAATAGAATGTTGGGTACACTTTAACTTTTGAAAGTATCATCACTATTCATTGACCATAATGCAGTTAGTCATCAAGCAATATAACCCAAACATACTTCTCATGTGGTTGTGAAATTCTGAAGGAGAGAATTTATTGTGCTATTTAGAATGTTCTGCCTTCCTGATACTTCAGACCTATTCATTTCAAAAGCAATGAAAATGATAACTCTTCTTTTCCCCCATCTGTTCCACCCAAAAGATTTTTGAGTGTTGAATGCCATGAAGCCTGGGTAATTACCTGAAAGTCCTCAGCAACCAATCAACCAATTAGTTGTTACTATTTGCATTTCCTATTGTGTTTTAAGCAGTCCTGTTTTCTGATGGATGTGATGCCATGCTCACTGAGATATTTGGGCATGTCTTAGATACTGTGTAGTAATAAATGAGTATGATGGTGTTACAGAAGTCTTGCATATGTAACCAGTAAGAACAGAATTCAATTTGTAAATGTTGATGTTCATTCTAATGCAGATTTTGTTTTCATGAATGCTTTTCTCACTTATTGGAGAAAGGAAAGAATGAGTATTTTGGGTAAGAGGATTGTATTTTGTTTTGATTCTGATTTAGAATATAAATTTTACTGAATCAAGAGCCTGGGAATTTGTTTGTACCATGGGACAAGTCTTAAATGAGGCAAAATTATTACCACTGTTAATTTGCTCTGCTTTTGTGGTAAAGTTTTGAAAAGTCTGAAGTAAAGATCCTTTTAAATTAGAACACATCATACTGCTAACCGTCTGAAGCCTAGAGGAGATTGAGCAGAGACAGTTCCCATCTGTATCCAATGAGGATCATGGTTGCACATATTTGTACATAGTACAAATGTAGTCTTATTCTAGAGATTCACTTTAACGCAGTCTAAATAGCAAAACATTAAAACTTATCCTGAGCTCTTCATTATCACCTGATCCAGCATTTAACTAACAGGTTTTCTCCACCACACCTCCTCTTCCTTCTGTCTCAACTGTGTCATTATACTCTAGCTGGTGTTGATAAGCTAAAATACTAACATGAAGGAAGAGTACCTGATGTGAATGTCTGTCTTGCCAGAGAAGCTGTACCATTCTTCATGAAGCCCTATGAATTCAGTGTCTCCTGGTGTCCTGATACAGGTTTTGAAAAGCATGTATGCATCTAAAAATTACATGTTATGCTAGAGTTCCTTCTAGTACGGCTTATGAGCTCCCTGTACTGTGCTTGTGCTTGTATACTGTGTTTGTTAGATTTCCTAGAGTGTCAAGAAGAAGCAAACATTTTTAAAGGGTAGAGGCTTAAGGAATTTACATACTTTTTCGTATACATGCTCCTATTCAAATATTTTGAACAAATCTTTTATTTTCTTTGTCAAATTTACAAATAATAAAAAACCTGTTACTTTCATGGAAATGAAAGTTTCATTGCAATGCTCACTCAAACTGAAGGCATGCCAGCTCTTCATGCCTTAATTCTTGCTGAAATACATGCTCTTCTGTTTTTTGCCTTCTCCAAATAAATTACACTGACTATAATGTTTTTTGTTAATCAGTTTTAAATTGTGGTGGCACTGAGCCTTGTAAAACCTTGGCTGCAGATTCCTGCACTGATATACCGGCAACAAGAAAATGTTCTCTGATCACTTGTTCCTGTGGCTCTTTCTATACATAAACAAAGGGGCAGATTCGAGTCTCATCTACACCATTATAAATCAGTGGGCGTCAAAGGAATTCTTTTGAACTCAGAAGTGTAAATCTGCACATTCTGGTCATACAGTTCATTTTAACATAAGGGGAACAGTCAGAAAAATTGCTTTTTGTAAAATAATACTGCAATGAGTTTATATTTTTTTCAGACTTAAATGAACATTTTATCAGATATGTCATGATTGGAACTAGGATTGAATATCTGATGCAGATTTTAAAGTTTAGTGACAATTCCAATATTGATTAAGGGAAAAAAAGGTTTATCAGAAAACTATGTACCCATTTGTAACATTCATTCACACTTTTATCTTTGGATTAACATATAATATCCAATTGACTGACATATGGTAATGACAATATGAGAGGATGCAAGTAATTTTAAAAAGTGGCTTTATTATTCTTCAGTATGTTAGTGCTTATTTTATTTTCAGTGAATGGCAGAAATGCATCTTAAAAGGCAAACTCAGAACAGGCCGAGTTCATTAAATGAGGCAATGACAGTGAAATGAACTGCTCTTTTCTTCAGACGGATTTAATCCATACTTACAGGAGAGTTCTTATTTTTTTATTTACATTACAGAACACTGCAACAAAGATGTCTATGGATAGTCTTTATTTGCTCTGCATACAGAATTTGTGTATGATATCAAACCCCAGATCACATAACATATGTAATACATTTCAGAAAAAAGCACTTTTGAAAATGGAACCCTCAAAGCAGATTTTGGGGTACATAATTTGTT
This sequence comes from Chiroxiphia lanceolata, assembly GCF_009829145.1. Classification (NCBI taxonomy): domain Eukaryota; kingdom Metazoa; phylum Chordata; class Aves; order Passeriformes; family Pipridae; genus Chiroxiphia; species Chiroxiphia lanceolata. The sequence goes on from NC_045640.1 coordinate 31,756,591, forward strand.
TTAGAGCCCTATCTAAGTGCCTAAATTAATGCTTGAATTTTCAGAGCTTCTGAGCAGACCTAATTTGCTTTAAAGTCATGTGAAACTGCTAAATGGTCTTGGCAGAAAATGATAAAGCTGAGCACAAAACTAACTTAATTTCCTGACTTAGTTCAATTCTTCAGCCACAGGACTATGCTTTTGTTTGTACTATCATACAATCAGAGCCAAACGTATTAGGTGGAAGTGTTGTACTTAAATTAAAAATTAAATGTGTTTTGCAATTCTATTATTTTTTACATTGCCTGCTGTATGTTTTTGTACTTTGCTGTAATTTGTTTGCTTATAAGGCCATCTGTGACAGCCTTCCTCATGTGAATATCACCTTTTTTCTGCAGGAAGTCCCATGGATTTGTAAAGAAATTATGGACAGTGTGATCTTTGCCAGTTTAAAATAAGCAGTGTCATAGAATACAGAAGTTAGAGGAGAGAGAGGTAAGAGATTTACAGCTAATTCATCAGTCTACTTGATGTGGTACAGAATACTTTCAGTACTTTATCAAGAGTAGCTGTACACGGCTTTTTCTAAATGAAAAATATAACTTTCTGTGGAACATATTTCACTTACTGGTAATCTTATGGGTAGAAATACATTGCAGTCTGTTGAAATAAGAAAATGAACAAGAGGCATCAAAGTGCTTTTTTAAAATGGAGACTTAGAGAGGGTGAAAGCGCATTGATGATAACCAAATGGTGTTATCAAATCTGTCCTCAGTGGAATAGTAGCGCAAGAGTGGCATTACCAAACGTTACTGTTCAAGAGTGTCCTCATGAATTGAGACAATAAAGCACTGCTGTTTTGTCACCTTTGTGGATTCTTTCTATGGTACTTGGTAATTTAGGGTTAGATGAATTTTGCGCTTTTAATCAGAGTTTCAATCTCATGCCAACTATAGACCAGAAATTGACATTGAATCAAATAGCAAAGATATATAAACTTTTTCTCCACACGGGTGACAAAACAACTGCATTAAAGGAATTGTATTAATACTGTGAAGTCCACATCTGAAAAGGTACAAAATACCAAAGTGAAGACTGGCAGGTGCACATATGTGCATGATCTCTTCCTTAGATCATGTTGCTTACTTACTAGCCAGAATGTGCATTGTGCATAAACATACAGCACTAGATACAATTCTTCTAAATTCTCAACATATATTAAGGTTTAGGCACTTGAATACTGCTAAAGCCTACACAGCAATTAGGTACTCTGCGCTAACGCTACTTAATCTGAAGTGTGTCACATTTGGCCTCAAAATTCTTTATTGCTTAAGCAGCTAAAATGCTCAAAAACAACCTTGTTGGGAAAGAAATGTGCCAATTCCCTGCTGAAGTTCCACTGCCATCTTGGTTTACAGGGAGAGTTGCCTAAACTCAGGTAATGGAGTGGCTTTTGAAGTTGCAGGTTAAGCATGGAAAAAGGGTTCTGGGTGTTTGAAACTTGAGGAAGTTGGGACCTACATGCATCACAGAAATGTGGTAATTCTAGAAGGTAACTTTGCAATGAAAAAAGCAGAAGAAATATTGTGGTACAATATAATATGAAAAGGCTGGGTAATCATCATTTTTTGGGGGATGACCAGATGAATGATATATGACTACAACTAAAATTTAAACAGTTCCCAAAACACAGTCTATCATGCATATCTATTTTGAAATTGGAGTTTTAAAATCTATGCTTATTACATAGCTCTATATGTTTCAGGTAAAGTATTTTTTCTGAGCCTAAAACATAAGTAAACCAGCATGAAGCTGTGTGACTGAAACTAACTGCATCTTTGCTTACTAAATGTTTTTCAATAACGGTTCATATTATTTAGACTAAAACAGACTGCAAAATAATATCCAGTGGAGTTTCAAGCATTAAAAACATTTCAAACATTAAAAAATATATTGCAGACTTGTACATCACAGGTATCAAAGTGTACTTCTCCATGATGTCTCAAACTGGAGTAGAGTTTGAGTTCTACTTAATTGAAATCTTGATTATTCTTTTTCTTCCCTTTAATTTAATTTTATTTATATTAATAAATTTTTCATTTTATTAATAATTCTAAAATAAGCATTGCGACAATACAAGCTTGGGATTTGCCTCGAGTTGCTTCATATGTATCTGTTCTTACCAGTGAACAATTATCCTGTCAGTTGTTTTCATACTCTCCAAAGTTCATGCCTTACTGATGTTATTTTCTGTTCATTTTCTGCCCTGATTCTCATATCCCGGAAAAGTATGTTGCACCTCTTTTTCCTTTAGTTATCCTAACATTTCATTTCACATCTCTGATAGATTTTAATTGCCTTTGGTGATATTTGAGTTCATTCTGGGAAGCTCCTTACAAGGGATATTAATTGCAAAAAAAAAATCCCAGTGTACCATTTTGACATAATAATCTATAATGATTGAATGCGTTTATAAAGAATACTGAAAATATGAATGCCAGCATGACCTACATGTGAGACAAAAGCTATTCCCTTAGGGAATGGAGATAATTTGCTTTTGTCTCATGCATAATGCATCTCCTCTTTTACACCCCATTTCCATGAAAAATATTTTTTGTTATGTATCAGAGAGTTGTTAAAGTTGTGAGTGAAGTATTAGGCTCAGCTGTTTGGGATGTTAACATTCTGCTAGGATTTTGGTAGTCTTGTTCTTTGTTTTCTGTTTCCTTTTACTCTTTGAAGAGTGAATGAATGATACCGACTCCTTTTTGCTGGGGATGATACATGGAAATGGAAAACTTTATAAACAAAAAATAAACTAAAAATATTTCATTGATGCAGTCATGCCAGGGATTAATTGGCCACTTTACATTAAATATGCAACCAATCTCTCCAAAACATATGGATTCCTTGACAGAGAGAGAACAGGGTTGCCCCCTTATAAAGTATTGTGTTGTCTCTTCAGACACTCTGCAGGATTTATGAGCAGAACTTGTAGGTAAGGGAATAGTTCAAGGTACAATGGATATTCTACCCTATAAGCAAAAAGTCATCTCTGCCACAACAGATGAGGAAATTGTCCCTTTAGGACAACTGAGTTTTTTGGGATGGCTTTTCTGGCTACTTTATACTGAAAAGATATAGATTAACACTGTACTAATTTGTTAGTGTCCTCTCTAATTTGTTGCATGTTGCTTTCACTTTTCAGGTTGTAAAAGAAAAGAAATTGGGCAGGGTCTTTGAAGGTCGGAAATCTCTAATTTTGCATCCTCTAGTCTTCTAACGTGATGTGTTATTATGTGGGTTAAATAATAGAGAACTAGACAGTTTTCTTGGAAGCATAATATAGGAGGTTTATTCTGAAGGTACCTATTTATTTAATCAAGACTTTTGCTGAGGCACCTCCAAATTGAGTTTTTAATTTAAAACCTCACCTATATATCACCATCTAGCATGTTGTTGTAAAAAATAATGCATGAAAAATAAAATATTATGTAACAGTTTAATAAGCTTTACAGATAAATGATGCTCAGGTGAGCCAACTCCTCCTGAATGTGTATCTAGTTTACTAATTGCTGTGTTACACTTTTCTTGGACAGCAATCTTATTTTAGAAAGTTGTATATAGTGTATTTGTTCTTGGATTTTTTATCATTCATCATTTTGCAGAGAGGACATGAGTATAACTGGTGTTTATATAGCTGTCAACTGAAAGACAGGGAGGATTTAATTTTCATTCTAGTATTATTTGACAAAATTCATATGGATCTCTTATTTGCAAATTTATGTTTCTATATTAATAGGCAAGGTTTTTTTTCAGCTATCAGGAAAAAGCGACATTCATGTCACTTTATCTTGTACGACAATGTTTATAGCATTTACCACAGAGGTATTGGGTTTCATTAATATTCAAATCACAGTATGACATCTTTTATAGCAAAGGATCCAAATGAGTTGTTATTACAGTACCGTTGGCTAATATGGATGCTTTAAACTATATTGCTTGTGTATTGACTTTAACATGAGAGAAAGCATTGGATCATTGGCTTGCTGTGTGAATATAAGAAGCAGCAACATGACAGTGTGAGGAAAGACTGAAATCAGCAGAGAGTGGTCTGAAAGGATGTCAGACTCTGAATAATGTCTGAACAAGTGTGAAGTGGGAATATTGTTAGATGATGTATGTGATGTACGGGAGCCTTGGAAATACTGCTCTTCTATCAGATGAGTTACTGTGTGTGTGTCTAAATCCTCAATATCTTTCATCTGCACCACACTATGTTAACTGTAATGTGCTGCATTTCCTGCCTCAGAAATTTGCTGAATGTTTTATAGGGTTTTCCTGGTAGCTGAATTTCAGTTTGGTTTTTTTTCCCCTTCCTTTTTTTTCTTTTAATCTTTTAGGCATTGCCTGTTCTGGGTAACTTTATGGTTGGGATTATGTGAGAAAAGCTAATGGGGGAATAGCAGCTACTTCAATTCTTACAGGGGCTAAACACATCATATTAGAGAAATTCTTTTCTTTAAGGGCTAATCCTGATTGGCAGTGCTAGTCATTAACAAGGTGTTAAATGCTACAGATTCCTGTTAACTTCAGTGGGAATAGTATTTAAGGCTTCAAATTGCACTGTATGCAGAAAATCTGTGGTGTTTATGATCAGGAAGGCATATCTCTGCTTTGTCCTTTTTACTGTTGAAGATGGGAATTTCTTATTGAAGGATGTATTCTGCTCCCAAAGGTGTAATTCCAGTGTTGTGGTTTTTTAACTTGTTCAAGATTCTATTAGTCATTTTAAATGTGTGTTCCTGATGTATATGTCTCTTTAGCTGTTGTATATATCTGTTTCCCTGTGCTTTTTCACTCTTCTCCATATTCTTAAACATCCTCTTTCCTTTTATGTGTAGCTTGCTCTCATTCTTATTATAACTTGTTGTCTTTGTCAACATTATTACAAGTAATATATGAGCTAGCCCTCTCTTCTTGCTCTTGGCAATTAAAACATAAAGGAAAAGGAGACCCCATTAAAAAGAACAAAGAGACATTATATGACATATTCACTTGACAAACAATCATTTTAAAAGAAAAATACTCCTCTTGCTATCTCTTGTCCTTTCTTATTTTCCATCGTGCCTGTTGTGATTATTTATGGTTATTATGATTTTCAAATCCTCCAGTTCCTGTGTACATGAAAATAGAGATTTTTTTTCAAGGGCACAAATGGTGGATATGTGCACAGTTTTTATAGAAAAGATTGAGTTCTACTCCTTGTGGAAAAAATAGCATGAGTATGTGCTCATTATCAGGACTGATTTTGCTGGTTTGAGACTCTAAACTTCATGGAGATTCCGATAGGAGAGGATGGCCCCCCATGCCTATCATCAATATCCTTTGCTAAAGGCAGTTTGTTACTATAGTTGTCCTATAAATATATTCTGGTTTAGTTATTTAGATGGTGTGGTTTAATCCCAGCCAGCAACTAAGCATCATACAGCTGCTCTCTCCCTCTCAGTGAATTGAGGGAGAGAACTGGAAAGATAAAAGTGGTAAGTATAATAAGTAAAGCAAAAGCCACATGCATAAGCAAAGCAAAACAAGGAATTCATTCTTCCCTTAGACAGGTGTTCAGCCATGTCCAGGAAAGCAGGGCTCCATCATGTGTAGCCATGACAAACACATCACTCTAAATGTCTCCCCTTTCTTGTTCTTCCCCCAGTTTTGTATGCTAAGCGTGATGCCATGTGGTATGGAATATCCCTTTGGTCACTGAGGATCAGCTGTCCCGGCTGTGTTTCCTCACAGCTACTTGTGCACTCCCAGTCTCCTTGCTGGTGTGGTGGGGTGAGGAGCAGATAAGGCCTTTGCTCTGTGTAAGCACTGCTCAGCAATAACAAAAACAATCCTGTGTTATCAACACTGTTTTCAGCACAAGTCCAAAGCATAGCCATGTACAAGGCACTATGAAGAAAATTAACTTAGTCACAGCCCAAACTAGCACAGTAGACCCTACTGACAACTGTAATGTGAGGGTAGGAACGCGTAGTCCCATTGACTACGTTAACATTACGCCTTTGAAGGCTGGTTCACTAGCAGGACTAAGACAGTCACAAAACTGTGAAGTTTGAAAAGGCTTGAACACGCCCATTGTAAAACACTAATTTTAGCTGATGATTGTATCCCCTTAAGCAATATTACCTGCTGTGTGTAGACTTCATTTGACCTTCCCAGATTTAACCTTTGGAGTCTGCCTCTTTGACTAAAATATTGTTATGATTGTATGTGGGAAGAACCTAAGGATATTGGAACAAGCCATCTAATGTCCATTTTAAAGAACCCCCCCTTACTTGGACTGTATTCAATATTAAGAAGTCCTTCCTGCCTGCCATGTGACATATGTCATGAACTGATGGTATGCCACTTTCAGTCAGCTAATTAGGTGTGTTTCCTCCTACTCCTTAGGAAGCTGGAGGTAGCTATAAGCCAACTCCTAGTAATTGGTGAAGATGGTACCAACAGCATAAAATATTTAGAAAAGGAGTGGTGTTCACATAAGTAGCAAAGCTTAAAAAGTTGAGATTTGCAATGGTGTTAAACTATTTCAATTTAGACAGAGAGTTCTGCATTCATTCAAAGTAATTTTTCCATGCTAATTGGATACTCTTCAAAGGCTTAATTACAATTCTGAAATTACTTTTGTATCCTGGATAGATACTGAAATGCTAATATCTTCACAACCATGTACACTGTAGCTGAGGTAGTGTTTTCTAATATTGAAAATTTAAAATACAGAGCAGTACTTCTTACAGATGCAAAAAAAGTTGTGGTTTGACCCTGGCCAGGTGCCAGGGGCCTATTAAAACCACTCCACTACCCTCCCTTCTCCCCTCTGCAGCTGGACAGAGGAGAGAGAGAAAAAGAAAAACAAAACAGCAAAGGAATTTCATGAGTAGAGATAAGGATTGAAAGAAGGCAGTGTTAACAGGCAAAACAAAGTCAGAGTGAGGACAAAACTTAAATTTACTACCAACAGAATAAGAGCAAAAGAGTGAGAAATAAAATAGTCTTAAAACACCTCCCCTTCCCCCCACCCTCCTTCTTTTCAGGTCTTCCCTCCTTCCCCCAGTGGTGCAGGGGGACGGGTACAGGGGGGTTTGTTGTTGTTTGAGTCCATCCCTCGGGCAGCAGCTTTTTGCAGTTGGCACTTTGCAGTCCAAAGGTCCTCCATAGTTTACAGGGAGACACCTGCGTTACCATGGTCTTCACCATGGGCTACGGGGGGGGTGTCTCTGCAAATCCAAGTCCTTCCCCTGCTTCCATGGGGTCCCTCCCACGGGAGACAGTCCTTGATGAACCTCTCCACCCCTTGGGCAACAGTTCTTTTCAATCTGTTGCCTCGTGAACAACTTCCCCAAGGGGGTGCAGTCCTTCACGGGTTGAGCTGTACCGACGTGGGTCTCCCACCAGGGCCACAAGTCCTATCTGGGAAAAACTTGCTTAAGCGTGGGCTTCCCTCTCCATGGGCCACAGGTCTCCAGCAGGACTTTGCTCCATTTTGGACCTCCCACAGGGGGTCACAGCTTCCTTCATGTATCTACTTGCTCCAGCATGGACTCCTCCATAGGCTGCAGGAGGATTTCTGCACCCCAGTGGTTCTTCATGGGCTGCAGGGGCTTCAGCTCTAAGTCTTTGCCCTGCTTCTGGGGGAGGGGAGGGGAAGGCCTTTCCCCTCCCCAGCTGCACCAACTTTGGTGACTGCTTGATCTCACGGACTGGAATTTCTTCTGTGCAAAAACCTTCTCTTCCCCTGTTCTTAAATATGTTATCACAGATTATTTGGTGACTGCACAGAATACTGATTTCTTTCTTTTAAGATGACATTAGAATGGCACAAATTTTGAGCTAACTCCATTAGTTGGCTCTTGGAAATAGTCTGATTTTCTTGCTCATATATCTTGATTAAGCCTTAAACTTAACAGATCCACTTTATGAAATAGTAGATTGCAACTGTGATTGTGTGGCAGCTACACTGTGATTTTTGAATCCTACAGCTGTTCATCCATTTAATTGACAGGTTTACCCTAAGACTGAATGTGAACTGGATGTGTTTGTAGAAATGACTGTCTAAGTACCATAGCAAAATAAGGTTTCAAAGCTTTAGCTGGTGGCATTCTCAGAGTTTCTTTCTGGTAGCTGTAAGTCCTCCTTGGTTAATATAGAGATATTTGCAGTTTTGATGAGATATGCTTGTTGGTAGCAATTCTATTTTAAGGCATCTGGGATCTTTTCAAAAAGGAACAGACAGTAGGTTTTCTTAAGGAATCCAGCAGATCCAAGCTGTTCCTTTTAGGGCTTTGTCAGAGCCAGTTAGGTCTAAATTGCTTTATTTGTATCATTTAGCAATTTACTTAGCAGGTCCACTATCCTAATATTATTTGAAAATTCTTTGAAAAAGTTCCAAATCAAAGGAAATATCATGAGACAACATGATGGAATAAGCAAGCTCTTGAGATTAGTGAAAGTGATGAAATCTGGCAGAAAATGTATTTAAGTTCTAGAAAATTCAGCTGTTTCATTAACTATTTTTACCGGTTTTTGACCTGTCCTAATTAAAAAATACATATCTATTAAACATATTTTGCAATCTGGGAAATGGATATTATTTGGCTGTCTAAATATGAGTGTATCTGGTCCCCTTCAATGTCAAACAAAAGTTATAGAACAGGAAGACCTGCACGAATTGACATTGCTACAAACTGTTAAAAAGAGTGTCCTCTCCCTAGAAATAAATTCTGCTGAATAAAGAGTATTTTAATGAAGGTCCCGTTGCTTTAACAGGGAGTGCAGTGACAATCGTCATACTGTGCCTGCTGCTTGGTGTACTCGTGTGCAAGAGCTGGACCTTTTCTGGTTTTCATGGGGACTCTTCTGCTCAGAGCTGTCAGGTAAGCAGAAGGCTGGGGATAGAACAGGGAATATTGGCTTGTGATACCTGAGTAGGCAGGGAGAAGAGGAAGGAGGAGGGTGGCATGCAACATGCAGCCACAGATGTAGCCCATCACAAGAGATTTTGCTGCAAGGTGGCAGAAGCTTATGCAAATAATGGAACTACTGAGTAGAAAAAAAAAACCCACTCACTTTGAAGCTCTCTTGATAGACTTTGCAATATGCACAGTTCTTCCATAAATTATTGCATACTTCCTGAAGTACATAAAATGACAGAGGGTTTTTTGGCTGCCTTTTTTCTTCTGCTTCCAAAGATTTCCTTGGAGAGTCTATGTAGACTTTCTACTGAGTTCACATCAGCATTTTTTGTTAATTGTTCCTGATGCTTCTCCATATTGTGAACTTTTTAACAGAAAAGTAGCAGCAGATTGCTGTCCCTAGAGATGACCAAAAAAGTCTGTTGATGTAGTCTAAAAAGAGGAAGTGGAGAAAATAGTACTTAAAATAAATGTTTCCATTTCAGTGCTTACAGAATGAGTGGTTAAATGACATCAAACTACTTTATAATTGAATGAAAAGTCACATTTCTTTTACCGTTTCTCCTCTTAACTTGCCTGGACTTCTTCTAAAACTGATTACTGCTATGAAATTGTTTGCTAGAGAATCTACTTTTGCAGTGATGCTGACAAATTAACTCTGTTTTGCACTGGTTAGGGCAGTGACAAGCTGTGACTTATAAAACTCCCGTTGGTCACTTTCTCCTCTCAATCTGTGCTCGCCTGTTTTTATCTGTGACAACAGTCATTGGCAGGTTCTCCTCCTTGTCACATCTCAGTTGTTTATCAAGCATAATAGAGTTGCACCATTAATCTACAGAAAGTAATGGTCATATATTGAGATAGGAAAAGAAACAAGGGCTAGAATTATTTGAAGGTCTGTAAGAGGTGCATTGAGTAGTTTCTACAGAACTGCTAAAAGTTTATACCTGTTAACTGTTCTGGTATTGATTCATAAAGCTGACATTTTGTATATTAGGAGAATGTCAGGTTATGCACACTTTTGGAAGTCAACCAAACAACTATAACTAAGTAGATGACTGTGTCCCTTCAGCTGAAAGCTGACCATAAGGTCGAAGTGAACCTTCCACATCTGGGATCAAAAAGAGCAAAACCAAAGGACAAGTGGAATCCTAGTGACACTTTTTGCTAAAATACATCTACATATCATGGCCTCTAGAATTCAAGCCTCTGTATATAAAATTTGTGAAGATCACTAACTAAGTTTCAGATAAATATGAGATTTTGGACTCCCACACCTCTGCCTCATTTCTTAGTGTTTTGAGCTGTATCAAGATCTGACAGTACTAGGTGGAGTTTTTTTCATATTCCACAATGCCTATTTATCAAGAAGCTCCTGATTTGGGGTTTTGGTACCATTTCTGTGGGCAGCCAAGTGTATTATTGAATCTAATCCTCCAGTACACACTCCAGCTGTGGCATGTGCCACAGCTTCAGGAAATGGAGATTGTATGATGTGTGCCATTATGTGCAGATAAACTCCCCAGCTGGATACAAAATGAATTGCCTAGACCCCGGGCAGGAGATGTAGAGCACTATCAAGTTTTGACTTTTCTTTCACTATGCAGTTACTTTTGAAGTGATTTTCCATCTCAGTCTGCTGGACAGAACAGCTTGTGCAGCTTTCCCTCTGAACTTATTTTGTGGATAAATAATTTTTCACTACAGTTTTGTGAAACTTTCATGACCCCAAACTATGCACCCAGTTAAAACTGACACGGGCTACAGTCTTAGACTTTTGGAGTCTCTTGGATAGCAATGCTTGCATGCATTTTTCATTTCTCCAGGAATCACCCTGTGACAGGGTGAGTCGTTCTGTTTTCCTCTGCTGTGCCAAATTTGCCAATTGTGATGCCACAAGCACAATGTTTTGTCATCATGTTGTCAACTTGCATTTTTATGCTGATGATACAGTTATGAGTGTCTCTGAAATGTGACCTCTCTGGATCTTCTTTTTTGTCTGTCAGGCATTAAATCACTAATGTTTCAAAATCAGGTGTCTCTGAACATTGTCAAAGTGAAGCTGAAACAGTTGAGTGTTTTCTTAAATTTTTGAGAAGTATCCATTCTATTTTTCTAATCTCCATTTCTAATTCAAACAGGTATCTAGTGGTTACTTTTTTCTTCTATATATAAGGAATTGTCTTTTGTAATTGACAACTCGCTATATTGTAGGTATTTCTATTATGAAGGCACTTTTGACATACATTGTAGTTTAGCTTATTAGAATTCTTTGTTTGTAGTCTTTCCAGAATCTTGAATATTCTGGCTGAAAATGTTCCTTAATCTTATTTCTTGTTCTTTGAATCATGCCATATATCAGTGCAGTAGTTTACCATAATTAGTAATGATTGCCTAGCTAAGTCTAGATTGATTTTTATTTTTTTAAACCATTTTTCACTTGCAGGGCCTTTGAAAAGCTTATCCAAATTATATTTACAGTTGTAGTTGCTACTGATAAACATGGTTTTGCTTTTAAAGCTATAAGTATAAAATTGACTGCTGTATTCCATGATAATAGTCACAGATTTTACTAAAATTTTACTTTCTCGATTTACAAAAATAGTTTAGTTAGGCTGATTATTTGCAGAAGACAGGCAAGAAGTGGAAGGGTGCTCTCTACCCTTGAATAATCAAAGAGCACTTGCTAGGAATATGTATCAGTAGGAATATTACCACAATCAGACATTCATCCTGTGATCTCCAATGAGAAACTCTCACCGTTTTGATTAAAATGGAATACAACATTTCTGCCTCTTTTCATACTAGTTCTTATCCATTTTTTCCCTTCCTGTTCCCCAAAACCCCTCAAATTTCCTTGTACCCCAGTAACTACTTTCTCTTACATGTCTTCATTCTTACCAAACAATTTCTTTTCCTCACTTGACTCCTAGTGTTTGTTATCTGTTTGATTATACCTTCTTAGTTTCTTTTCACTCTGTAAGACACTTCCCCCTCCACCACTCTGATTAGTCCACTTACTCTTGGCATTTGCTCCCTAGGGCATAGTTTTGATCTTTGGGCAAGTATACACAGAACTTTTCCCATACAGCTTATTTTGAGACAACTTTGCCTCAGTAGCAAGCAACATGGAAGTAAACCAAAAGGCAATAATGCCAAAGTTCAAAATTTGGTTTTGGCAAATGCTAGAAAATATGATCTCATGGCTTCCATTCATGAGAAAACCTCTGTCTGGCTTCCCTTTTCTAGCAGAAGCTTCCCTTTTCCTTCTGTGGCATGTTATAGCAGTTTTCAAGGGTGGCCTGACAGTCTTTCGTTCCAGCCAACTCATGCAAGGCAGTAGTCTTTAGATGGTAAACAAAAGATACAGGATCCTGATGGTGTTGAAATGAATGACAGAAACTTCTACTGACTTTGTCAGAAGACTGTATAGGGATTGTTGTTCCTTCTGACTTTAGGGAATGCAAAAGTGGATTCTGGAATAAAGAGAAAACACTTGTATACATTGTATGCCTTTCAGACCTTCGAAAAGCCAGAGCTTACTGATGTTCTTTTAATTACTGGACAATGTTGTACAGGAGTGTGAATCTGAGGTATTCGTAGCCCTGCTGGGAAAGATGCTCAGCCAGCTGAAACTGATTTGTATTGCACTTTGAAAAGGCAGCATCAGAGCCAGCCTGGCTGTTGTTAAATTGCTTTCTGAAGCTACTATTGTAAGTAGCTGAGTGTTCAGCTACTGAAGAATCAGTCTGTAACCAGGGATTCACTTTTATTTTCCTGAAATGGGTTCAGACAAACCTTTATGATTTCCCCAGAGAAATCCTTTTTGTTCGTATTGTTCACTCCAGGTGCATGGCTACAGCAGTACACCTTACTTCCTCAAAAAAAATTACTGTACATGTCAGCATTGGCTTTGTTGCTGTGACTGAGATAATTTGTTCTTTATCATGAAAGGAAAGTTGAAAATCAAGGATGATGGAGAGAATCTCATATTACACTCCAACTGAAACCCATAGGGAGAGGTTAATATTATACAAGGTTGTCTAATTCTGATTTAAAAATAATCCACATCAATTGTAATTTTCCCCCCACAGCAGCATCTGTGAGCTGTCTCACAGAAACAGTGTGATTCTCACATGGAAGAAGAGGAAGGGATGGATTACTTCTTTCTGTTACTGGTTTTTGTTATTCTCACTAGCTCCTGGAATATGATGGTGATGGTGACAAACCACTAAGCTTTGAGAAGAAGCAGGTATGGTTCTGCATGCAACATGGTGACAATGTTGAAGTAAAATATCTTCCTCATGTTCAGATGGTACATTATCAACAATCTTGTCACTTCTCTTGCCTGGTTGTTAGTGGGATTTTGACCCTTTGTTTTTCTCATAAGTGAGGAAATATCTTGACATAACTAAGGATATCTGCTTGAGTGCAGAAACTTGCACAGATAAAAGGGAATTCAGCAGAAGTGGGATTTTGACTTGTTTAAACTTATTTTAGTGTGATAATAGCAATGCTAGTAAAGGTTGTTGAGAATCGGTATTTCTGCCTTCCAAATAATTTTTTTCTCAATATTTTTGTTATGTCCAAATTTGACTGAGGGATATGCGTATATATACACATCTATATATAAAGCCAAAATTTCCTCAGAATAATAAACAAAGACTAAACTTGTGCTAGACGCTGCAGCTCCCAAGTGCTGCATTATTCAATCACTTTTCAGATTTTGCAGCAAACATCCAGAAAGGTGGCTCTGTGCATGGGTAACCATGGACACTAAGGAATCCATCTTTGTTGGCCCTATGGCAGTTCATCTGGGCTATCACCCGTGCCAAAAGCACCAAAATTTAGTCCACCTTGTAATCTCTGGTGGTCTGCAGAGACTTCATCATGAGTCCTGTGGAAAATGTCTCAGAATGATGCTGATCCTGAAACATTTCAACAGAATGGTTTGGGCTCACAAAAGGCACATTTTCTGATCAGGTTTTAAGCTAATCCAGGTCTTAGCACTTAAGCACTACATTTCCTGAAGATTGACTTTTGTGAAAATGATTTTCGAATGTCTTCAATTAACCTGTGACGTATCCATTGAAAGTTTCTGTTCACTAAGTGCAGTGCAAAACTGCGAATTAAAACTTTAAATAGTTGTGGGCCCTCTAGCGGCGTTCCCAGAGTTGGAGGTTCAGAAAATTAGGAGACTGAAATGTAGCACCTAGTTTATGTATTTCAAAGTTTGCTGATCATACCCAGAAACACGTAGCTGTTTGTACTCTATTGTGTCCTCTGATTATTTATACTACAGTACAAAAAAAATCTACTCTAAAGGTCTTGCAGTCTAGATGTGAGACAAATATTGGTCAGTTATTTTAGTCCATCAGTAGTCAGCAGCCGTAGTTCAGTGATTTCTCACTGCCAGCAATAAACTGGTACCACTGCTGAAAGAAGTCTCACTTTCCCATTTTCTATGATCAGTGTTTTTATTTTTCTGCCATCATCTCTCTAATACAGGTATGGTGGGCTGGACAATGAACTGACACAGAAAAAAAAGGAAAAAAACATTATCTTACTATAGCCTTCTCTAGTACACATATCTACATAAAGTACATCAACTGATTAATAAAGGAATGTTGAAAAACTACTCAAAAAGTATGATGAGTGCTAATTGGACCTGAGCCACAGTTAACTTCACTTTATAGTACTTTCTTATGAGATGTTTGCTTGCAACCATCCTTTTATGTAGAGATAACAGACTGCTCTTCTGGCAAAAAATGATTGTATGATTAAGCCTCCAGCAGGACTTTTCCATTTGATCACCTACATAAAGAATACCTTTCTTCTTCCAATCCCCTTCCTTGTTTTTTTTTTTCTGTTTACTTTCTCTCCTCAAAGAGTTGCTGCCAGAGGAGAGAGCAAGAATGCCAGCTGTAGTAGAAAATTTGATTATGCAAATGTAGTTCAGGGTTTGTTCATAGTTACAGAAGATTAACGGTGTGTGATGGGAGAAATGAATGCAACTTCTTTTTCAGGATGAATAACTGCAAGTTAACGTAGATATGTGGATGAAACATTCAGATGAAATCAGCAGCTGTAGCGTTCTTCTGCCTCCCTCCTGCCAGTTTGCTTGCTTGTTTTTTAACAAATAATCTACAAAACTCTCATTTTCCAAGATTCTGGAGAAGACTATAGACGTGTAGAAAATCACAAGTGACATAGATATTTGATCAGGGAACAGGGTTCATTGTCTTTTTTACAGGACCTGGAGGGGATGAAACAGTAACTGCAAGTGACAGATTCACAGTGAGCAAGAAGCGATACTTCATGTAGTACAATGTGAAGCTGTAAAAGCTTATTGTCCCAGGATTTTGGGGGTACTAAAGGGTTCAAAAATTGATTATGTATGTTTATGAAAAGAAGATCTATGAAGACTGTTTCCCGTGGCTTAGAAAGCCTGGAAGCCACAATTCATATGAATCAGAGAAAAATAGTCTAGCAACTACTTTTGTATGCTGCTTCTGTTCTTACATTCCCATCTACATCTGCTACCAGCCACTGTCAAGAGACAGGATGTTGGGATAGACGGACTTGCCTTGGTGTTCTTACATCCTCAGAGAAAACCAGGTTTTGTCTGTTATATTTCAGTTTTGTATTTCTTTCAGATTCCTGCTTCCAGATGAGACTCAAACCACAAGCACTAGGTTATCCACCAAGGATTTCTTAATATAATTTCCATCATAGCTGAGGCCAGAAGGAAGCATAAATTTCGAGGAAAAGTCTTGCTGAATTCTTTCATACCAAATTAAAACAACCAGCTTCCTCCCCAGCTCCCTTGCCTTCTGGAAATAACAAACCACTGAACAAAGACAAACACGTTCTCATTAGTCCTTAAAGATTTAAGCTTTTCCCTGAGTAAAGATAATAGATCTTCCTTAGACAGGATATCTTTAGGTTTGGATATTCTGGCAGGCTGCAGGCTCTCTTTGGGTATGTGCAGATTGAACTGTCTGTATACTTCTTGCTTTCATTAAAATGTTTTGTGCCAAGCACAGTTCTCCACTTCAGTGTCTTTGAGAAATATTATCTTTATACTTTTGTAAAGAATCAGTCCTGCTTTAGGTATCATAGTCTGGTTATTTTGTGACAGTCTTTGTTCTTCAGACCTCATGGGCTTTTACCTTCTCCCTCTCCCTTTATAAAAGACATGCTTTGATTTTGTTATCTGATTTTATAAGAAAATTGGGAATATTAAGTCCTGTTATGGCAGGAATGCTATTCATTTGAAAGCTCTTGAATCTTCATAAAACAGGGTTATGGTCCTTTATGATAACATTTTTCTCAAAACTTGCCAATTGGGTGATAAATATGAGTTGTAATAAAAACAAACACATGATTTTCAAGCAGTCTGACTAAATCCCCTTGCTTTGATAGCTGTAGAGGTTTCATTTTTTTGATGTTTGAGATGCACAGACTTCGGTATTTGTATGAAGTTGCCATGGTTTAACCCCAGCTATTGACCAAGCCTCACGCAGCCTCTTGTTCACTCCTCTACGGTGGGATCAGGGAGAGAATTGGAAGGGTAAAAGCTGGAGAACTCGTGGGTTGAGATAAAGACAGTCTAATAGGGAAAACAAAAGCCACATTCATAAACAAAGCATAGGAATTACTGCTTCCCATGGGCAGGCAGGTGTTCAGTCATCCCCAGGACAGCAGGGCCCCATCACATGTAATGGTTACGTGGGAAGACAAACATCATCCCTCCAAAGGTCTCCCCATTCCTCCTTCTTCCTCCCACTCAATATACTGAGCATGATGTCATATGGTATGGAATATCCTTTTGATCAGTTTGGGTCACCTGTCCTGGCTGTTTCTCCTCCCAAACTCCCATTCACCCTCAACTTCCTTACCAGTGTGACAGTATGAAAACCAGAAAAGGCCTTGGCTCTGGGTAAGCCCTGTCCAGCAACAACAAAAACACCTCTGTATTATCAACAATGTGTTCAGCACAAATCCAAAACACAGCCCCACACCAGCCACTGTGAAGAAAATTAACTCTACCCCAGCCAAACCCAGCACAAAAGTGTATTTGTGGTTGACTTAATTTCCTGCATAAAGGAGTTGCAGATTGAAGTAAGACAGTGTAGTATGATGAGCATGTGAACTGTTGAAAGGAACCTTTGTGATTTCTGGCTGTTCACAGCTTTATGGCACAGTCTTGAGGAAATGCTTTAATCTCTCAGTGTCTCAGTTGCTATCTGGATAGTGAAAGTTTTGATGATAATCTCCTTAATGATTGGAGACGCCATGCAAGCTGTGTATTCGAGCACAGAAGCACAATGTTTGTTTTCACTGCTGGTTGCAGGTTGTGATTTTTAGTATCTGACTTTCTCTCCCAGTTAGTTCTATAAGCACATTTTTCAACAGGAGGAGCACCTGGTAGCAAAATGAATACCTGATGGCAAGTGGATCTCTTAGTAAGAAATCGTTATTCTTGAATATACTTGTGTTCAATTTTGAAAATTTCCTGTAGGTCAAGTGGTAATTTTTTCTGAAGGATCTCTCACATAACACTACTCTGCTCTCACAATATCCCACTGGAGTACTGTGACCCCCAACATAAGATGCCCATGGATCTGTTGGAGTGAATCCAAAAGATCGGGGGCTGGAGCAGCTCTCCTATCTTGACAGGCTGAGAGACTTGGGTTGTTCATCCAGCAAAGGAGAAGGCTCTGAGGAGACCTCATTGCAGTCTTCCTGTACCCAAAGGGGGCCTTCAAGAGGGTGGGGAAGGAACTTTTTACAAGAGCATGTAGTGGTGGGACAAGGGTGAATGGCTTCAAACTGAGAGTATGTTTAGATTAGACGTTATGAAGAAATTCTCTACTGTGAGAGTGGTGAGGCACCAGAACAAGTTGTTCAGACAAGTTGTGGTTCCCCTGTCCCTGGAAGTGTTCAAGGTCAGGTTGGATGAGGCTCTGAGCAGCTGGGTCTAGTCAAAACAACTCTGTGCAGCTAATTTCTCACCATGCATGCCGTTTTCATTCTCTGGGAAGCTTAGGCTGTGTCTTTGTTGCTCCCAATTTAGAAATAGTATGAAAGGAAGAATTGTGATAAGGAGACTTGTTGATTTTTTTTTTCTTAAAATATTTTAAAAGCACTAATGAAAGTAAAATCTTTGCATTAATTTAGCATAGAGAGATGGGTGAAATGCCAGCAACATCAGAAGCTAAGAAACAGCTGAATGAGAATGGAAAACACTTGAAAAACTAAGGATTAGACAACTAGCTTTTTATTACCTGTGAAAATATTTCATTCGGTATTTATATGAACAGTTCAGTCCCTTCACCATATGGAGGGTTTATATGCATAAGGGCAAAGAAAGAGGAGAAAAGGAAGTAGCAAAATTTTTAGAAAAAATTAGTCAGTAAAGTATATGTTCCTCCTATTGAGATAAAAAGTTGTTAGATTAAGGGCTGTTAGTGAAATCATGAGGACACCTTCTTTACTTCATATGACCATGAGCACTATTTTATTGTTACTGTTCCCAACTGCTTACACAAACCATTAATAAAGGATTAAACAATTTACAGGGCTGTATTTCTATCTAATGACTGCCTTGATGATAGGGAAAGCTGTGGTCTGCCTTGTCTAAAGTAGTAAGAGATCTGATTCTTGCTTTCGTGAACTTAACCCCTTTACCTTCTATGACAGCTAAATGAGACATTCCTGCTCCACTAGGGAGATGGGATCATGATAAAATCAGGTTCTAGGTCTTCTTATGGCAAGGCATCTAGTTACTGTGAAAAGAATTTCCTCATAATTGCAAGTTAGGGATCTCAGCTCTCCATATTTGAATATGTGGCAAAATCTGTTTTTGCTTTTTTAGTAGTTTCTAAGGAGTCCTCAAATGGACAAGTATCCCAAATCATGGCTAGGCTTTGCGAACAAAGATTTGGGAAGGCACTATCCACTTTTGCTACAGGCACGCTGGTGGCTTATGAGGCCAATATGTGACAGACATATCCGATTGCAAAAGGCACAGCAGAAAGACTCCTTAGATGGTGTAATCTGCAAGACACGGTTCTTTCTGCGTTGCCTTTTTTCCTCGAGAGTGATCCTGCGTGTGTTCTCGAAGGAGACAGCTGCGTTATAGATGCTGTGTCTCCAGGCCTCCCGATTTGAGGCCAGAGTAGACCAGTTATGTTGATCAATATGGCCAAGGCTGAGATGTTGTTTCAGGGAGTCCTTGTATCTTTTCTTCGGGGCTTCTCTCATGCGGCAGCCAGTGGCAAGTTCACCATAGAGCAGGATCTCAGGGAGGCAGTGGTCCTTCATCCTTGAGACGTGCCCTGCCCATCGCAGCTGCGTTCTCATCAACATGGCCTCAATACTAGTGACAGCTGCTTGCTCTAGTACAGATGTATTGGTCACATAATCAGACCAGCGGATGTTAAGGATTGTACGGAGGCAGCGCTGATGGAAGCGTTCTAGGAGACGCAGGTGGTGGCGGTAGATGACCCATGATTCGGAACCATATAGGAGAGTAGACAACACTATGGCTTTGTAAACACCGATCTTGGTGCTTTTCTTCAAGTGTTTATTACGCCATACTCTTTTGTGGAGTTTTCCAAAGGCACTATAGTAGAAGGTTAATTAGGAATGAAAGCTGATGATTTGAAAACTAAAATGTTTTACACTGTAATATATTTCTAAATCCCTACAGAATTCAGAAAGTGTTGCCTGCTTTATCCAACTTTTCCTGTATTTTTTTTTAACTATTAAACTAGTTAACTATTCAAATAAAAAAAACATTTTGTTTCTCCTTGTGGATTTTGAGCAGTGAGAGCATTTACAAGACTACAATATTCTTAGTAGGATTTTTAAATAATTAGTGTATTAATTGATCACTGTATTAATGATTGTTGATCAACGAATTGATGAATTCACATGTAACTATGGGGTTGTAAAGTTTGAATTACTATTGTTCTGTTTTTATCCTTTGGTTCAAGTATACTGATGATCTTATGCCATGCTACTGACTCTCCAAAGGGAAAGTTGGTATGACATGCCTGAGCTCTCAAAAGAAAAACTAGAGGACAAAAAGTAATTCTCAACCTTTTTATCTCTCTTTTAGGAATAGGCATAACCACAGATCTCAACCGCCCCAAATTTATGGGTTAATATATAACATAAAGGTTATGTGTATATGGCTATAAAATCCCAACATGATAGGGTTATCTCATTAAATGACACTGACATTGAGAAGCAGAGATCTAAATAATATGTAGATAGAAACCGCTGATTCACTTCACTTGAGCCACTGAAAGATGAACCTTTCTTTTGACCTACTCAGCTGAAGTTTTATGCATAGAAATAGATTAAACTGTGTCCCAATCTCCTATCTGAACTTGCATTGTAACTAATGTTGTACTGCTAACTAGTTTTATAATAGCTAAAAAGGCAATTTTTCACTACTTTTTGTCATGAAGACTCTCACAGAGTCATGCAGAATTTCACAGGAAGTGTGATGGCCAAAAGGGACATCAAAAGCCAGAGGGTCTGCAAAAACTCACAAAGTTTTATTACTAAATTACACACTTGGCATGGAAATTGGTATGTTAGTCACTGACCTAATATAAGCCCACAGCAATGGGTTTTGGATAAAGCGGGGTGGAGGGAGGGAGTTAGGAAAAAAGGAAGGAAGAGAGGAAGGGAGGGAGGAAGGATTGGTCCTGGGGGTGTGGCAAGGGACCTGGGGGTCCTGGTCAATGGCAAGCTGAATATGAGTCAGCATATTCATTCCTGGCAGCCAGGAGGGCCAACTGTGTCCTGGGGGGCATCAGGCAAAGCATCAGCAGCCAATTGAGGGAGGGGATTATCCTGCTCTGTTCTGCACTGGTGTGGCCTCACCTTGAATATTGTGTGCAGTTTTGGGCACTACAATGTAAGAAGGATATAAAGCCATTAAAAATTGGAAAAAGGACTATGAATATGATGAAGGGTCTGGAGAGGAAGCTGTACAAGGAGCAGCTGAGATCACTTGGTTTGTTTAGCCTGAAGAAGAGGAGACTGAGAGGAGACCCCATAGCAGTCTACAACTTCCTTACTTGGGTAAGCAGAAGAGCAGGCACTGATCTCTTCACTGGCTGTTGCAAAATTGCTATAACAAACTTTTGTGCTGAAGTTTTTTGCTCCTTTTCTTTTGGTGCTAAAACTGTTCGTGGGACCCCACAGAAAGTCCTATAAAGTTGGCCACCATACACATACAGCAGAGTCAATATTCACTTGTACTGTAATACATCAGACTTACTGCATACATGCTAGTCTTCTATGCAGATTGATCTTAGACTTACTATGCCTATGCTGATGCAATCAGACCATTGGTCTTTTAATGAGAATAATGAGGAAAGATTCAGTATTTGCTTGCTGTTACCAAACATGCCATTGTCATAATAGTGTTTTATTCAAACAGTCTTGGCAGCAATTAGTATCTACTTTGAGATTTTCCCAGTGATTGATTCATTCATTCTTCATATATATCAATGCTACATTGTCTGTGGAAGTTGCTACTTACACTGACATGAGACAACTGTTTTATATTAACAGTTTAATTTCAAACTGTATTAATGATTACCTGATTGTCAATTTTATCTCATCTTACTTGACCAAATGAAACTAGATATTTCTAGATAACGGATGACCATGTTGTATGTAAAATTGGAGTGCAGTGTGTAGGAAACCCAAAATAAACTGTGAATAGCCTGATTACTTGGATTTTTCTCTTTAGCCTCATGAGTTCATTCTGGAAACGATGACATTTTAATAGATTTAGTGGTTTCATAAATCATTGAATTTGATATAATATAATTCAACATTATCAGTTGAATATAGAAGTTCTGGTATTAATTTTCTCATAGTTAACTGCAGATAACGACATGTAGCTCAGAGAGAATTCAGTTGACGTGAAAGTTACTTTAATATGTTGTGAGGACATATAACATATGTAAGTGTGGCTCTTTCCTGAAAGAAGATGCAGTTGAACTGGAAATTAAAACTGGCAGAATGACAGTGAAGATAAAACATCTGTTAACATTCATATTCTGAAAACATAGAACATGCGTTTTTGTAGTTGTAAATTTCATGGAGATGATGACTATTTAATTACAGGAATTCTATACTAATGAAATAGAAATCTGATCTTATAAGGATAAAAAAATCAGTTACATTTTAGAGACAATACATGTATAAAGCTCTCCAGCACCTAATCTGAAGAGAAATTTATTGACAAATTCATATATCTGTTGGATACACAAAACATAGAAGTATCTTTTTAAAAGAAAGCCATAGCTTACCATATTGGGACTTAGTTTGATTCTTATTTTCACATAAAACATTGGATTAATTTGGTGAATGTATAACTTATTTTTGACCAAGTCATTCTTCATATTGACTGTATGGTTAGTAACTTTCCTGAAGATATCCTGGTTAGTAATTGGCATCTTATTATATACTTTCACTGGAGCCTTCATTGTTGTAATGATGCCTGAAAAACAGGTTAGGTATTTCTTCTGCTATAGGTTTTGGACAGGCATGACAAAGACATTTCCCTTGGTTAAGTTAGGTGAACTTTCTTTGTTGTTACAGTGAATTTTTTTTTGTGATAAACACCAAGGATTTGCTTTGCCTGGGTTGCTCTTTATTTTCTGCTCGTGCCTAGATGTATCTAAACATTAATTTCCTTATAATGTGATGATACCTAATAATTCTATACAATTCTTTTTAGGTTTGTAAATGCTAAAAAATACCAATTGTCAACAGTCCTTATTCAGGATGGATATAGTTAAGAACACTTTTGTGTACTTCATCTCCCCAGAAGCTTTGTTAAGTTAACCTTTGCTTGGCATCTAGGTTCTGGTTAATGATAGGAGCTTACTTCGTTAATGAATACCTAAAGTACCATGACTCAGATGGTACTGTGAGGTTCCTAGCATCTGAACATGATCTGGATGTGGTGGGTTGATCTTGGCTGGCTGCCAGATGTCTACCGTACTGCTTTATAATTCCCCTCCTCAACCATGCAGGGGGAGAAAATAAGACAGAAAAACTTGTGGGCTGAAACAAAAACAGGACGATCACTTACCAGTTACCATCACAGGCAAAACAGCTCAACTTGGGGGAAGTTAATTTATCGTCAAGTAAAAGTAGAGTAGAATGTGAGAAACAAAGTCAAAACTAAAAACATCTTCCACCCACACCTCCTTCCCAGGTTTAACTTCACTGCCTGATTCATCTACTTCCTACAAGCTCTCCCTCAGCAGCACAGGAGGATGGGGAATGGAGGTTGGGTATTGGTTTTTCTGCTTCTTAGGATGGTATTAGTTTTTCTGCTTCTTCTTCCTCCTCATGCCTTTCCCCTGTCCCAGCATGGGTCCTCTTGATGGGAGTCCTTTACGAAAAAATGGCTCCAGCATGAGCTATCCATGGGCTGCAGCTTCATTCAGGGAATATTCACTTGCTCTGGAATATGGTCCTCTGGGGGCTGCAGTGTGGATATTTGCTCTGATGTGGTGTTCTCCACATTCTTCAGATACAGCCTACCTCACCATTGTCCTTACCATGGGCTGCTGGGAACCTCAACTCCAGTGCCTGGAGCACCTCCTCACCCTCCTTCTTCACTGGCCTTGGTGTCTGCAGTTGTTGTTGTCACATTTTTTTTCTCACTCCTGTCTGTCACAGCCTTTTTTGCCCTGTTTTTAAAATATATTATCACAAAGGCATTACCAGGTGCACTGATCAACTGAGCTTTGGCCAGCAGTCGGTCCATTTTGGAGCTGCCTGGAACTGCCTCTGTTGACATGGGGACAATCCTTCGTCTTTCCTCACAGAGGCCACACCTGGAACAACCCTGCTGCCAACACCTTGCTACAGAAACTCAATACACTGGAATAATAAAATTACACCAGCAGCATACACTAGTAAACAAAATTCATCTTAATGTCTGGTAAAGAGGATTCTAAGGAATAGGCCTAAGATGAAGTAAAAACTGTTCTACCTGCTTTGTTGGAGGTGGAATGTAGAGTAGAGCTGGAGTAGCAGTCAGGGAGTTTGAAAAGTTGAAAAGAGATAGGCAGTAGCAACATCAGGAGCAACAACAGGAAGACTTTGAAGGGAGAATGAGATGGGCGCTAACTGTAGTTGAAAGAAGCTGTAAGGCTCATGATTTACTGAAGAGGTCTGGAGCTGGAAAGTGTTCAGGAAGAAGACTACATTAAACTCTAAAAAAAAAGGCAAATAACATAAAAATGTTTTACTGTTTTGTCCATACAATTGTAGTATTTGTGGTGCTTGAAGAATGATATGTCTGAGACTTTGCAGAACAGATGTACTTCAGGGATACTTCTCTGAAAATGTGAAATATGAATGTTTCTGTCCACTACCCTACTACTCTGGAAAAATATGTGCTTTAGGAACAGTACAATGTAAATTTTATGAATTTTTGGACTTGAAGTTGGAAAGACCAATTGAAATCCATTAGAAAGTGTTATTGACTTTTGTTAGCTTGTGATGTAGTTAAAGTTTAAAATAATTTTTCCTTTTTCTTTCTCTCACTAGAAATATGAAAAAGGTGTCAAATAACACTATGGCACATGGATTGAGCTGTACTTTTAGAGGCTGATTGTACTTGCTCTCACTCGTATTTTTGGTCCTCAGTCACTCAAATATAACATCTGCCATTTTTGTGGATCAAAAGCTTTCTGTACTCTGAACTTTTTCTCTGTTGATTTTAATTGTTTTATGCTGCATTTTACGTTTTGTGCCTTAGAACACAGATGGTAGGTATTTACCATATATATAAAATTATCATTATGCTTCTCAAATCACATGCCAGACACCACTGATGTAGTAAAGAAGGAATGCCTTGATCTACACAAATTTGTTGCATACATTTTCAGTCTCTCTTAATATATTTTTTCTCATCCTTTTTTCTTCTCTAGTTTTGTATCATGTTTTATAATAACTCATCCTGGATATTCCCTTGTCCATCTGTATATTAGCCCTTCATTAAATATGTGCTGCTTTGACTAGATGCTTCTGTTGCCAAAGCTACCCCATTTCAAGCAAACTGGGATAGCTCAGTTCTACATTCCAGCATGTTTGGACCAGACATATGCTGCCAGATGTCATCTTGCAAGTATGAGTACTTTCAAAAAAGTAAAAATTAAGGCTTTATATAGCTTCAAAAAAAGCTGCTGTGGTTTATGCAGTAACCCAATGGCTCATAGGTCCCATGTACAAATTTAGACATTCTAGCAGCTATTTGTATAGAAGCTTATGTTCAATATGTGTGTTTTACATTTCCAGGTATGTGATATACTGCTATTATGTACAGGTCTGTTCCTACCTTTCTATTCTAGGATGCATTGTATTGCTCCAGTACCTTTCAGTTATGGTCCATAATACACCTCCAACCTTGAGTGCATGTTAACCATCATCTTCTCTCATAGTAGTAAGTTTTCAGGATATGCATGTATGTCCAACCAGATGTGGAGAGAGACCAAACTACTGTAAATGCAGCCAGCCAATACCTCATTGTAGCAGTAATTAAATGAGTATTAAGATGAGAAAGGAAAACAGTAACAAAATGCAGTTCAGCCTGTGAGTCCTTGTTCATAGAGCTCATTTAATCTGAAGAAAGTATTTCCAAACAACTCTGGTTGTAACTGTCTGCTGTTCCACTTCTCCAAATGTTCTGTATCTTATTAGTGCTGTAACATGATTGTATCACTGGAGTTATTAAAGTTCTGCTCATCACCATATTATAAGCCTTTGAAAGCCACTGGGCACATAAAGTGTGCACTTTTGCAGTTACTTTATTTGTAGGATTTCTGTTTCAATGTGCAGCTTTACAGATATTAAAAAGTATATTTAATCTGTTCAGTTGACTGTCTCTTGCATTGTTGTTCCTGTTTAGTGTTGCTACTTGGTTGAGTTTTAAAGCATTCTTCATTCATGAAGCAGGACCAAAGCATTATGGAGCTAATATGATGTTATGTGCAATAGAGACTCTTAATATGTGTTCACATTTTGGAAATATTGTAATTTGAATAGATTCTCGTGGCCTAATTTTAAACTGTTTTATGTCACATGCTGTTCCATTGACTTGGCAGAATTCGGTTCCCTAAATGCAATTATACGTGTAACTGAAATAGATTTTTTCCCTTTTGTCCTGTTTCTGTTCTCAGTTACTTGTGCATTCCTCACACAGCCACAAAAATGCAAAAGTAACAAGCCTATTATGTTTTAAGGGTGCCTACAAAATTTTAGAAACACAACTTAGT
Source organism: Chiroxiphia lanceolata (assembly GCF_009829145.1). NCBI lineage: Eukaryota > Metazoa > Chordata > Aves > Passeriformes > Pipridae > Chiroxiphia > Chiroxiphia lanceolata. Next base: position 31,782,881 of record NC_045640.1, read on the forward strand.
ACCTAAGTATATAAATACTTAGATTTAATTTTATATGTTTCAGCATTGGTTTCCTGGACATGGAATTTCGCCTGCTAGTTCCATTGCCATGCTACTACCTTAGCACTTTTCCACTACATTTTTCTGTATGCTCTCGTGTCCAGTCTTACAATGTTATACTGCAGTTTAATGACTGGGTGAATTATAACCAGGGTGACTAACATCTGTCTTTCAGGTAAGACTCACATACATACCTATATATGCATATGGTAGTAAACATTTAATGAAAACATACTTTCCCACAAGAAAATGCTAAATTTTTTATTTTTATTTATTTTTTTTTTAATTTTGTTTGTAAAAAAAAATGGACTGAGATAAAATGGGTTTTTCTAGAGTTCAGTACAGTTGTGCTTTATTAACATTTTGGCATTCAAATCTGAGCACTTAGCTTTTGTTTTGTCAAATTAATTCAGCAACAAATATGGGAAACATCCCAATTACTCCCTTCTGTATTTTCCCTTCACTTAATTTTCATTCCATGTACCTATAGCTGAAGCAGCTGATCCAGGAAGATGACAGTAAAAATTGTCTGTTACAGGCATCCTACTGTTGAAAAAGTGCCTGTACAGAAACCTCACATGTTGGGAGCCTATAAACATGACAGCTACTTAAATACTTAAGAGTGGGTTGAAAATTTTTGCTTCCTCACGTACTGAGAGTGACTCATTTGTTCTCAGCAATGTGGATGTGTCTACAAGTAACACAATGCTTGAAATCATTAGCACATCTGAGGTAAATGGATTAGCCTGAATGGTAATAATTTTAGTATAGGTATGGCCTCAGTAGTCCCTGAAATATAAAATAAAACCAACCAAGAGAACAGGTGCTATTTGGCCATGATAACTGCTGACTCCTTTTAACAGTCCTGCCCAAGCTCCCTCCTTTGGGTCTGTTGTAGGTCTGGACCATTTTGGATCTGCCAGAGTAAGCTTAGCTGAATACCTTCAATGTAGTTACCTGTGCAAGATAATCAGAGTTTATCCTGATCTGCCCTTTATGCTTTTCTGATTTTAAAGTCTACCACTCTGCCAAATTACACTATGAGATAATACATGATACTCATAAAAGATTCAGTAAGGATTTTTTTTCATATGAATAGTGTTGATGGGCAGTCCTGTTCAGAGATGGAATCGCTTCTCTTATTTGAGTAAAAATCTATGTTGATGTACCTTATATTATCTAAAGAAAGCCCTTATGGAGTATGTGCTGTTCAGACAACAAAATCTTATTTAAGTATTTAAGTATTCAGCAGAGCTATTTAGGTAACAGTATTGCATAGACAAACAGATTCTGAATGATTATGAACTTCCTCTAATGCTGATAGAAAGTAACAATTTTATAATGTGAGTGGTACATAGTAAAAAAATGTCCTAAAATAAACATGGAACAGAAAATGGTGCTAATGAAAAGTACAAAGACAATGCTCTTATTTAATAATCTGCAGATTATTTAATGTTTCTTCAATGATCACTGTTTTGACAACTCTACTACACATTTACAAAACTAAGAGGATGTACTTAATGAATTTTATTTAAAAAAATCTAACATGTTGCCTATACAGTGTTACATGCCAATGCACGTACCCCTTGAAATGCAGGGAAATTAAATTGATCTGTGAAATGTTCACTTATGGTTACTCTTACAGTCTATTTTAATTTAATTCATAATAGAAATCCAATTTCATACTTATCTATCTATCTAAAGTAACGCCTTTTAATAATAATTTATTTAAACATTATTATTAGAAAATAAATTTTGTATCTTAAAATAGGTTAGAAAATTTTGGAAAAAATTGAAGTAAAATAGCATTTTCAGAGAGAAATGTGTCAGCATGGCAACAGGAGTTTAATTACATATGATAATGTATGCATGTAATGCCTTTCAAGCCTTTAGAAATTTTCCATATATGATTTATGAAGCATTCATTGCCAGATTTTGCAAGTTGCAACAGTGGCTATGCTCATTGTAGGTTATTTTTTCCTGAGTAGAGTGCTTTCTGGAGACTATCTTACATTTAAATGGCGATAATTGAACTATTAAGCAAATTTTATTTAGGGGATCTCCTTTTCTTTCACTTCGCCACCTCATCTTCCTTTCCTGCTTTACAGCAATATTATCAACAATTACTATTGTATTATCAACAGCTGATATTACTTTTATAAATAAATAGTTGTCATGGTATGGCATTTTTTCTGTGAAAGAGATCAAGCAAATTGAGAAGTACATTTAGATTCTTTCTTGCTTAGATATGATTCGCTATATAATGACCTGGTGATTGAAATAAATCCAGCGAGTATAGTATCTGTAACCAATGCTCATAAGATAGTCCATGTGTCAAGCCATTTATGTATGCTATTTTAAATGAATTTATCCCTAAGAGACTACAGTGACAGTTGTTTCTTATTTGATTTGTTGCATTGCTTAATTGTATTTTATCTAGACTATTATTTGCACTCATTCTCTCATTACTACCTTCCAATAATTTGCTGTGATGCATATTTTCTTAATCTGTTATCTTTTTCTCTGCATTCTGCTGAACCATCCTATTTTAATAAGGCTTTTAATTTTGATTTTTTTTTTACAATGCATAGTATCATATCAAAGAAATACAGCTTGCATTTGTTGCAGAATCCTTATGGAATACCTCTGCTAGCTAGATAAAATCTGTTGGGTGCAATAGTCCTGTTTGCAGTAACTATGAAATTCATGACAGCTGTGAACACTTTAGACCCTGAAAAATGAGGCCTAAAACGTATAGCAGGGAACGGTTAAAAAGATAGTGACCAATTTGTGCAGGAGGGCATTGGTTTCAGCATCCTGAAAACAAGAGAAGGAACACATGAAGATCAGCAGCAAATGTGTGACAAAGAGACTGGCAGCTTGAAGTATTACCTCTGATATTTCAGCTGCTATATTAAAAATGCATATTTTTTCATTGTACAATTTACTGAACGATATTTTGCAGAAATGTCTTCACAAGGTTTCTGCAAATGCAAACTCAACAAATTACATGAGAAAAAAGGACATAGCTTCCGCTATCTTTGGGAAATCTTTTCTTTCTGGGATTTACATTATGTGGTGAAAGAAGCTAGGTATCCCTTTCTACATGGCCAAACCTGTAAATAGCTTTCTTTCACTTTTCTGTTAAAATAGACCACCAACAATAGAAACTGATGTGTACTCTAAAATATCTTTTGTAGTGATGATACAACGGTTAGTTTAGAACTTTACTGAGGACAAACACTTACCTGAATCACACTCCAAATAATGTCAAAACCATTAGTGGTCAAATGATAAAGATGTGTACTATACATCTGGAATTAGTGCCTGAAGACCTTTCTCCTTTAAGAAATAGTTAACCAGGTATGTCATCCTACTTACTTCTTCATAACAATTTATTTGTTTGGCACAAGAGTATCAGGTGTGTTGATGGACACTAATTTGAATGGTACACATATTAACTTTGCAATTGGAAAAATCACACTTTTTTATTGCAGCTTGTCATCTACTTGACATTTAAAATGTTTGTTTCTTTTTTTCTGAGGACATGCAAATAATTTTAGTAGGATTAAAATGGAGAAAATCAGAGTCAAGTACTCACGAAACTATTCAAATTCTGATTGGAAAAAGCATTTTTCATATGCGCTTCATATTATAGTGGAAAAATTGAAACTAAAAATATTTTTCTGAGCTGTGGAGATCAGAAAAAGGAACGCAGATTTTGAATTTGGAAGATGAATAAAAAACCATGCATGTCATATTTCTTTTCCACTTTGCCCAAAGATATAAAAAAAGTATAGTAGTGTTCCCACAAAATGGTTTAATGAAGGAAAGGATTTGAATGCCTATCTGATAAACATTTACAGATGGATGTACAAAGGCAATATTTCAAAATGTAAAAGATAATCAATGTGAATAAAAATTGGGCTTTGAATACTTTACTGCGATGTTATTACTTCCTCTGTGCGGTGTGTTTCCAATTTGGAAAAATAAAAACCCAACTGTGAGTAGGAAAAAAAAAATATATCCTTCAATAGTGACTCCATTTGTTGAGAAGATCTAATGGTTTTATTTTCATGCTTAATGCCTGTGAAGTTCCACAGACCATAATTTCTAAATCCATCAGGAATACCACTGTTACCTTCAAAACTATCTGTAATGGATTGCTTGCTTTTGATTTGTAGAGTGACATGGCAACCAGGATTAACTTTCATCCCCCCATCCGCCTTCAAACATGTATATGTTTTAGACCTCATTAAAAAAATTAAAAGAGGAAGTCATAACTGATAGATTAGAACATGGGTTTGAATTCTGGACTCTAAGATCCCTGCACCCAGGCTGTTAAAACTAGAAGATTGATACATAATGATGTTTCTTGCCCTTTGTTCCCCGATCTAAGCTATAGAGCAGATTTGGCAAGCTCTTTTAAAAAGTGCTTGAAGACAAGGAGAAGACAAATGAGAGAAATGACAGATAAAAAGGGTTCTTAAGAGAGGCTTTGGCACCTGAAGAGTTGAGGAATAACTTCTGAATCTGGAAAATCCAAAAAATATCTTATAATACAAAGATTTGATACAGGAGACGTATTCTTCTTTCGATTAAAAAATGAGAGCTTGATGCAGACTAGGTTTCATACCTAATTGTACACACATTTGCTTCTACAAAAACACATTTTCTTTAGGTGAAATATTTGCAAATAGTTATTACAGAATATAAGACATCATTTTAGGCATGAGAAATCCTTAATGAAATAAGGAGCTTGTCAGAAATAATTATTTTTAAAATTATAAAAGGAGCAGTTCTGAGTAAGATTTGAAGGATTACATTGGTGTTTGATGCAACATCTGTTAGCTTAATATATTACAATATACTGTTTAAACCTTATATTAAAAAAAATGGTTGTGGCCCAAGAAAGAGTTAAGACATGGATTAAAGAAGTGGAAACAGTTTTTTTTGTTGTCTGGGATATAAAGAAATCACAAATACAGTGTTTTCTGGTTTTCACATAAGATATGATATAGTGGAGGACTCTTTAGTTTAGCAATTGAAATTATAGAAAAACATGTAGCTAGAATTTGAAACACGAAAAATTGAGAATAGACTATATACACATTTTTTATTAGAATTACCCCTTAGCCATGAGCTACTGTACATTCTCTGCCAATGAAAATCCCCAAACCAACCGATTTCTTTAGTAATTGTGAATTTTTCTGATATTGAATTCAAACACAGTTACTGGACTTGAAATGAATAGAAATTTAGGGTAGCTTGTGTCTTGCTTTATGCAGGTTAGTATGAATGATTGCAGAAATTTCTTCTTGCCTTAGAATGTGTGATTTGGAGTAGATTCTTAAACCTATCTTTTTATGCTGGCATATCTTCATCACAGCAGGTATTTCCTAGGAAGGAAGAAAATAAAAGGCAAAGAGGAGATTAGAAACACAGATGAATAATCTATTGAAATTTCCTTTTGAGTGTGGCCAGGTGGAATAATAGAATAAGTGAACATTTTTCAAATGAAAAAACTGAGCTATCAGCAATCTCTCTTCCTATGCTGAAAAGCTTGTTACCTAAAAATGCTCAAATGCATTAAGAGATTTTTTTCCTGCCTTTCTGTGTGTGAAACAGCACAGACTTAAGTCTACTCTCAACAGCACTTTCTTTATTCAGAGAACTTTGGATTTGCCCAGTTGTTTCCATGGTCTTGAGTCTGAAAATCCAGACTTTGTTCATCTCCACCTTGTTTGGTTTCTTCTTTTTCTCTAGTCAGGTCAGAACGTAGTTCTAAATTGCTTAGTTGCATCTTGTATTAATTCTAGACTCCTCATCTTTTCACTCGTCCCATAGCTATTTAATATAGTATTTCTAGGCAATATTCCAAATCTTCAAAATGTGATCAAATTATAGTTTTTGTCTGGGTTACCTGTCAGGCATGAAAATATAACTTGATTATCATCCAGTATCAAAAGCTAATCCAACTGAAATAATCGAAGTAATGGACTAATAGTGCAACATAATTGTTTTGCATATATGCTTTTGTTTAAATGAAAAGTGAATGTGTATTTGGTCTAGATGAATTTAAGTCCCATGAACTGCAGGCTTGAAAAAGTAAGGTAACCTTTTCTATAGCATTAGTGAATCATTTTAATACATCAGGTAATTAAAAGCTGCTTTAATAGTTTTCAAGGGAATTAAGTAATGATCTTCTAAAAGGAGAAAAAAATCTCCATCTTTTTTATAGCTGTCAGTGGTATGTAAAACCTGGGCTATTTGAGTGACATTTCAGTTTAGCAAAGAACAGTAAAACTGAAAACAATGTAGGTAAGGAAATGGAAGGAGTTTTCCATGTTTCTGGTTGTCTGGTCACTGGTTCCCCTTCTGGCTGAAGGATAATTAATATATTATTACAATAACCATAAGAATGAAAGAGATACTAATAGTATCCCTACAGAGAAAAAAACTGCTGTGTAAGCTCAGTCCTTATTAAATGCCAGAAACTTCACATGTAAGTGATGTATGAAGAGTTCAACTATTGGAAAAATTACCATCAGAGTGCCTTCCTTAGCAAGCACCAAATTTACTCCTTGGTTGAGTGTTCTCCTCCTTGCAGTTTTTCTGATTGAAGTCAGAGGGAAATTCCCTTTCAGTTATGGCGTTCTTAACGGTACTTTTGATGTGACTTTCTGATGTCTAGAGGAGGATGAGTTCATTCTGCATACTTCAGATAAAACATTTAAAACAACATAGAACAATTGAGCATAAATCTACTCAAGATGTAACATCATTACTTCTGCTGTTTCTGTAACAAATATACCTAATTCAGGAACCACAAACAACAGCATTTCTTCAGTACCCAAAATCTGTTCTGTGAACTTGACAACTTTCTAATGATGCTCAGTCAACACAGAACCTCCTTTAGTGATGGTTCTGTGAATTAGCCAGCAGGGCCTTTTTTTTGTGTGTTTGTCTGATGATGTACAATTGGATAAAGAGAATTAGAATAAACAGAGAAAGAAGTCTATGAAGGGGAAACTATAAAGAATCCATGCACCCCATACACTGATTTTCTCCTGGAAAAATTCTCAGTCATAGTTCGCAGATGGCTTTTACTGAAAGGGTTAAAGGGTTAGCCAAAGTTGGATTTTTAAACTCCTGTGTGAAAGAATTGCAGAATTATGTTGAGGGTTGAAGCCTAGCAAGTGAATCATACCTTTCATTTACAGACAAAACAAATGCAAAAAGCTCACAAGATCTGCTTATTTTGTATTTACAAATATTATTGATTTTTCTCTCTTTTCTCATACATGGCCTCAATTTGAGAAGCTCCTCTGATATATGTTTTACAAATTCAAGAGATCATCTCTGCTTGTTTCAAATTTCTTTTTGTGCTTCTACCAGGCTTTTTATTGGGGGAAAAAAAAGGAAGTTTTTTTCCTGTCTGTTCCCTAAAGTAGTAGGCAAAACCCTTTTATTAAATTTTTAAAATTTAAACCAGCTGCAGTATTAATGTTCTAAATGACAACTGCTGCAGCAGTGGCTCTATCATGCAGGATGTTAAAATGCAGTTAAATGATATTATGTGTGTTAAGATCCAAAGGAGCAACAATGGCATGTTGGATCACGGAATGCTTCTAGCCCCCCTCCCAAACCCCACAAAAAACCAAACACCCCTCCCCACCCCAGACTCCCAACTCCATACAGATTTATGGGATTGTACCAGAGGTCCTGAATTAATAATTTTTGCATGTGCAAAAGAATGATAGATGGAAGAGGAATGGCTTATGTCTCTGTTAAATACCATGTTGTAAAAGTTGTACCAATACGTGTTTGTGAGACAGATCCTATTTCTCTTGCTTTCCTGAAGGTTGCTAGTCTCTTGGACAGATAAAGAAAGTTGTAGCTTCTGAGACTTTAGATTTAAGTAGTGTACCTCATACTTTGAAGGTAAGTACTAAAGCACCATTAAATTTTAAAATACAGTTCAGAAGCATTAAGTTTTCTTACACCCTGCAGTTCTCAATACAAATGACTGAATTTTTGATTAAGGAAAACAAAAAAACCAAAGAAAAAAGTGCAAATCACCGAGGAGTTGGAGATAGAGATCACAGTGAGTCAGTCTGTACTTTTCTGTAGTTGAAAAGTGACAGCTGTCTTGTCCGAAAGGCTGTTTTGCATTTAAAAGTGAAGATTATATAGACAACAGAGGAACAGTCTCCTTTTCACTTCATATTCAGCTCATAGAAAGAGTCCTGCAAATGGAGGGAAAAAATTTGGGAAGGACTTCAAGTTTTTTACATTTCTCTTCCTTGCTGGTAAGATAAATAAAGGCAAAATTTTGAATAGTGATATGAGTACAAACAAAATTTAATCTTGATAATCTCAATTTCAGCTCTTCAAAACAGTAATTGTATATGTTCTACAAACTCACTTCAAATGGAAATGCACTACAAAATGGGGCAATTGTAAGAGAATCATGGAATCATAAAAGGATAAGGGCTGGAAGGGACCTCAAAGATCATCCAGTTCCAACCCCCTTATCCACAGGCAGAGATGCCATTCACTAAATCAGTGTGCTCAAAGCTCCATCCAACCTGGCCTTGAACAATTCCAGGGATAGGGCAACCACAGGTTCTCTGGACAGCCTGTTCCAGTGCTTCATCACTCTCTGAGTAAAGAATTTCTTCCTCACGTCTAATCTAAACTTGTCCTCTTTCAGTTTTAAACCATTGCCCCTTGTCCTGTCACTATCTGCCTGTATAAAAAGTCAGTCTCCCTTTTTTTTATAAGTTCCCTTAAGTTACTGGAAGGCTGCAATGAGGTTTCCCTGGAGCCTTTTCTCCAGGCTGAACAACCCCAGCTGTCTGCGTAGGAGAAGTGCTCCATCCCTCTCATTATCTTTGTGGCTTTCCTCTGGACCCATCTAGTAGGTCCTTGTCTTTCTTGTGTTGAGGACCCCAGACGTGGACACAGTACTACAAGTGGGGTCTCACAAGAGCAGAGTAGAGGGGGAAAATCACCTCACTTGACCTGCTGGTCACTCCTCTTTTGATATAGGCCAGGATTCAGTTGACCTTCTGGGCTGCAGGCACACTCTGTTCATGTCCAGCTTGTCATCTATGAGAATTCCTAAGTCCTTCTCCACAGGGCTGCTTTCAATGAATTCTTCTTCCAGTCTGGACTCATGTCAGTGATCACCCCAACCCCAGTGCAGCACATTGCACTTGGACTTGTTAAACTTCACGAGGTTCTTGTGGGCCTACCTGTCAAGTTTGTCTGGGTTCCTCTGGATGGCATCCCTTTCTTCTGCTGTATTTTTTGCATCGCTCAGCTTCATGTCATCTGCCAACTTGCTGAGACTGCACTCATTCTTACTGTGTCATTAACAAAGATATTGAAGAGCTCTGGTCCCAAGACAGAGCCCTGAGGGACACCACTCATCACCAGCCTCCACCTGGGCATAGAGCCGTTGACCACAACTCTCTGGCTGTGTTTATCCAGCCAATTCCTTATCCACTGAATAGTCCATCTGTTAATCCACGTCTCTCCAATTTGGAGATAAGAATGTCACGTGGGACAGTATTGCAAACCTTACAGAAGTCTAGATAGATGATATCAGTCTTCCCTTATCAACTATAGCCATAACTCCATCATAGAAGACCAGCAGGTTGGTTAGGCAAGATTTGCTGCTCTTAGTAAAGCCATGCAGGCTGTCTTGGATCACCTCTGTGATGTTTACTCCTAAAATGTCAAAATGGGATGTTTTAGCATTGTTACAATAGCCTTTATTTAATATTAAGTGCCACTTACACCTCAATCTGCAGTAAGTGGAATAAACACAGATCACTTGCAGAATCAGGCAATCTGAAAAGTGTCTTTACCGGGAAAGTATGAAAGACTAAACTATCCAACTACTCAACATGTTGAAAGTCACTCCTAAACCAGTCATCAGTCTCTGACTTAATTTGAATAGGGATTCTGAAGGCTCTGTTTCATCAGAACTTTCAGGTATATCAGAAGTGGTTCACCAGGATGGACTTGTGTTTGAACAGAAGTTGCATTATTAATCAACTCCTGGAAACAGTAGGTTTTCATAGCCTATTTTTGAGAAGTTGAGCTATTCTAAAATGAGGACCTCGGGCTCTCAGTTAAGCTATCATACAGCTGGGAATCTGAAAGTGCAGTGATCTGAAGGCTTTTTGCACTGTAGAATGGGATGTGAAGGCTTAAAATCCCCTCATCTTAAAGAGGCTGTAGACCCCCATTCTAAAACCTGTCCAGCACACTGGAGTGAGTCTTTCTGGAGTTGAACAGTACAGGGGGCTGCATCACAGTAGCCATTTGCTGCATTTCCTTGCAGAAAGATCACAGAAATGAAAGAATAATATTTCTTTCGTGGAAAATCTGAAGGAATGCAGCAAAATATTACGTGTTTTGAGAAGAAAGCAATATCTTTTGTGTATGTAGAAGTGAAAATTCAATTTTTTTCCTTCTAATATTAGAACTGATTTTTTTTTTTAATCAGAGTGATAGAACTTTCTACTGTGGCGGCTTGATCAGTTCTGTCATTTGGTATCAGTTCACTAATGAATGTCTTGATTCTGTGTTTGAGACAAACCTTGAAGAAAAGATGTTTTTGATGGCGTAGGTAACAAGCTGAGATGTACAGAAGCTAGACATGTAGAGCAGAGAGATATCTGTAACAGCAGTTTGCCATTTATACGTAAGTAATATAGACACTAGTTCCTCCCAGTGTGTATTGAATGACACTTTGTGCTGAGCAAGAACTGCTGGAAATTGGCTAGCAGATTTTTCTTGTTCAGTATGGCCAAATCTATTTTTGCCGAAGATCAATATGGGAAAGCAATGACAGCAGGCATTAAAGTGTAATAGAAAGCAAGAGTGAATCACCCTCCAGGCTTGCAGACAATAAAATAATGCATACTTATACAAACCACTTAGTTCTCCTGAGCTCATTCATCCACAACTGAGACTGTGTAAGTTTTACAACAGGTTGTAAGTGTCTTTCTAATTACATTTTTATAGTCTCACACTCTGTATTAGTTTAACTTGAAATTCAGTGTTCCCTTTGTTTTCCTTTTTCTATCCTGTAAACTGTCATCCCCCACACTACTGAAGTACCGGGCTTCCTAGGAGAACTCAATTACTGGGAAAGGCAGATGTGCTAAATGGCAATGTAAGGATGATTTGTTGAAGCAGATTTGAAAGCTCAGATATCTGATAGTACCTGCAGCACTATCAAGAGACAAACATTGTCAACAAGCTTTTAAAAATTACTTCTAATGGCTGAACAAAGTAGATGAAACATCAAGAAAATGTCTTTGTTCTTACTGATTGCCTAATTTAATTGGCATAGTTTTATTGCATTTTTTAACAGAACAAAATGAGATTTTAATGTAATCTTACTGAGGTTGGTTCCAATTAAATATATTAATTTATTATGACTTTCTTGATTAGTAGAACTCAAATTCATTAGATTTTTTGGATGAAAGTATTTTAGACAAGGTCGTAAAACCTTCCAGCTACATGTAAACTCTTGGTTCTGTTGGTGCATACTTAGTTGAGAATCTACAGAAGACTGTAGAAATATCAAATAACTTATTTTACTTAAGCTGAAATTCCAATTTTAAAATCAAGTAAAAGCATTGAAAACTTCTGATATTTTGGAGATAACCACTCTGTAAACTTTTCAGGCATTGATACATCTGTGATACCGATGTCTGTGAGTGTTGCAATAAGAGTGAGACAGGTCTAAATATAGATTTCGTTAATTAAATAGCTTTTTAAAGGCCTAATCAGCTTCCAGTTTCATGTTGATTCTTGATAACTTAAAAACCCAGATGGCAAAAGAAGATGGTAGTTTAATTTTGCTGAATTAGATGTTGAGGGACTTGCAATAACAGTGCATTTTTGCTTTCAAGCAAGCCACCTAAAATATGGTTTTATATACTTCATTACTACAAGACATTTTGGCTCAGGAGTAATCTTGAAATTCTCTTGTGTCATTGAAATTTGGCCATTTCCTTCCAAGTTTTATGCATTGACCACATGTTAGCTTTATGGGACCATGAGGAGTGGGGTGGAAAGATTATATGTATTCAAAGAACTGTTCTATGCAGAGTTTAGAGAAGACTTTGCTATCTTTTCTTTTGTCAATTGTGATATGGTATATTCTGGTGAGGAAATGCAAAGCTTTGTTAACATTGGACATTTTTAAATTTCCATTTTAAAGTTAGAAATATCTCAGTTGTTTGTTATATACTCATTCACCCTTAAAGTTTCAGAGTGACTAGACACCTCCAATTACAGTTCCTAGACAGCTCTTCATTTTAGTGTTTTCTATTGAACAGTAATTTTTTTTACAATATTGCAAAGTTGTACAAATGCCATTTTATATTTTGTAGGTGATTTTGCTGCTTGTCACAGTGAAATTCCAAAAGTTTCTCTTCTGACTGGGATTCACATTGATATGATGCCAAGGTACTTGAGAAGGCCTAAAAAAGTTTTCCCTTCCCTTTGTCTATGAAAATACAGCCATAAACATTAGCTCCCAGGTTTCTTTGGTTGTAGCATGATATGAAACATCCACAATAGACCATCTTGAGACAACGGAGAAAGATTTTAATCAGCATTTTGAGCCTCAGTTTTCAAAGCTAATTAATAAAAAAGTTTAAACCACAAATTATTGTATTTTGAAGTTTACTCTCAAACATCACTGTAAATAAAACTCCACTGTAAACCATATTTTCTCAACAATAACCTGCATCTTACCTGGGAAGTATGGGACATACCATACTCAGAGTAATTCAAGTGTTACTTGCATTAACTCAGATAATTCCAGTGATTAAATCACCCACACACCCCTCTGATAATGCAACAAAGGAACTGTTGAAAGAGAAGAGATGAGGAATGAACTTCTTTTTCATCTTCATTGGATAGAATGACACTATCTGAGTGTTAGTGGTTTGTACAGCTTTGTCCATTTAGCAACACACATGATATGGCATTTTTACTGCCTTTTAGTCCTTTTTGAACAAAGCCAAATGGCCTAAACAGAATTTCAAGTTCAGGTCTGTAATTGTTCAGAAATGATGCCTTTGTCTATAAAAGTTTAATGTAACAGAGGCATAGGCAAGGACTCAGATGTCTCTTCTAAATACCTGCTATGTAGTGCAATTTCTGGAAACAGGAAATGGACTGAGAAATGAGCATTCTCTGACTCTATGAGAGACAATTAACATAGTGTGATCACTAGTTCTCCATGTTCTCTTTTGGAATGGCCGATTGATTAATGCACCGATAGAGAAATTACTGTTGAACAATGGATGTCAGAGAGGAGGATGGCAAGCTGAGGACATCACTAATTTGCAGAAATGTGTTAGATCTTTTAATTGACTGATATGGAGCTGGTGTATAAGCCTCAAAGATGGTTCAGAATTGCCATTTCCAAGCAATGTGTTAAGTTTCAAATCAGTAAACACCTGAATGCTGACGTTCAGACTGCTGTATCAACAAAATCAGGGACATCTGTCTATGCTCTGACAGGCCATGCATAGGTAGCAAGGGAGAGGAGCTGACTCCAACTTTGAATCATTTTTGTACATCTGCAATTAGTGTTAGGTATTATGTAACACTGAGATAGTTAAAAGAGGTTGTTTAGACTTGGACCTTAGCTGCTCTTGGATCAATTCCTGAAATGTAAAATACCAATAATAACAGGGATCTAATTCCCAGTTTTGTAGAGATGTGGATAACCTTAGGATAATATGTTTAATAAGTCTGAGGGTATGTTAGACATATTAGTGTCCTAATAAAATGTTGCTAAGATTGCAGCAGCAATCTGTTGTTGGTCTGTTACATAATTTTCTTTCTTTGAATCTTGTTTTATTTCTCAGGCTCACATTGATAAGAAAACTATGCCTTTATGATCTTAATTTCCCAATTCAGATTTCATACATTTTTGCTGGCAGAACATATTCTTGGGCATGTAAGACACAGAGAAAAATGCTAAGACTTAGAATTTTAGAGGAGAAGATTGTCTGTTAACTTTTCAGCTTTTTGTAGGCCTCTGAACAAAATTCAGAAAACAAAAAAATGCAGCGAAATGTGAAGACTCTAGCTGGCAACAGTAGTTCTAAGTGATCATTGTTAACACGTCAGGAGTGTGTCTAGATTTCTGGTTTGGTGATGTTTTACTATACTGCACAAACTCCAGCTGGTGTTTGCTTTTCCTCCTGCTCATTGCTCTTGTCTTTAGTTGGACATTGGTCTTACAGGGCATTGTTCTTGCTCTTTCTATCTTGCAATGTTTGAAACATTTAGTCTTTATTCCCCTGGCTTGTATTCTACTAGTGAAGTAAGCCATATAGGAAGATAGTCTGAGAGAGAGTTTGATAGGTAGAATTAGGAAAAAATTCCAAAATCTTATGGTTAGCTTGAGCTCTTCTTACACGACAGAGAGATACCTTTCTGTTAAATCAGACTTGACTGAACACTTGCAACAGGCTGTGAATGCCCTGATGTTTGACAGCTCCTGTTTAAGGTTTCCTTCATGAGAGCATGGTTCACTATCAACTGATCCACCCCTGAAATTGAATCTTAAAGCTTTCTGCAAGTACTATGCTACACTCTCATCATGAGGGAGGAAAATAGTCTGTTGCTCATTCTGACTGTGAAATGAGCCAGTGCTATGTGATTACCCTTCAGTTTGACTCTGAGAAGTAACTTGAACCTCATCAGATTGTAAGTTGTTTGGTTTCCCTATGTAGGTACGCACTCTTTTCACAGGCTTTCTGAAGTGTTGCTGTAATTGCTGATTTGTGTTGATTTTTCTTTTCACATAACACCATATGCTGCAGTTGAGAGATGTGTTCATAACTTGTTTTCACACAGAGTAACTCCTGAATCACACACATATTGTCTTGCTGCAATTTCCTTTGACAGTCAAGAAAGCCTGCTACAGTTAAGGACACATTAAAAGGCAGACTTGTGAAAACCAGTAAACAGAACCTATATAGCCTAACAAAGGTAGAATAATATAACAAATGTGTAAATGAACTTGTGATTTTCATTAGTTCACACAATAAAGGTTCACCCCAAAAAGGAATTAAAAAATGCTTTAGATGAAATGTTTTAATTTTCTTGGGAAAAGAAGTGATATAGTAGTGGCACTGAGAGAAAATTTTCATTTCCATGAAAAAAACCTTCTAAACAAAAATCGTTCTCATAAATTTACAGGGGAATGAGTATTTATGGATACGAATATCAAAATTATGGGTAAATCTTAGAAAAAGTGTTTGTTTGAAGTTTTAAGTCAATTTCAATCAGTAGGGTGAGATTTCTGTGTTTGACAGCTCACTGAGTATCTGTCTCTGATGGAGTTTTAGAGAAAAATAAAGGACATATCCAAGGCTAGGAACTGCCAGAGGCTAGACTTATATCCATTCTGACAATACCCACATTCTTATAGCTCCCCTACCTTCTACCATTCCCTCCATCATTGTGTAGACACAAGCTATTTTCTTTAAGTCAAGTCAATACCTTGCCCATTATCAAAAGAACTTGATGAGCCAGAAAGTCATTTTACACTGCCTTTTCAAACGTAGAGAAATAAATTCAATAAAAATGCCTCAAATCTTTTGGGAACAGTGACAGCCTAATCATTAGGCGACATGTTCATTATGAAACCCCATAACATGTCTCCCTGGGGGCAGGAGGAAATATATTTGGCCTTCTTTTCTTCACCAATTTAGTCAATATCTGTATAGGCAGAATGAAAGTGTTAATTATTTTGAGACTTACTTTGTAACCAGGGTGTGCATGGTAAGGATAAGAGTGTACTTATCAGTGGAAGTGATGTTGAAATTATTGCCATATATGCAGTAACCATATATGGCATTTTAGCTTTCTTAAATTCACTGAAAGTTCAATTAATTCTTCTTGAAGTATGAATAATAACATCTTTAAGCACAACTGGGTAAGTTTCTTTCAGTTATTTAATATAATTACAATGGTTTTTCCTTTTGAGTATGTCATACTGATGCAGCTAGACGAGAAATTCTATTCCACTTGCTTACAACACTTCTGGTCACTGGGAATGTTGTATGGTTGTATAAAAGTGAACTTTTATATCAGTGCTTTTACTGATTACTTGTTAGGGTTATAAATAATTGGACAGTAGTTTTAACTCAAGTTCCTGTCACAGTCCAAATTCCAGTCAGGAGGCATATTTGGGGTTGGGAGGGGGGAGGGGGCAAGGGGTGGAGGTGTGTGATGGGGTGTACTTGGGTGGTTGCAGATGGGCAGTTGTTTCTTTGCAGTTTAACAAAAAGTCTTTCTATGATTTTGACAATGTTTAAGACATAAACAACATTTCAGTCTACCACAGTGTTAGGAGAGGAATCCAGAGGCCTGGGATGAGCTACAGCATGTATTGGCCCCAGAACGTTGTGGCAGCATCAGATTAAAAACTGTCATGGTGCACATAGGTTATGTTCTACATGGGTGCACGTTTGCTTCCTAGGAATGTCTATGATGAAATATCTGTAGCTTACATACCAGTTTGCCTATATCTGTTATAATATCTGATAAATTCAAGGACATCTGACCCAAAATCATACTCAGTCTGAAAACTTATTTAAGATTTTTTTTTAAGAAAAAACATGATCTTACCACAAGATTTAAACAACTGATTTTTAGCTCCTGGAGAACAATTTTGTTGTGCTTTTGAGAATCTTTTATAATGAAAAGCAGAACTTAATTGCATATTAATGTCACATTAAGAAATTTTGATTAAAAATCTTAGAAGTTTAGGTGTAGGTAGTGTGGCAAAGTTTGAACTTTTTCCTCATATTTCTGATTTTTAATGCCATTGTATTTTTTAGAACAAATTGATCATTTCCCAGATAATATAGCATTCAGGCTTTTCTGGCGTTCGATTTATCAAGGAGACTGGCACTGAATTATTACGTATTTTATCCCAAGTACTATGAGGGTAAAAGAGACAAGGCTTCTGTCATGGATTGACTAGTGACAAATCATACTTCATGACTCCGCTGACTGTTTTTTTCTTTTTTTTTTCTGGAGATTTTGTGTTCTCTCTCTGAGCTCATATATTTTTTTTACATTTAAGTATATCCTTTAGAGGAAAGCCACCATATTTTGTTCTTGACCTCTGGCAGTAACTTAGCTCTTCTGTTCCTGTTTGTTTAATTACATATAGACAGTGGAGATAGTTACCGCCATTAAGAAATATTTTAAGAATTATAACTTCACAAATAAAAAAGTTTTAAAGGGTTACTGGGGTGATTCAGGAGGAGTTCAGCCTGCTAATTAATGAAAAAATCAAAAACTGACCCTGGTGGTTTGCCAGCTGTGCAACTTCACTTGTGGTTTATTGAGCTTCCCATTTGAGCAGAAGGTCAAGAAGAGATGAAGCTCTGAATGGATTTTGAATTGTGTCTCAAATATTCTCAGCTTCTGCTGAGACTGAATATGAAGGCTCTAGTCAGTAGTTCCATCTATAGTATTTTCTATGATTGTTACAAACAGGGAATATTTCTGCTGTTTATTCACTTTACAGGAACCAATCAGGAATCATAGTAAAACAGTCTGAGCTTATTGTTTCCCCTTTTATTAAGTCAAAGAGTGATCCAGTTGGATTAATGTATCTTATGTTTAATTAGGACTTGAGACCATATTTGAGACTCTAAGGCTTGTGTTGACTTTGCTGCCTGAGTTACTGGCTGTATAAAAGTAGAAAGAAGTTGAAAGCAATGATGAGTCTGTAATTCGCTATGCAATAGCCTTTTGCCATTTAGGTACCTGAATAAAAACAAGACACAATTTATAGCTCTAACGTATTCCTGAGAAAGCAGAGAGCTGTTGACTCTGCAGAAATAAGAGGCTTTTTTTAGCATTTAGTTGGTACAGCTGTTAACAGATTGGCAAAATGTAAAAGCAAACGACTCTTTTAATCCCGCTAAACATTTTCTTTGGCTGATCTCATGTATTTCATGCTAAAATTGATTTTAAACATGAATATAAGCAGTCAGCTACGTCCCGATCACTGCAACCTGTCTCTTCTGCAGGCAAAGGACTGTAAAACGAGGACAGAAGAAACTGGTCTAGGTATTGATTTTTGACTCTGTCTTCTTTCCTAATAATCAGTCAAAAAGACATGTGTGAAAAATTCTACTTCCAAATTGTTACTACGAAGTATTTCTCAGGACAGCACAAGAAGTAAATACTGGAAAGAGTTATCTATTATTTACTTACTTATTTATTTATTTTTACAAATAGTGCTTCAAAGAGCAACCCAACCTCATTGATTGTTCCCAAGAATAAAATGTGTGGGGTAAGGGGAATATTTTGGGTGACATTTCCAAAATGTGCATCTACTTTCTGAAACTTGAGGTTCGAGGAGTGGCTATAGCATTCAAAATTTCTGAAAGCACTGTGTGACTAGTACACTTAGAGGGTCCAGCCATTTGATCTTAAATTGCCTCTCTTGCCCTTGCAGAGTAGGTACTGCCAGTATTTGGTCGAATGTTCTTCCATTCTTCTTCCAAGAACGATATTTTCTAAGTGAATCAATGATGTCTCAAAGCCATTAGAGAAGAGATAGCTTTGATGTGGTCCTAGGACTTTATTTGAGAGGACTTCTGCAGGAGGTCCTAGTGACTATGCTTAATAGTTCAGTTGTACCTCTGCAAAAGTGATCTGGAAGTGGAGATTCCTGTGGCTAGTGATCTGAGAGGTGAGGACAGACTTCAAACTCTCTCTGTGTTTCCTGACATGCAATGAACCTTGTTCAGGAGAAGTTTAGCTAGCACATTCGACAGCTAACTGAATACTCATGGTGCATAGGATTCAGTAGTCTTCTGGAGTTTCTTGCAAAAATGTGAATAGTAAGAGAAAAGCTTGTCTAAAAAAATGTTGTTCAGTGAGGTGAAGGTGATCTACTGGTGTTTTCTGCTTTACAGAAAATTGAGAGTGGCTTGTGGTTTGAAATGTGTCCAGAAGAGAACAACTTCTCCTTGTGCTCCTTGCACTCATTTTGGGAGTTTCAAGGAGAATTTGCAGAAAGGTCTGTGCTATATCTCAGTTCTCTAAGGTTTTGTATCTGGCTATGTTGAGAATTTCCACTGTACTACACTGTAGAGAAATAAGGAGGAAGTGTACCTCACAGTAAAAGACTCTGGCCTTGAGGATAACTGCATGTGATGACTGGGCTGAGCAAAGAGAACTTCCTTCCATGATGGCTTTACCACTGTACATTGACTAAAAGGGGATGTTGGGTGCATTGTATGGGCAGGAAGACTGACCTGCTGACTGGTCATTCTGATGGGTACCATAATGCAGTAGCCACTTAGTTTTATCTAGGTCAGGCTCTGCACCCTATGTCTGTTCAAATACCTTTAGAGTTGTATCAGTTAATATTAACACAGCATAACCTTTCTGTCAGTTGCTAGTTGTGCTTTTGAAAGAATTCCCTCATAACCACTTCTCTGTGGTATATTAATCCTTTGGAATCCTGAGCAGCAGTTATGAGACCTTGCCTCTTACTGTGACACTGCCTGTTCTCACACACGAATTAATCAGGTTACACAGAGTGATAAATGGCATGTTTTAATGCAAAACTCTTGCTATATTGTCAGACAGACAACAACACAAAATGGTAACTTACAAACTTAAAAAGGATTCTCCCAAGCTAAGTAAAGTTACACTAAGTAAGTGTAGCTTTCCCCACAGTTTTTGTCAAAATGTTGATAATCCACATGTTGTGGGTGGATTTGAGCTTGCGATGAGATGCATTGCTCCATATTAATACTGAAATTTTGTCATGGTTGTTGTTTATATATAAATAAAAAAATCTGTTTGTTGTGTGTTAGGATGTTGATTTTGTATTTAACATATCAGAATATTTGAATATCTGATGTTCATTCCTTTACATTTTATTAATACTACTATGATATATTTTCTGAAACATATTTATTTTCACTTATTTTTAACCTGCACAAGCATTTATAGGATTTTGGATATACATTTTAGGAAAACAGCCTGAACTTCAGCAGTAACACTGAAACATAAAGTGGATAATTGATAAATTTAAATTACTTCACTAGTGTGCATTTTATAATGTATCTGCACTGATTTTGTTTGAAGTTAATTTCATGTGAATTTAGACCTCTAAGCCCCTTGCAGCTATTATATTGCCATGATTCTTTTGTTCTTTATTAATATTTGAATATTTTAACATTCTAAGTTCATTAAAATGTGAGTTTTAATTGCCTTTTGGTCACTGTGGTTGCCTCACAAATAAACAACTACTTCTCTTCCCCATCCCCTCCCTCCCTTCCACCCGCCAAGTCCAACTCTGGGGGTGCCAAGTATCTGATGTTTTGTTCAACTTTCCTGCTTAATATAGAGGTTATTTTTCATACCTATGTTGACTGAAATGTTATGTGTATGATTGGTAAACTACTGCAGCTTTGTCTGCCTATTTGAGTGACACTTTGGTATCTTGGGTGGAAGAGAGTGTAGGAATTTAAACGCTTTCAATTTTGTGTCTAGAATTACAAAATAATGCATTGCTTTCCTTTCTTTAGTAATCTGATGATTTAGGGTGTAGAAAATCAAAGGAGTGTCCTAGCTGCTGATCTGTGGCACCTTTGATTTGGGAAGTCTCTTTCAGGGCTAAAATGAGAGTCGAGAAAAGTTTCTTTAAATGTTTGTTGATTTATTTTGATTCACACACCAGGTCCTCAGATCTCTAACTTTCCTTCTGAGTGTTGGATTTTGTCTCTAGGAAATGAAAAGGCTGATATTTTTAAAGCATTGCAATAACAGTATTTGTAAGTGGAAGCTTTCCCTGTGCCGCAGCCATTCTTGGCTTTTAATGCTCATGTAATGAGCAATTTAATGCTGACAGAGTCAGATTTGATGTGAGCCACTGGCTCTGCTCTGGTTTAGGGAGTACACGTGTGCCTTGCATGCCTTCTTTCTTGGATAGTGTGACATGGCCTTGAAAACTGAAGCACACCAAGAAACTTCAGGGCAGCCATGCCATTCAGGTATCCCTCTGGAGACAGCCACACTTGGGCTGTGTTAGAATTATTACAAAGGCTTAGCTGGGAAGTCTGCGGCTTTTAATGCCATTTCATGGTAGTAAAACTTGTTGTCCCACCAGCTAAAAGAGTTGGTGTTTTAATAGAATAAGCATTTGATTAATGAAACAACGTGTACTGTACAGAAGAAATGATCATAAAAAGCTGCTTTTTAACTGCCTAGAGTACCTTTTGCAGCTTGGAACCTTTTATCACCTTGTAAATCGCCCCTTGAGATGAATAGTTGAAGTTAGACAAGGCACACTTCCATTACCAGCATATCCTCCTTTGGATATTATTATAAAGCTTGGACTGCAGCTGCTTCAAAGCTGCCTGTCTCACCAACACATTTTTACATCTTGCTTTCATTATGCCAAGGCGCATTCTGTGTTATTGCAGTGGCTTTGCTTTTAATAATCTTCTTGATGCAAACATTCAGATCTGAGGGAGGTCCACTATTTCTCCTTATCCTTCTCTTACAAGGTGGTGGCCATTTTTTGCTACTTTTGTTCTATTTTATAGATAATGTTCAAACGTGCTAGTTAACAAGACAAACATGCTCAGGAGGAGAGGAAGAGGCATAATAAAGCCTACTGTAATCTGAACATAGGAGAGAAAATAAAGTTATGTCATTTTCATTATAGAGGATTGAAAACTTCTCATTGCTTTCAGTGGGAGTATAAATAGGAAAATAAAAGACATGACCCTAACAGCAAACAGATGGCGTTCCCTTTTCTGTGATTTTGTACACTTTTGAAGTTGTAGAGGAACCGCATAAGCAGTCATGCTTTCAATTATTTTCCTCACTAACAGCGGCAGACACAAAATTTATTTGTTCTTTCTGACTGATTAGTCTTCCATTCCAGTCAGTGTGTCTGAGCTCTAAATTCTCTTCTGTGAAAGAAAGAGAAATAAACTTCAGAAACTTCTTGGCCTCAAAACCAAAGGAAATATTTGACAAAGTTTAAATTTTCATTTTTCTGACCTCTCTCTTATTTTGCCCTTTTGAAGAATTACAATGGAGGCTGCAATGATATGGCTTCAATTTAGTAGAGGTGAGCACCCAGAAACTCTGCTTTTCCATAAGAGGCAATGAAAAGAGAATGAATGGAAAAAAGCCTTGGAATTTCTTGGGGCTTTTTTCACCTTTCTCCATCCTTGCTTGAGATATAAAATGAACAGCCAATAACTGTAAGAAATCTTTTATGTTACTACTAACCTGAAAGCATAACCTTATAAATAGAGAATATGGTAAATCCCATAAAGACTCTAAAATGGAAACAAAATACAATGTCAAAGCAGTCAAAATTAAAATAATACATTCCCAGTATGGTTTCAAAATAGCTGTTTTGTTTCAGAGTAATGATAAGCTTGGAAACAAGAGTATTTTATGTTTCCCTATACTTTCCTGTAAGGGTCTCAAAGCACTTTACAGCTGTAAATTAAGCAGCGTTATAGATGGTGGAGGAAGGAAGTCACTGTCTTGCAGATTGTGAAACAAAAATAAGGAGAGGACAATATAATGTAATCCATAGTTAGAGGCAGATGTAGGAAGAAGACAAGTGCATTTTTTTTTGATTGATAAATCTAGATTCTATGAGTTTGACAGTCATCCCTTACTAAACATATTTTCATGTAGTTTCAGAAACTATCCTGCAACTACCTATGCTGTTATAAATCAATAGTCATGGATAAAGAAATGAGATATTTCTCTTGAGATAGATTTCTGACTCTGCTATTGATTTTCTATGTACCTATGTCTTAATGTAGCTCTGTAGTTCACTTGTCCTTTGCAAACTCATGCAGATATCCTTGGAAGAACTAGATAAGTGCAAACAGGTTTCTTTCTGTATTGAAGCTGGTATCTGTCACATCTCTTTGTGCAGGTTCTTCTCCTTCGTCATGCTCCAGAGCTGATGGTTAAGAACTGCATCCTGTAATTTGAGAAACCAATACAGTTTTTCAGCAACTTTTGTTGGCTTTTTTTTTCAGACCCTCAGGGTACAATGAGATAAGGAACAGATAAGGGTATCCTGTACAGAGCTCTTTCTAAAAAAGTTACAGGTAGCCCCTTTGCAGCATTAAGAGCGATCTGATTTCTTTTTTTCTCTACACCAGGATTGGTGTCAATCTGCATATACTGAGGAACACTTTTACATTTTGGCTAGTTATTATAGGCCTTGGCATGACACACATCTCATCACTGAATGTCTTGCTTAGGTCTAAGGAATTGTACCTCTTCACGTTATAGGAAGACTTAAAAGGCTGACTGTCTGAGAGGTAGCCTTCTACTCTGTATGCCTCCAAAGTTAGGTTACTCCAGCCAGCTCTACTGGATAGCATAGCTTAACTTTTGAAAAACTGTTTTATCTATAGGTCTTGGCTAGAGTAGTTAGAAACCCTTTTCTGTCCTTAGCTGAAGTCCAATGACAAAATCTTAAATAAAACATGTTAACAGTATATATCAAGCATTGTTTCCCACAGAACGCAAAGAAAATTAGTTAAATCTGAACTGAATGACTATATTCCCCATGTGTTATAATATTTATAGTACTGCACTTTCACCAAACAATGGTTTAATAACCCAAGCTGGCCTTTTTTTTTTTTTAAAGTCAGCCTTTTGTGTGAAGAACCACTGAAACCTCCCCTTTCTTCCCTCTTTTCCTGTTCTATTAATTTCCAGGGTATTGCATCCTTGATTAAAGAAATATTTCCCCCCCCCCAAAAAAGTAGAATTCCCTGTAGTGAATCTTCAGTGAAACCTTCATGTCCTAATCAACCACGGTTTCTAATTAGAAATAAAGCAATCTGTTTTACTTTCATTAATTTTTCAGTGCAGCATTCTTGCTCTGCTCTTTATACATAGCACACTCTCTGAAGTTTCATGGTTTTTTAAGACAAATAGTGTTTCAGTGAAATGCTGCAATTTTTTTCTGAAATGTAGACTTATTCTTCAAGCTTCAAAAATAACTCCCAACATGCTTTTAGACATTCTAGTAATCAGTTTGCAGTGTTAATGATGTTGGATTTAAAAATGGTCCAAAGAGACGAATACCATGTATGACTGTAATGAGACAGGAATTTTGAAAGAGAATTTTAATTATTTTATTACCTTATAATAAAATTGAGGAATAACATCTGTGTTTAAAAGGTTTTGCTAAAAAAAAAGCAGAATCAGAGGTAAGGATGACTAATGCTGTTTGAAAATTCAGCATGTTCCATTTTTTGACACTCTCCCTGTGTCATGGAGATTTAAGATCTAAGCAATGGGTTTCCTTTATGTGTTACAGACAATGTCTTAGTTATAGCATTTCTTTTCAAAGAAATGAGAATAACTTGGTTATATCAAGAGGTAAGACACCTTAATAAACTTTTCTTTGTTCCCTTTCATGAAGTACTGATCATGCTAAGGATATTTGAATTTCTCGATATGACCAACAGGAATAATGAAAAGAGGTAAAACAATCGTATATTTATGATAGTACTATGCAGGTTTTCCTAGTTGCAGCTAGTAAAGTCAATATGAAAACACATGATGGCTGCAGTCTAAAAAATCAATTATCTGTCTAGACTTGACAAAATTAATCTGCACATTTGAAGTAGCAAGCCACTTTAGACCTCAAATGAAAATCTCCCTATTGACTAAAGTGGTCAATGATCAGGCATTTTGTACATTTTCCCCAATTTCTTTAAATGTACATCTTGAATAATCTTTACTGCTTGGAACTGATGAGGAATATATCGATCTTATAACTTTAGGAATAATGAGAATGGAGAGAAACTTTCACAGTCACTGAGAGATTGATGGCCCTGGCCTCTGCTGGGTTCACTGTATCCTATTTGGGGCTAGCTTACTGCTTACTCCTTTTGAAGCAGATCCCCATTTCCAGTCATTCTTATATTGTTCATTCTTTTTTATCTTTCTGTCCCTTTCTTGTCAGTCCTTGTCTTTTCGCATGACCTTCCCCAGCATTGTTAGCTGAGACTTTTAAAGCAGTTTGGTGTTAAATTCAGAGGGGTTTGAATGCCAAGTTGCTGTGAATCTCTTGATTTGTGATGTGTATTCAGCAGACAATTTATGTATATTAAAGATGCATAAAAATCATTGAATTCAAGTTTCTCTTTTTCTTACCTCATGAAATTTGAAGGATTTTTAATATAAATATTTTCTGATAGTTGTGTAAAAGCAAAAATAATCCATATTTTGATTTTTTGCTAGTATATTTAAAAGCAAATTGCAGTAAATAACTAGCTGGTTAATTAAATGCTATGATTTCTTTGGTTTCTCTGAGAACATGTATTTTCATAGTAACTGTCAAATGTTCATTTCATGCCCTTCTCTAGATCTTCCTATAAAGAAAAATGGTGAAACAAATTTAGATTAAAATTTTTTTTGAGGAAAAATGTATATTGCATTTGAGTCAACAACTTGTAGAATTAGTTTCAAACCTATGAGATTCCAAATGCTTGGGTTTTAACACCTGTATAATAGGGAATTTGTAGTGGAAACAACCATAGCACCAAAAATACTGCAGTGATGTTGCTGGTAGGACTGTAACTAACTGAGAGATGTAAGATAATGCGCTGATACATTATCCTCAAAGTACAGTGAACTCGTGACTAACTTGTGTTTGAAATTCTGTTGTTGAAATCAGACCCTATTCAAGAAAATAATGGAATGTATGTCGAGATATTTTTTCCTCTTGATCTCCCTGTATTTTGGGATGTGCTTTTAAGCTAGAAATGATTGCCCTAGCTCCCTGAATGTCTACAGAAAGCCAGACAAATGAGTATCCAGTAGCTTTGGACTTGCAGCTTTCTCATAAAAACCCCTGTTGTCACTGATAGATACAGCCCTACCAAGGCTGACTGCAGCAGATTTAATTTGATTTCTCAAGCATGGATTAAAAATATTGTTCTTGTTCCAGTTAGAACATTACCACTTAAGTTTCAACATAAAAGGGCCTTTTTTCATCATCCTGAAGCATGCACTCTCAAACGTTTTAACTGACAGTTGTTTAGTATTTGCATTATCTTTTCCTGCTTGTGCATTTTTCACCAGAGACAGAATGATAAAGTTCATATGAGAAAATATCTGCAGTAGCATCAAGAAAAGGCTTCATATTCTGTGTTACTGGGAACTGCAGAAGAAATTGGATAGAAATTGCATTAAAAAATTATTGCATTTTCCATAAGTGAGCATTTTTGCATATTTAGCTGATGCTGCTGTTTTGCAAGGAGGCAGACAGCATCAATCTTGTTTTAACATTAGTGCCAAAGTTGTAGAGAGTTGTAAAAGATTCTTCCAGTTTTCATGGACCTAGGAAGATGATTTTTGCAAAGATTAAATGTGGAATTAAAACTTCATCCTATCTGTAAATAGAAGTAAGTACACAGATGTAAGATTAATTACTTGACAGAAAAAAGGTGTCTAAGGCCAAACCCTAAAATTATTTGCACCTTAGGTAGATTAACTAGCATCCACTTTCATATATTTTACATTGTGTTTTTATTTGATTAAAATGGAACAGCCTTCCCAGGTAAGTGCTTGAGTCATCATCCCTGAAGGTATTTAGAAAACATGATTTATTGGTGAATTTGGCAGTGCTAGGTTCGTGGTGGGACTTGGTGATCTCAAGGGTCTTTTCCAACCTAAATGATTCTGTGATTCTGTGATGTAGAACTCTAACAACAGTTTCCAAAGGACACAGCAGCATTCTGCAGTGAGCATGGCGTGGTGCTTGGTGTCACATAACAATCCTTGCTTTGACAGTGGGTTCATGCTGTACTGGCTGCCTGAGGGGGCCACTGTGTTCTGTTGTCATGCATGGTGTAATTTGGACTGGTGGAACTGCATAGATGTTCTGAGTGTTCGTCGGTGTGTTGTAAAACTTGAAGTGTCTTCAGTTACCTTCAATGGTTTTTATTCCACTCTCATTTCTTTGTGATCAGCCAGACGGATGGGAAATGTGTGGAAGTGGCCAGCCAGATATAAATGCATTGACTGTCTAAGGCTTGCATGTTGCAGAGAATTACTATCTTTCACATAATTTGCTAGGCATTAAAATTCCAGTATCTCATACCTGTGGAAAAGATTGTACTGAAAGCTAAAACAGCGCTGTATGAGGACCACTTTGAGAAAATGAAATGTTAATAATTCACCCATGCCCAATTGTAATAGATCCCTTTATCTGCGGGTTTAATGTCTAGTCTCACTAATAAAAGATGGTTTATGGTAGAAGCATCAAATCTGACAAAGAAATCACTGGCATGATTATATGGCTAAATTTTCAGGCCCACAGAGAACTTTGTATGCACAAGCAGATTCACATGAGCTTTTAGCTTTTAAAGCCTTGATCCAAAATCATTTCATTCAATGAAAGAGCCCTTACAGCCTTCTGTGAGAGGTTGAAGGGAATGCTCAGTGTGTTTCTGTTTTGATCTAGGACTCTATAAGACGCAGGAACAGCCACCCAAACGTAACAAAATGATCATCTGTTGTTTTGTTAAACATGAAAATTTAATTTACATTAATGTTTTTTTGTTCATCTTTTACTATGAAAAACTAAAACTAGGAAGCTGAAGTTGAGGCTTATTATCATCAAGTACCAGCAGGTTATCTGTTCTCATGGATTTAAATGAACGCAAGATTGTTGCATTTTATTGTTCTGTAATTTCTAGCCTATTCGTTTCTGTGATTCACTGGAACAAATACACAAGAGAAAGACAACATAGTTCCTGAAGCCACACTACCAGTAATCAGGAACTGCAGTGATGCTGTAACTGAAATTTGTAATTGCTGAGAGATGCTTGGTGATGCAATTCAAGCTTACTGTTTCTTTTATCTCCCCATAGTAGCAACGTTCTTTTGAAAAGAGATGTTTAATGTCGTCAGTGGTCACTTGACAAACTCTGCTCTGCATGAATCTCAGAGTCAGTTTTAGGAACATCAGGTTAAATGTTCACATTTGCACAGGTAAATGGATAGTGCCAACTTTCCAGAATTCCCTCAGTCTGAAGATGTTTGCATCCTACTTCAACTCAAGGAACTCCAGCCTCCAGAAGTTTTTTACATTGATTTCATTGTGAAATGTCTTATTTAGGCATCCTTATTTAGTTTCCCTGACAATAGTTGGCTGCTTTCCCTTACTCATGAAAATACATATTCACTGAAAAATTGTGGTACAGAAATAATCATAAGAATGACTGCTGGTTGGAATGACATGGTGTTTACAGCTCATTTTATTAAATGCTCTGAAGTGTCAATTTCACAAGCTGAAAAGAACATCTCCTGTAATAATGTATGTTCTTACAAGATAGTTTAAAAGTGTCTGCCCAGCTGGGGAAAATACATTTGTTACAATGCAAGGCTGCCTTCCCAAACACATACCTGTGTATTTTCTATCACACTACAGGAGTAGATGAAGAGGAGTTATCTCATTTTTCTTTTAGGCATAGACTGTCAAGATCTCAACTTTCCCACTTATTTATTAGAAGTTAGCATCTGTAAGGAATTAATTTTTATTTTAAGTGTTATGATTTTATAATTTCTGAACTACCAGATGGCTAGCATTACACTTTGCTTATTTTGCTTTATTTCACTGAAATATGGTTCCTCATTTGGATACTCATCTGAAAATTATGCCCAGGTCTGAGTAGATCTATAAATATGAGAAAGTTATAAAACTGCCCAATACTCGGAATTGGTATTAGTTTAGACTGGGTTGGACTGTGTGTCATAAACCTCTCAATGATAGTAAGCATCTAGTGGTCCTGATTTTGATGTACCTGGTTTTGTACCAGCTCCTTGACTTGAGTAGAAGAACTGATTTATACCATTATGATAACAGATTTATGGCTTCTGTGGATTATCTTAATTTAGTTAAATTAAAATGAAATTAATTAAAACCAGTTTTGAAATGTTTTATCAGAATACTACATGCTACAGTATTTTTTTTTAATTATAGACGGATACTTTGTGGACATTAGAAATTCCTTCTGATACAGCGTGTGTGCATACAAGGATATGCAGCTCAGCTGACTTAGTCTTCTGTTAGTTATAGTGAACAAAATTTATCCTGTTATTACCAGTTTTCAAGGTTTTATGTATTCAAGTAATTATTTGGAAGCTGGTGGTGCCATTTTTTATTAAGGGTATATTCTTATGAAGTATCCCATTATAATTTCAGTAGTTGCAGGCAAGAATCATCATCTTAACTTTAGAGGAGAAAACTGATACAGATATTACAGTTTTCTGAAAAGCAGAGAAGTCTTTTCTTTATTAGAAGTCCCTTCTTGATTAAGTAAATGAGATGTTGCTAAATGTTCTCATCCATGGGGTCAGTATGTTTAAAAGCTAAATATTCTTTAAGGATTGTCCATGGTTTGCAAATATCAATCCTATCCATACTTAGGAAAAAACCTAAGGGCTGGGTTGTATGGTGTACCATAAAGACGATGACTCCAAAACTCTGCCTTGGCTGGTAGGATGATGCACTGAACTTGAAGGAACGGTGTGTTCCTAGCAAACAACAGGAACTTATAGTTTATACATAGGATATCACAAAAGAAGGATAAACTAGGCATGGTGACTCATTTTTACTCTCCAGTGACAGTCATGGTGTAGAGTGCTGAATGTTGTACTCAGGAGCATCTAAAATCCAATTGGTATGTTCCATAAAATCTTCACTGAAACAGATGAGTTATTCTTTGGTTGAAGAGGGAGAAACATGGAAAAATATTAGATTCAGAATAACTTAAACTTTATAGAGTTTATAAACTTCTGTTTATCTTTAATCTACAGGACACTTCCTAGCCGAGAAATATAAAGTATTTTCTTCTTCTAGTTGTAAAAATTCTGGTAGTGCCAATGTAAAGTTAATTATACTCACTTTCTGTTTTATTCCATTTAATGGGTTGGAATACACTGGCAGTGATGGGCCTGTGGTCAAGACACATGTCTACAGAATGGATATTTCCAGACCTGCTATTGATTCAGTGTCTCAGATCTCTCTATGCCTTATTTCTCCTTACATCTATGAAATGAGGATAATAAAATATTTTTTTAGAGTTCAGAGAGTGCTAAAAAATGGTACATAGTATATGCAGTATTTACTGCAGTCTTGTGTCAGGTGCTTCTGCCCTTACACCTATTGAATATTCTCCAAAGTTTGGAACAATTGTATTCAGATTTTGAACAATGTAACGAGACTTTTTTTTTTGCTGTAAAACATGTTTTAAACTAACAAAGTCCCAGAGTGCTCAACATTTGCCCAATTATTTTGTTTACTTTAAATCAAGGGTTTAAACCAGCAAGACTATTTTGACTGTGAGTTTTATTTAATTTAAATATGTTTTTCAAAGTCCACAGAGGTTATTCATTTTGTATGCATGAATAAAAACTCCCAGTCAGCAAAGTAGGAGTGACTAAAATCCAAATGCTACACTCTCAAATATTTAGTGAAACAATGAGTTATTCATTATGTGAAGAGGGAGAATGATAGAGATAAGATTTAAAACAGTTAAAACTTGATAGACAGACATCTATGATCTCTAATCTCTTGATATGAATTCAGATACAAGTTTGCTTTTATACCTGCAAGTGTAAGATAGATAAGCATGTTTTTATCAGTGAATTTTGCTTAATTGCTTTCTGATGGTATCAAACACTACTGCTTAAACAAATCTGTTCCTATTAAAAGATAGTTTGTAATTACATCTCTACTTCCAACATCCAAAAAAAAATTAGAGATTTTTTCATTTTAGTCTGTTAAACTTGCGTTGTAGTAAATAAAATCCACAGTCATGCAGCAGTTATATTTTGAGGATAAATTTTTTGAATTTAAGGTGGATGAGAGCTATAATCCCTTCTGCTACGTATTTATTTAAGAATTTCAATTTTTCTTTTAAAAAATATTTACCTGTGCTAATTGTCATAGTCATAAACACAGGGAACACAGATTATGTTACCTTAAGTTTCAATATGAGTTGGGAGAACTGGGAAAATATTTTAAGTGTACTATATTCTGAGTGTTGAATTACATCAGATACCATTGCACATGTAATAGAATATTAAATCAATTAAATCAGGTCTGGAATAATTTCAACATTCTGATGGCAGTACAAAAATAACAGTTTTCCTTTTTTTTTTATTTTTATATTATCTACCTGCAGTTTTGTCACTTAAAGAACATCCAATTCTAACCAGATATTTAAGTTGGTAGTGGTTTCCATTTAAGATGGGAGAACTGGTCAAAGATAAAGCTGATGCTGGCACAAATGGAAGAGTCTTGCCATACTTATGATAACTTGAGAATACAAAATTACTACCAAATGGGCAGAATGATTTCAGAGAACGTGACAAAACCAAGTTTGAGGTCTCACCTTATCTAAGCAAGAGCAGTGATGAACCCTGTTCTCTGCATTTTGGGTGAATGTCCTGACTGTTATGTTTTGCATCTATGATGTGGTCAGTGATGTTCTCTGGTGAAAATGCAGATGGTCTGAATTTCTTGTAAAAAGAGAATGGGAAAATCTTTGAGATCTCAGAAAGCTACCAGAAGGCTTCCAGGCCTACTGAGTACACAGGGAAGTTCACGTGGTTCAGTAATGAGTGATCAGCCCATGGAGCCCACTACTTCCATCTTTGCTGCAGTTGTGAAAACTCAGAATTGAAAGGACCAAGAGAGTAAGAAAGCTTATGACACTGCACAATGCTGAAATTTGAAGGGATGGTGAAATATTTGTTTTTCTGCTACTCTTCTATATTCTAAAGCAAAAAGACAGAAAACCCTCTCTACCTTTGTGAAAGCACTTTATCCTAGTCAAATAATAATAACCAGTGAGGACTTCTTTATTTTCCAGGGTTGAAACATGTCCTGTATATCTAGCAGAAACTGGTGGGTTTTAATTAAAGGATTCTGGAATTTTATGGGCAAAGTAAGACCCATTTCTTTATACTGCTATGATTCAGTTAGAAGAGCTAGGACTGAAAATGATGAGCAAGTAGTTAAAATTTCCACTAACTGCCCACTAAAAAGAAAGATCTGTATCATTCTTATGTTAGTGAATCTTAGCTAATAATAAAGAAAAAAATAATTGCATTAAAATATCAGTTATTACATTTAGAAAATGATCTTGCAACAAAAGAGAAGGAAACAGTAAAGATTCTGTGAAGTAGGTCCAGTTTACTATACAGTTCCTGGAAAACAGATTAGGGTTTTCTTAAATTTATATTGAGGCACTTTTCTTCAACCCCAGCATATAATATATCAAGATTATAGTGCTAACTAACATCCTGGGCATTATAAAATTTAGAATCTGCTTGCCACTGCATAACTTCACACAGCAAAGGGAAATCAGGAGGGATTAATTCAGTCCCTTAAACTGGTTATCAAGGTCCCCTGTCAGCCAGCCTTATTTTTTACCTGTGAGAGATAGCTACAAGCAAAAACACCTGCCTACCTTCCCTTCACAAGCCTGTAGACTTTTTGACATGACACCAATGTGTACACATAAAATGGCATGTGGTAAGCAAACAAAGTCTAATGTATCAGGAGCTTCTATCCTTTGTTTTAGGCAACTCGTGAGAAACCAGGGTAAAAAAAACCCAGTTAACCAAGCCTTCCACTCTTTGAAAATTTGCTGGCAGCAGGGCTTGGCTTGTGGGGTTTCTAATCTCAACCAGCAATCTTACTGTTATTTCATCTACTTAAAACCAGATTTTTTTTAAAGAAAACTCATCTAAAATTATATAACTGTAAGTATTCATAGTATCTGTCATCCTTTAGACTTTCATGTCATCATAGCAATGTAAAATGGGCAATTGAGAACTCTGGGGCTAGGCATAGACAGAGGAGTTTTTCCTACTTGTATATTGTCAGAAACGTCAGGTCTATTTTATAAAGAGCCAAGTGGAGAAGTGAAGATAATTTCTTCCTTCAGGAGAATAGCCCACAGACTAATATGAGCTTCGGGTAGATAAAAAGTGTTCAGATTGGTAGAAACCTATTTACTCCCTGGTTAATTTACTCCTCGGGCAGAATCCTGAGTCACAGGGTGACCTGAAAACACTTTTCACTGAAACAGCATATGTTTTGCTAAAACAAAAGGTCTATAGGCCAAGGTAGCATTAATTTTACTGCTTAGCTGTGAGATCTACACAAGTACTCATAACAATCTGGAGTTTTGTTTTGCTATTGGAAATAAGCAATTCTTTAGCCTCCTGTCCTATCAGATAGCCACTAACATCTATAAGAGAGTAGGAAAATGAACTCATTTTATATGCCTATAATATTAAATGGGTCTGGTTTACCAAATAGCTTTATGTAAATCCTCTTTTTTTCCCAATATCCATGAGATAGTAAAACATAGAAGGCTGTTCTTCATGAATTTTACAGTAAACTCATTACCATACTATTGACTATGCACTCAGCTAGGTAATCAGTGTATTGGAAAATTAATTCAGACAAAGCACCAATTCAACAGACCTTTCTTTTTACATATGCATTTGGTCTGATTACTGAATTTGCAGAAAAAACTGAGTTACTGTTTTCATGTGGATAGCAGAAGTTCATAGAACATGAATATTGATATATATATATATGCATATATATATCAATTGCTATATATTGTGTAGTATTGTAATTCTACTTGAAAAATGATGGCGTGGTATCAGACAACTTATACTGTTATGCAGAAAATTGAATTAATAAAGAAGACTGTTTTGCCTTACAGCTGCTGTGTTATTTCGGTTATCCTCTGTGAGACCCTTTTTAGTTTGGAAACTTCACACATCTTTTGCACATGTTTTTTATATTACTAAAATACAATGACCTGTCAAGCTAAGATCTGGCCTGGCTACCTGGCTGTCAACATGTTAATATATATTTTCCTCTACAGAGAACAAGAAGTAGGTAAGTATTATCCTCATTTTACTGAAGAGAAACTGAGATGTAGGGTTGCCTGATAATTGTTTATGGTTTCACTGGAAATCTGTTACACAGCTAAAAAGGGAATCTGTATTTTCTCAGTCATTGCCCTGTATTGACATACAATGCTTCCCCCCACCCCCACCCCACGATCATTCTGGAGTGATGCTCTTCCTGCTTCTGCAGTTCCCTTGTCAGTGTTTCTGAAAATCTCTAGGCTTGGTTTTACAGTACTGGGCCAGATTGACTGTTTTAGGATAGCAGACTAGGAAGCAGAAGAAAGATGCTCTCTCTGAAGCTAAAGATGCATATCTTGGGCCGTAAAGGAACACAGGTGAATGATTCTCCATTGGTTACTGGTTCTTGTCTTTTATGAACAGGACTGAAGCATTGTCTTTCTGTTTCCTTGCTTGTTTTTCCACTGAACTTACCGGAAACCGTCCATCCTTCTTTGGTCTTCAGCTTTCAAAGAAGGACTTTTTCTTCTCAGTGGTGGTAACAAAAAGCTGACAGTTTCTCCAACAATCCCGAAATAGTATGTAATCATTTCCACTGAAAGTAGTATTTTTTATTTCAGTTCAGACATTTTAGTACAGCTATGTTGTGTGAACATCATATGATCTCCAGCATTTCTGATTCTGATTCTTTGCCGGGATGATGGGACCCCGAAAACTGTCAGTAGCAGTAGTAGTCCATCTTTGAGGACAATCTCAGACAAATAAGTTAACTGCAAGAGTATATGAAGAACTATAACCTGGGGAAAGGATTATACATTTATTGATAACATGATCATTGATCATTTTTATGCAGTTGCCCTTAGCTTGAACTGATACAGAGCTTGACTAAAAGTAGTGCAGTTCCAAAAAGAGGTCAAAATTACTCCTCCAGGACAATAGTTTGTTTTTACTGACACATACTTTTAACTGCTAATAGTGTAAATTAATTTGTTTTACTTTATGCAGTTGCCAGTTAAACAACTTTTAAGGCTCCAAACTTCAATTTGCTGCAGATGGGCAAATGACCTAGAGACCATCTTCAATGTGATGAAAAATGCATTTTAATTCCTAAAGCAGTTGCATAGAAATAATTGTAAAATATCTTTTTAGCAGGTGGTGGATACAGGCTTATTGTAAATATATTTTTTAAGAGTAGTGGAGTTGCATTTTCTTCTCTGTTCATTAATTTCCTGGTGTGGACTACAGAGAAAGTAGTTCTTTTGCATGATTTCAAATAAACCATATTCCATAAAGTAGCTTTGTTTTGACTGTACATTGTGGCAGTTCTTTTATATTGTTTCTTATTATGCCTTCAAGCATTGTCACTTGATTCTTATAATGTTAATTATCTCTACAAGTTCTCTCTAGCCCTTCTTAAGAATATAAGTAATTCTAAATGCATCAAAATGACTTCCATCTTGTGTGCATTTATTAAGAATAAATACACTTGACCCAGGAATTAAACAACAAAGAAGTATGTAACATTGAATTTAAAAAACCTTTTTTTATTCAAGTTACATTGTGCAAGTTTAGCTCACAGTGAAACATTTTTACAGCATTTTTTACAGTGTCATACATATGGGATTAATGATGTTATCTCTTGAGGGAAATGTAGTAGTTTAGAGTGAAGGAGTTATTTTCCTCCTGAATGTAGTGCTTTGTTTTATGCAGGAATTCAGCTCATCCCTGTGATTGTATAGTACAGGAGTGCAGAGCTGGCTATCACAGAGATCCAGTCTGACTTCCTAAGCTGTATGCCTGTGTAACTGATGGATTTGATGTATAAAGAATGCGATTATGAACTTACTGAAATCAGTGAGTCTACATGTGAAGTCAGTAATTCTCAGTAAGTTACCAAATGGTCCATGGACATTAGAGCCTGTCTTCTGGACATAAATATTGGAAAGACCCTTCAGTCTTTTCTAAACTTCAAGTCTTTCAAGCACCCTAAACCATTTCTTCGTATGTAATATAGAAGAAACCCCTTTATGTACATGGCTAAACTCCTGTCTGGCTCTCGTGGAGGCTTCCGTAAACATTTTTTTTAATGATATGAGTTCCTGAGAAAAACCCTTTGTTCTTTCTTTCTGCAGGATCTTCTCTGATTGGTGCTCCTCACTTGGCTGGTGGCTCGGTGTCCTCCTTGGCCCTTCCCCCTGTCTCTGCCCTCATGCCTTGGAGTCACGTGTGATTTCCTTGCCACCTTGACAGTATCTGATCTGCACTCTCTCTTCTTTCCTTGAGGAAATCTTGTCCTCAGGAGAGATTTAAGGATATAAAATAACAATCTATTGCATAATCATTTAGCTTGTAGTTGTTAATATTGCTTTTATCAAGACTTCTCCCAGAGCAGAAATTCTTTCCTGCTCAGGACTCAACACCCTACATATAGCACGGACACAGTATCCACAAATATAAAGTTTGGTTTGCCATGCTTAGTTTCAGTATTTGATTACTGTTTGACAAAACAAATATATGTAAATTAAACTTCTGACTTTTAGTTTAAAAATCATAGTATCCCTGACAGCAGACTTTCATGAGATCTCTCAATGGGACTGAAGTAGACATACTCCTACTGTAAAAGCCAGGCCTGCAGAATTGAACAGTTCTGGCAAAGATTTTAGGAAGGCAGGATTTCTCTCTATATATACAAGGGGACAGTAAGAAAGAAACTTTCCTTAATCCTGGGAGCAGGAGAAGGGCAAGGTGGAGGAAGCCTAAACCTATTCTTCCAGTAGTTTTTTACTTAATGTTTGTATCGTGGAAGCATTTTGAGTTCTACCAGGCCAGGTTTCTGTTATGGAAAAATTCTTGTGTTATTTAGACAAAGAAAGCTGGTACCCAAACACCTGCAATCTAGAGTGTCTTGGTGTCTTCACTCTGACTTGTGGGAATGTATCTGTAGTAACTTTGTATAAAGAAATTTAGGTCAGGTATTGCTGCTGTATTTTTCTACATGGTCATGTGAGAAGATGATTAGCATATTGTTCTTCTTGCTTAATGAATTTAGAAGTTTAAATAATACTCCATTAATTGGTTTACTTGTGGGGTGTACTAGGTCCTTGTGAAATTTTCCTATGTAATATGCCACTGAGAAAGCTGGCAAGAGGATTGCACACTCATCTTGTTTCCAGGTTCTGATATTAGTAATGCCTGTTTGAATATGTTGTGGCATGGAAATGTTATGCTTGATAGGGAATTACAGGAAGCAAAAATTAGAACATTTCCTGAAGCTGATATAAGTTGCACTGAGGACAGAGTAGATGGCATATAGAGAGCACACAGCTATTTGAAGTTAAATTTGCCTTGCACTGAACTCCATCCCCTATGTGCCTCCAATAATGGATTGAAGTGAGAGAGATGTGCATAAATTATGGTTTCCAAAAGACATGAGAGATTTGGACCAACTTTGGGTCAATTTTTGCCCCTTTTCATGTGTTTCCTTTTAAGCATACAACAGTCTCAGACATCCTTGCCATGGAAGATTGCATGTGGAGTAACTGAAAATCATCCCATTTATTTCCATTTTCAGGTCTCAGCAACAACATTTCCCTTGATTCTTTCCTGCCCACAAGATACCACTTTCTGTAATAATAATTTTGCAGCTTCCACCAGCAGACACATATGCTATTGCTTCCAATCTGTCATCTAAAATCATTGACTGACAAGTCTGACAGCAACAAATAGCAGGTGGGTTGATAGATATTGTGTTTGGATTTGCTTTAATGTACTTTATCCCCCCTTCTCATCCTTTCTTTTTTTTCTGGTTCAGCACTTATTTCTATATAATCATTAGGATCACAACTTCCACTTTGCTTGGTATGTAATCATGGGTCACTATACTAATATTATCACAGCTGTGGATATAATTTCATGTTACTTCCTTTGGAATATCATGTGCTCTTGCTTTTTTTTTTTTTTTTGTAATATACCTCTGTATCATATTCCTTTAATTTTTTTGCAAAGGAATGTTTTTCAGTTTTGTTTCCTTTAGAGTATTGCAGGATCGACGAACACATGCCAAATGCCTTCTACATCTCTTGCTATTTAATTTTCTTCTCAATAGGTGCACTTTTGTAGATGCCAATAGATCCCATCTGTACCCTTTTTGAAATATTATGAATGATGCAGATTAAAACTACATGTTAGCAGAAACACCTCAGGAAACTTGAGCAGATCTCCTTTTATAGTCTACTGGGCTCTTGTTTCACCCCAAGCTGGGCAGACCACAAAGATCTTTAGCTTCAGAGTTTGCCTGCTCTGTGCACTGGTTCAGAGTTCAGACTTGGGGAATGAGTTCACAGTTGTTCATATTTGTCCACTTTTACAGCTTCTTTGCTTGTGGTCACAGAAAAGCTTGCTAGAAACTTGATAGTCTTATCTCTAAAATTAACTTTTTTTTCTATGTATTTACTGATATCCTTTATTAATGAAGGAAGTATAATTGTATCAGAGGTACTTTATGTTGAATTCAGACTCTAATGGTAGGTAGGTATGTGACGCATAAACCAGTTACTCTCAGGCTGAACTAGGTCAAGGAAATAGACTTCTTTTTTTTTTGTGCCAAAATCCATTTAAAATTATAAAAATATATGTAATTTAAAAGAATTAGTAAGATCTAGTAGTAACATCAGCTAATTACATAGCAACCTGTATTGCAACAGGTGGTGAAAGACCTTACCTGGAATCAAGGATTAGTATCTCCATTTTGTAGAAGGGGGAACTGAGGCAGAGAGCATTTAACTGGTTTCTTCAAGATGACAGAATAAATGAATGATGAGAATTGAATGCAGGTGCCATCCAATACAGAAATCTGGCTCTATGTTACTGGGCTTGCTAACAGGGGAAATCTGCTGTAGAATGAAAATGAAATCTTGTAATTTTGTGATGCTTGGAGGTAATCATGGGTTTGGCACCTCTGTGAGAGAAAGAAAAAAGGAAATAGAACTTGCACCTTGAGCCAGTTCAAGAAGATTCTCTTTACTTTTACTATGTATTCATGGAAAAAATACAGTTTTCTGATATGAGTGTCCATTTGTGAATCTGTCTGAATGTTATATCTCGTTTCTCCGTGTCACTCCTTCAGCAAAAGCCAGGAGCTGCATGAGGCTCATGCTTGTGAGTTGCTTCACTTCAAATTACCAGCAATGAGGAAGTTACACTCATGTATTTTTCGTTGCTATTACACTGATGGATTACCTTCTGCTCCACATATGTGAAAAGGTTATTTCAGAAAGAGGCTAGGGTTTTTCTATATGTTTAACAGTACCAGGCACATCATATGTAAGAAAATAAGTATTACTCTTCACCATCATCATCAGGATGGATCTGTGAATTCTAGATTTGTGAAAGAAACAGGATTGATTTGTGTTTTGAAATAGTGCAATCCTTTTCTGTGGCAGAGGGGAGACTGCAGAGGAAGCTCTTGGAGAGGCCTGGTGGTCTGTATTTTTTTTCCTTCCTGCTTTTTTTCTGTTCTCAGGCCTGATATGTCTTTGATTTTTCGTTTTAAGGATCATTTACTGCTCAAAATGTTAGGAGTTCAGTTTTAAAATCTAGAGGTAAAAGGCTAGGCAGATGTAGCACTGGGTTTATGCCATTCTGTCAAAATCAGATATAGAGGAGATGAAATGGAAGAATAAGCCACCGAAACAATTTCTTGAGGATGGAAAGCCTGCTGAAGTGGGAAAGTCCTTCTGCCCCATAGCAGTTTCATTTTTAGTCTTCTCCCTTTAGAGTGGCGTATCCAGGAGGGAATTAGTCAGGTCAGCATGTGGAAAGGTAACAGGAATTTGTAACTATGCGAAAAGGAAGACTGGAAGTTCGTTGAGGGGTAAGAACAAAAGAAGTCCAAAGTCTAGATAAAGATCAAAATTAATATACTTTTCCAATTCTCTGAATTTACTGAGAGTTCACTAGCAGTTCGTCTGTCAGCATCTGCCTTAGTCTTCTTCTAGGAGCTTTCACTGGTATTGATAGAAGTTATGTTAACAAAGATGGCAATGCTAAACCCTATGAGTATTCATAAAAAAGCAAATTCACTTTGGGAAGAAGCCTGTGAGAAAGTGTTTGGGGTAATTGGCTCTGCTGGAGACTCAGAGGGAAGAGAATGTTGCACTTCCCTCAGTTGCCTTGAGACTTGCAAGAGAGCTGCTACATAATTAGTAACCTATTCACAAAAATCTGACATTAGAAGGATTTTTTAAATTTAAATAGCAGTGCCATTTAAAAATAGCTCTGTATAATAGCATCCTGGTGCATACATGTTTGTGAGTTTATCTGAGAATATCCTCAGCTAACAATTACTAGACCTTTAAAAAAATATTGGCTATCAAAGACTCCCATTTTAGTGTCCTCTTTTGGCACTGAAAATAAACACTGATGCTGATGGGTTCAGAGGATAAGAAGGACTAGATCATAAACAATTGGATTCAATGCTGAAATAAAACTTCAAACCAGAAACAGCAACATAAAATAGTTAATTATTTTTAAGGTACTTTAGGCTCCAATAAAACTGTATAGAAGTTGCCTAGAACAATATATAAATTTTTCTTCCTTTGTTAACGAAGATAAATGTTTATATTTAGTTGCTTTGGCATTTTTGCAGGGCAGTTTGAGGCCATCTTATTAACTAAGTTTGCAGTCAATTATCTGCTTTATTGAGTATTTGTTTTCTTTAGAGTGATCTTTGTCCTCTTTGCTAGTTAATTTTTCTTTGGTGAGGAAACTAATTAGAGCTCTTACTCTACCTGCTTGCTAGTGTCTTACTCATCTTAAATGAAAAATCCAGCTAATGTGATCTGAATTTGATTGGAGCTGTAAACAAGTGCAGCTATCTGCTTCATTAAAATATGGAAAATCATGTGCCTGTTTCCTTATAATTACTTCCTTTTTTTTTTTTTTTTGCTACTTGATGCAAATAGGAACTGACCTTTATTCTGACATAGAAGATACAGCATCAAATCAACAACTTTATTTTATCACATGAAACTGATGGTGAAGATCAGAGATTTCCAAGAAAAGACAATGTAATTTCAGTGCTAAATTACCCTTGTTGAAGGACCTAACCTCCAGGAGTTGATAGGGAGTATGATTTTATGGTATATTTCTTGTTCTTTTCTAGGCTTAGCTCAGTAGAGGGTAGGAAAGATCGAATCTTTGCTTCATATTGTTGTTTAAAGAGTCAAAATTAGACCACAGTGTAATCATGGGTAGTTTCAGAGCTGATTTTAGCGGATCTTCATTCATTTGGTGATCGGTGCAATTTATTACTATGTATAAAATGAAGAAATAAACTGATGAGAAGGAAAACTTGAGAGCTCTTGAAACCAGTGACAAAGCTTTCCCTGATATGCTGAAGATGATTCAGGCATCTTCCATGGTGTAGTGTGACAAATATTCTGGGTCTTCAGAAGTATTTATCATTTTAGGAGATAAACAATAGCTGTTTCTTCTCAGGGACAAACAGGAAAGACATATGTTTACACCCAAGCTTTAATAATTCCAGAATATAAGTCTTTCATTGTGTGAAGTGCCTAGAGTCCTGAACTCAGAGTAAATGGAGTTTGTATTAAAGCACTTATATTTTGAATGGATAGGAAGGACACACTCTAATGCAGCCTGAGTATAGGCAGATTCCTTTGTTCCATAAGTCAACTGAAAAAATTAAAAAAGGGTAGGTGTTAGACATAAACATCCTGGGA
The DNA here is from genome assembly GCF_009829145.1 of Chiroxiphia lanceolata. NCBI lineage: Eukaryota > Metazoa > Chordata > Aves > Passeriformes > Pipridae > Chiroxiphia > Chiroxiphia lanceolata. The sequence continues at coordinate 31,824,673 of NC_045640.1, forward strand.
AACAGAATTGCAAACTGTGCAGAAGTTGATAGTAGAAGCGTATTCTAGAGCCTCTCAAATTACCATGGTATTACTCTGCTCTCCATTGCTGGCAAAATCTTGGCAAGAATACTCTTGAACAGACTAATACCCACTATAGCAGAAGGAATTCTACCTGAAAGCCAGTGTGGTTTCAGAGCCAACAGGAGTACCACAGACATGGTATTTGTTCTCAGACAACTGCAAGAGAAGTGTAGGGAACAGAACAAAGGTCTCTATGTAACCTTTGTTGACCTCACCAAGGCTTTCGATACTGTGAGCAGAAAAGGTCTCTGGCAGATTTTGGAATGCTTAGGTTGTCCCCCCAAGTTCCTTAAAATAATCATCTCACTCCATGAGGATCAGCACGGCCAAGTCAGATATGGCAAGGCACTTTCTGAGCCCTTTCTAATAACTAATGGTGTGAAACAAGGCTGCGTTCTCGCACCAACCCTGTTCACAATCTTTTTCAGCATGATGCTCCAAAGGACCACGACAGACCTTGAGGATCAGGACGGTATCTACATTTGATACCGTACTGATGGAAGCCTTTTCAACCTAAGGCAACTGAAGGCCCACACTAAGACCTTAAACCATTTTGTCCGGGAGCTGCTTTATGCTGATGACACCACCTTTGTTGCTCACACAGAAGCAGCTCTGCAGCGTTTAACATCCTGCTTTGCAGACGCTGCTGAGCTCTTTGGGCTGGCAGTCAGTTTAAAGAAGACTGAAGTTCCCTATCAATCTGCACCTCCAGCAGTCTTCCATCATCCCCACATCACCATTGGCAAATCAGTGCTCAAATCAGTCCAGTAGTTTAATTACCTAGGTAGCCTCATCTCCTTGGATGGTAAGATTGACGGAGAGATAGGCAACAGTTTAGCAAAGGCATAGAGTGCCTTCAGAAAGCTTCATAAAAGAGTTTGGCGAAATAAACACTTGAAGAAAAGTACAAAGATCAGTGTTTACAGAGCCATAGTGTTGTCTACTGTTATATGGATCTGAATCATGGGTCATCTACTGCCACCACCTGCGACTCCTAGAACGCTTCCATCAACGCTGCCTCCGTACAGTCCTAAATATCCACTGGTCAGATTATGTGACTAATACGTCTGTTCTAGAACAAGCAACAATCACAAGTATTGAGGCCATGTTGCTGAGAACACAGCTGCACTGGGCAGGGCACGTCTCAAGGATGAAGACCACCGCCTCCCTAAGGTCTTGCTTTATGGTGAACTTGCCACCGGCTGCCACATGAGAAGAACCCCAAAGAGAAGATACAAGAACTCCCTGAAACAACATCTCAGCCTTGGCCATATTGATCAACATAACTGGTCTACTCTGGCCTCCAAGGGAGGTCTGGAGACACACTATTTATAATGCTGCTGATGCTTTTGAGAAAGCACTCAGGATCACTCTCGAGGAGAAAAGACAATGCAGAAAGACTCGTATCTTGCAGAATATACCACCTAAGGAATCTTTCTACTGTGCTTTTTGCAACTGGACGTGCCTGTCTTGTATTGGCCTTTTTAGCCACCAGCGCACTGGTAACATACGTGGGTGGAGCCCTTCCCAAATCTTCGTTCGCGAAGCCCAGCCATGATGATGATGATCATTCTAGAGCCCCACAGAAAACCATACTGACTCTGGGAGAAAAAATACAGTTGCTTTTAAGGAGTAACCTAAATATTGCAAGTCCTCAACTGCTGCAGAAGGTACACATGCAAATACCATAAACCATAAACTGAACACTATTAGATTTTTGCTCAGACAAGGGACCACTGTGTGCTATAGAAGAGTCTGTTCAGAGTTAGGTGGACACATCATCACAAGATGTTTTCTCTTAGGGTGCCAAACAGTCAGCCATATTTGTCAATAACTGATGAGAAATAGGTAAAAACTATCAAGAAACTTGGAGATACCACTGCATCCAGTGAAGCCAGCCTGTATGCACCTGGATTGAATACTGTTTGCAACAGAGTGTGGTTGCAAATAATTATCCTGAGGAGAGACTAGGTTAATTTAAAAACTCCTCTGATGGATTACTACTTGTGGTTTGTGATGCATCCTGTCTAATTGAAGTAGATAGCCATTTTCAGTAAGGCAAAAGCAATACTGAGTCACATAAATATAAAAATAAGAAGGTACCGGAGAACTTGCCAGTGGTTATTTGTGTGCTGGTGGCTCAATTTTTGATGCTGTTCCAGCTGAACTCTTTAATCAGAAACCTGTTGGGGCTTCTACCATTTCTCCTGCCCAACCTCCTCAGCAAGCTGCCTGTCACCACTTCAGAGCAGAGCATTCCAGGTTTCCAGGTCAGTGGTTCTCAGTGGTTTAACCATCACTTTTATATTGAGAGGTCGTAATAAATTGCCACAAATTTATAGACTGGCTTAATCAGGATTTTCTGCTTTATGCATCATTTTTTGAAACAAAGTCCAAGTTACATTTTTTGTTGCATCTAATTATAGTTAAGATTGGCTTCTAGAAGCCTCCTGGGAATCTTTCTATATTTGCTTAAACGCAACACCTTTAAGTGAATTTATTTTTCTAGTTCAGAGAGTGTGTCCAAGACTTTCCAAACTTAGTTTGAATGTATCCAGCTTAACTTTAGTCATAATTGAGGCACCTAATTTAGGAGCATCTACCTATCTCATTAAGTTCCCTTTCTGGTTAATATAGACATAATCCAAATCTGAATTGCCTTCTGTATCTGCATCGCTTTCCTTATAGCAGAGGAGAAGCCAGAAATGAGATTGTCAGAAGTTAGGAAGCACAGGTCTGTGCCAAAAATAATGTTCTTCTGTTTGAATTAAGATATCTGTTTTTTTAGCTTGATTTTCCACTCTGCTGAGCACTCAGTGGTTTGTAGAGGTCTTATTTTTCTGTTCTGTAAATTGGACAAATATTTTCATCTAGTTGCTTTAATATTTCTGAAGCAGAGCTGTGAAGAATGGATGGCAGAATCACCACTTTTGAAAGTCAGGCCACTGATCTCTTTTTAAAAGGTTTCAGAACCTTAACTTTAGTTATTTAGCTTGGAAAATTTCTAATCAAGTTGCAGTTAGTATGTGTAAAGAGGATCAGACTTCATATAGGTGTGTATATGATCACATCTAGTTGAGCAATAGTTTTTTTTAACCATTTCTTTCAGTGGTAAGATTTCTTTAATGAAATGTGAAGTTCTTCTTAAAAATCATTTCCACCTTTTGCTTGATGTGACACGAGTGAAATAAAAAGGTGTTTTGTAGATATTTCTAATACATGAGTGTTTTCTCTAGTCTTTGTTCACCTGCAAAGGTGACAGGGTTGCCAGTTACCTTACAAGTACCTGGGCCAGTTTCTATCTGTTAATTTGGAAATGGAACAAAATCAACAACAGGACTGCTGTTGGGACTGCAGACTGTATATATAATACTGTATAATATGATCTTGCAATGCCCTTAAATAATATGTGAAGTACATGTGCAGTTATTATTCCACTCCCATTTTTCAAGGGCAGTCTTCAGTGAGTTTCAGTGGGACTGCTTATGGAATGGATGTTTAAATTGTAGAAGGATGGCAGCAGTTGTCTGCAAGCTGCTACTAGATAGCATGGTTGCATAACTTCAACAGGGTTATTTGAAGGATACTGAAGCTTTATAGAAACTAAAGGAAAGTTTAATGGTAATTTCAGTGGGTCAGGAGTTCCAACTCCATTCTTTAACTTTTATAACAGCTATTCAGTTTATCGATGAGTTTGATGAAACTAATGACAGACCAGAATTCTAACAGCTGTGCAAGCTATTTACATTAATATTGCTGTTTTCTTTCTTCCTTATGAAGGAAAATGATTAAGGTGATAATTTTAAAATTAATGTATCTATGGAGTTCCCATAGAGAACTCCAAGGCTGCATTCTTTAAAATTTAAAATCACTTGTAATACAAAAAAAAAAAAAAAATAAAAATTGCTACACTAATCTCTTAAGAGAGGCTAATGCATTAAACTGTAACCAAGTCCAAATACTTTTATGGGATAATTTCAACAATAGGTACCATCTGCTTTATGTAATCATAAACCCAAATATTAATTTCCTGGTAAATCCGTTTTAAACCAGAAAATATTATTATTATTGCAATAACTTTTGCATAAGAAAAATGTCTTTGTGGCTCAGGAGGTTAAAGTTTAGAATAAGAGCTGACATTTACTTTTCAATTTGGCTAAAATTAAATTGCGTGATCATGAATCCAAGTCATATTTTATCTTCCATTAAAATAGAAAAGACCTGGAGACAATCTGTAGACCACCAGGATGTCTGAAAGTTATTTTCCAGTTATAAAAATAAACTAACCTTGAATTTATTCACCATCTGTCAGTCCTCTCTTCCTACCAGTAAGGTGAATTTTCAGGCTGGTTACTTGCAGTGGTAAGGAACAGCTGTAGGAAGCCAGGATTGCTCTAATTATAGTAGGACACAGAACAGCTTTTGGAAATTTGCAAGAGTTCAGTTACAGTGTTCAGGGAGAGATTTAACATTTTCAGAATTCTCAAGAGGCACCCATTTCCTACTGTGTCTGAACCTCAAAGGGTTCATTCAAATGGAATGGAAATTAGCAGAGTGACCTTCCCTTGCTTAATTGTCCTCCTCATCAGAATCTGTGTACAGAGGTGGGGTGAATATAGGTGAAGCTTGAGACAGTGTTAATTTTATTAAAGAAATGCTTGGTGTCAGGAAGAATGTTACCTTGCCATCATAACCTTTGTGGACTTACTGGCTTTGACTGTCTTCTTAATGATATGCTATTCTGTTTGAGAAAGAGAAGCAGAAGGTGATTTTTAGTCCCTGAATGAAGGGATGATGACTGCTTGTAGTTGGGTGAGCTGTGTCACATGTATATGAGTATGCTCAGATACACCAGCAAGGTTTCTCTGACTCCCTTCAGGACACGTGTAACAAGATTAAGGTCACCTCTACTGCGGAGAGGGATGTAATCAACCTGTTTGTATTCTGAGGGTTTTGTTTGCTCTTATAATCATTGTAAATATATGTCAGCATTCAATAAACATAGGGGTAACTGCATTTGAAAGAACCCAAATCTTATTTGGCTGATTGGGATTCTAACTGACGCAAAAAGATGGTTTAGAAGTGGTTTCTCCTCTCAAGAACAAAGCAAGCAAAGATAAAGCTGAAAGTCACAACAGAAGTGTCTCTATCTGTATATCATAATGGATTTGGCTTCAACATAATAACAAATTAACGTGTCGAAAGACTTTGAGACCAAAATTATATGACCTTGAACTGTGAGAACTGCAGGTCAGATCTCCTTGGAAACCATTAGAAGCATAAATAAAAAGCCTATTCCTGTATCACACACTTATGTAACAAACTGAGGAAAATTGCTTTACAGGATGAATGAAGCGCAAGAGTAGTTAAGGAATTATTTGAACAGTATTTTCGGCTTGAAGATAAATGATTTCTGACTTTCATCTTAGTTCTTTTATTTGAACAAAAGCAGCTTAAAATTACCATGATATATTCAGGAAACTACTGACAGACTTCAGGTCTCGCTACACCAGAATATGGAAAGAAAAAAGGAGATATGAAGTATAAAACCATGCTGTCTGTCAGACTTATGGAAAGACGGCCATGCACCAGATTTATGAAGCAATGCAGATAACTTCCTTAGAATAAAGTGGAAGGATATGTCATATTTTTCTGAAACTTTGTAAAAATGCTCTTTTCCAAAGCCTTGCAGCACAAGACTGTCAGTTCCACAGCTTCAAGTACCGTGCAGTCGAAAATATGTGTGAGGAAAGGCTAGATGGCTGGCAAATAATATATTCACCTAGAGTTCATTTATGCTACTGTTACTCATGGTTCTGCTACACAAGTTGTTCTCTTCACAGCAGAGGACTCCTGTGAGCATTGGGGCAGAAAGGATGAAGAACTGAATCCCTGACATTTTATAAAAATCTAAGGAGACAAGTTATTAGAACTACATCTCTATTCTTCAGTCCCCTTGGTATCAGTACTTGGCATGGAAATTCTGACCCTATTAACATTGACTGAGTCTGAGATTTGTTTCTGGAAGCTTTTAAAAAACATCTGGGGAGTACCTTTCACTTTTAGTCATATACTATGGCTTCTTTTTCTTGTTTTAAAGTTGAAAAAAATCCCAGGGCTCTCCTTTGGCCTTATGTGACTTCCATGTGAAAACACCTATGTTCCTAACCTATCAACTATTTGTGGTAGATAAAAATGGCCAAGTGGTACCTCTATCTGTTAACTTTCAAAAACCTTCATTCATATCCCATATCCTTTTAAAGTTACCTTTTTCAGTTGGCAATTTTGCAGGCTTTGCTGGAAAATTAAAAATGTATCCTTAGACTTCATGCTGTGTGCAGTACTTCATCACAAATATGACACCATGCCTACATGGTTGCTGAGTCTTCGGGTGTTTTTATGGTGAAAGGCTTTGGGGTAAGGCTACCTGAATTTCTGAGTATTCAACTGCACAAATTCATCTTGAAATGCAGATATTCTGTGCGAATCCAACAGATCTTTGTTGCTTCCACTTAGGACTTCTCTCAGGAAAGAAATAAATGGGCTATGTTAAAATAGGACTTCTCTTCCTGGGACGTTATAGTTCAGGTTCATCCTTTTAGCTGCTCTCAAACCTCATGCATACTTATGTCACCTGTATCTTTTTTCTAATATTTTATGCTTATAGAAAAAACCAAGTTAGATCTGTTTATGTTTTTTGGTTGGCATGACTATCAGGTTTCTTTATCTTCTCAGTTACCATTCTAGTTTTCTTCTGCAGGGCTACTTCTAAACTGTTAGAATACTGAACATACAAGTCTTTCTTGAAGTATTAAAAAATACATTTTTCTCTTTTTAGTAGAAGTGCAAAAATGTTGCTGCAGGAAAGACTAGTATCAAAATATTGTCAGTTGGCTTTTCCTAATCCTAGCCTTTTGAATAACCCTTCACTTTATCATTTAATTGTATGAAGCTTACCCATAAATAAAATTCATAAATTTTCTTGGATATACTTCTAGGAACATCACTAAATGGGAACTTGCTAAAAAGAAATAAATAGAACACTTTGATCTCAAAGTAGCAAAATGTTCCTGGAGCCAGCTTGGTAGGAAGCAGATGAGCAGTAGCCAAAATTAATTTGTTCATTAGATCTTGGTACTCTGAATTTCCCAAACATTCAACATTGCTTTGGTGGTATTTGTTATCTTTTTCAAACCTGTAGCAACTTCAGGTGACCTTTTCAGAGGTGATAAAAGAAATAAACAACTCAAACCCCAGTAATTTGTAATAGAAATTATAAGAATCCAAGTAAAGTTTTTCAGGAAAAAACTTCTAATAAGGAATTAAAACTGTACAGATTGACTCTTGAAAAAAATAATAGGGAAAATATATGTGTTTCAGTTCAGTTTTGTCAAAATGAAGCATATCTACTTTGTTTTCAGAATTCAACCTAATTTGAAACCTTATATGTTTATTTTTTGTAGAACAATGGATAATATAATCCAATATCTTCTTTTTAATTTTTAAAACTGTTTCAAAGTGGTTTAATGGAATGAACCAGAGAGCCCCCCCCAAATAGTTAATCGCAAAGCTCAAGGAGTTGTGCCCAAGTTATTTAGACTTGCTGCAAATGTTCGTGGCCAGCAGTAGTTTGTGTAAGAAAACCGAAGATACTGTATAAGGAATGTCGTTGATTTACTTTAATTTGGTTTTTGTCCTCACTTTACAGAAGGAAATGAAGAGGAAAAAGTCACTACATGTACAAAAATCTCTATGATGTTTCTGGCAAGATCAAAAGACCAGTGACTGGAAGCCTTTCCTTAGATAATGAACACATGGATGACAGGGAAAATGTCGTATCAATGCTACCTGCATTACAACGTGTAACAGAAGTTTTGGCAGAGAAGTAGTAGAATTTATGGAATGGAAAGTAAGCGAATCAAGATCAGACAATGATTTGCATTTGAACCAGTAGCTTAAGACTTGGTTTCCTACAATTAGATAAGTCTAGATTTTGAACGTTGGTCACTCTGAAATACGTAACTTTCTGGAATGCAGTAGACTTGTAAATGTCATTTAAACCATACTTTGTAAACTTACGTTAATGCTGTAATTGCAATAGTTTATTGTTACTAATGACTTTGATATATCATTGGTATATGCTCCATGTACACATGTTTGAAAGCAACTGTAATGTGCATAATTACTGAAAAATAGTAGAGAGGAGAATTTTGGTAGAACTGCTAAGATGCTGACCACCTTAATATAAACTCTCGTGGCAGGATATCTATAATGAAAATCCATAGGGAGACTGAATTTCAGTTGGAAGAGTCCAGACTGAAACAGTAAATTTGTGATATATCACTCTAGAAATTATAAAAATTGTTAAGAATTAAAAAAAAAGAAAGGAAAGAGATTGTGAACAGCATTTTAAAATATTATCTTGAGTATCCTTTATTTTTGTTTGTATGATCTTCATCCCCTTAAAATGGCTCAAATCATTACTAGTTACATTTGGTAGCCACACAATTAAATTAGATGAGAAATCACAGAATGAAGAAAGATTTGAAAAAAGCTGACATCTTAAATTTCAAGAACACAAGTCTGTACCATTCTACAACAGTAGAATTTGGTATTTGCACATTTCATCATTTTAGATTTGTCTGAAATAGAACTATGCCACTGTTACAAAAAATTTTTAGAACTCATATGGTTTATTCATTATTTTACGAGTTTCATGCCCTTTTTTAATCTAATCATGGTTAGTAGCAATAGATGTAGAAGTGGCATTTTACTGACTATTACTAACTTCTGCTTAATTTGAATCATTCTAGAGAAATCATTCTTACCTGTCCTCTGGAGAGTCTAGAGGACTTGAAGTGATGGCTACCTCTTGGTTACTTGTAGATCCCAAGAAGTGAATTAGTGAATAGGCTGTGTTTCAGCAATTATTCACACTTGGTCAAAGGTAGGACTTGATGATCTTGGAAGTCTTTTCCAACTTTGATGATTCTATATGTTTGGTATATATTCTGGCCAGTACAGAACCTAGGTTTTCAGAATCTTTCAAAAGAAAACCTCGCTGCCAGAAAAACAGAAAGAAATAAAAAAACAGGGAGAGTATTATCCACAGGAACATTTTGAGTATTTTAATCCTCACATTAAACCCATGGAAGAAGGATAAAGTTCCCAAATCCAAGCAAGAGATACTCGAATTCTTCTAAGGGATCAATCAGCTGTGGACAACTGACACACACATATGGTATAAATTCTAGGGTACTCCTTCTGTTTTTCAGTTCAGATACCAAGCTCCTAGCCAACTGGCAACGAAGAATTGTTGGATAAGGCTTGCCTATAAAACTGGTCCTCAGTCAGATGAAAGCAATGCAGATTTCCTTCATGTTCAGAAGAGGTAACTTGTTAGATCAGGTTAGCCAGCCTTAATTTATGACAACTTTTGATCTGGCAGAGGTTATTGCAGATTCTTTTCTCTATCAGCTCCTTAAAAAAAAATAAAAATTTATTGTCTGCATCTTTCTTCCACTTGGGTTTCACAGGCCTCTAGTCAACCTCCAGGTGAAGTAAGATTGAATGATGTTATCAATCTACAGTTGAATTTTAACCCAGAAACCTTTCTGATTCGACAGTGATACTCCTAAATCTCAGAAGTAATAATTTTGATGGAAAATACCATAAAATGGAAGACAGAAAAAAAGGCTAGAGATTAATTCAGCTTGGTCCCAGATTTATTCTGAGCTGAGCCAGATAGGGTATTATGACTAGTTTGTGCCAAGTATAATTTTATATACTTTGTCAAAAAGTGCTTTCATCAGCAAGTGGTAGTAAACTCCATATAGTGATGCATTTTGGAAGATTCAGCTTCATGGCTAGCCTATAATAATATTTTTTTTTTTTTTTGTGGAGAAGTCTGATTTAATGGTTCACACTGAACTGTGGGTAAAATTCTTTCTGTAGAGTGCTTTATTACTCACTCAATGCTGAGGTCTTTGAGTGTACTGAGAAGCCTAGTCAGGATGGCAAAACTCTTGAAAGACTATCCTGCTGCTGCAGATGAAAAATTTGCTCAATCAGAAAAGATTGACCAACTAAGCCTTTAAAATGATTGCACTCCTATAGCTGCCTGGGAGAGGTCTGTTGTTGCTTCATGGCTTTTAGTGTTGTAGGACAGTGGTCTAAATCAAGAACATCATAAACTATTTACTAAGCTTGTTTTAACAGGAATTTAGAAGTGAAGTATTTGTTTTATTGCTCTAGTTACACTTTATTGGATCCTATCCTACTACAAGTGGCAAATTGACAGGTGCTTTTTCGGAGGAAGAAATAGCTAATTTTCTTGTTTGTTTCTTCTCACCATTTTTTTTTTCTTTGACATCCCTGCTCAGTCATTTGGCCAAAGATCAAGAAATTTATGTGAAAAGACATTGTTCAAACTGGGCCTTTCTTAAGAATGGCTTAAGGAGGAAATATGGTCTTGGCTTACAACTTCCACTGAATATAATATTTACAATACAAAGGAGAGATTTGCTGATGCCACTAGTTGATTGCAATCCCCATAAAACTTTCTTCTCTGAGACACTTTCAAATGTGTGAAAATCAGTAATCCTTGTTTGTCTTTCTCTTGGGATTCACTGTTAAACTTCCACAAGGAACCGATATGTCTGAAGTTGTTACTTTTCTGGTCTTTCTTTCCTTTTTTATTTTCTTTTTAATATATTTAATATTGCTGAGGTGGGGGAGAAAGAGTTACATGCTTTGGAAGTTGGGATTCAGTTGTGCAATTTGAAAAAAGAAACCAACCAACTGATTTGGACAGGAAGACAATGAGAAATTATTGAGATGCTGCAGGTAATTTAATTAAAAATAGGATTTTTATGAGCAGTGTTAATGTGTGCTACCTCAGCTAACCTGACAATAAATGCTCTGGAAGCTACAGTGACATCTGGCACAGGATCTCATGTAGGAATTATGCAGAGGCAATAAAAAGTACTTAATTAGCATTGCAAATAGTATTCCAACATTTAGGAGATGTCTGCAAATTTGCATACAGATACGTAATTACATAATTTGCAGCTGTTTTGTTTGTTCCATAAGACCATGCCACTTTACTAGTTGAATATGTAAATCAGGAATTAATCCTTTTTATCATCTACTTTCTCAGTAGTCCATAAATATGTGGCAAATCACGGGAACTTGTGGACTTTCTCATCTTGGCTCAGAATTGTGTGGAAATGGAACTGAATTCCCCAGATTTTTTAGTTAACTCTAGAGGTCTTTTAAGAGGTTCATAAAGTGCAGTTCATTTAATATTAGTTTTTTGATCCCCATTCATGTCTGATACCTTAGTTTTCAGGGTCATGCTGCAAATCTCTTTTGATGTATTCTCTTCCAGTTTTAAAGAGAATCCAGTTAATATTTGTTCTCATTAGTACCTTTCTGATATGGGTAATTACTTTATGTTACACATAAACAGAGAAGAGTGGGAGGGAAGGATATCTGACCAAACAAGAGTGCTATACAGGCGACTCTTTAAATTCAAGGTGAACCTGGGCAACTCAGGTTCAAAACTGGACCAAATGATTAGCTAATAATTTCTTAATACATGATTTCTTAATATAAGTTCTTTAAGTCCCTAGTATATAAGATTTCTTTTCCTAGATAAGCTTGGACAATTTTTGCTTATGTACCAACAGACAAAGACATGAAAATTGTTTATCAAAACCAGCTTTCTTAAAATATATTTTAATATTAACTTTTATTTTGTTGCTAATATTTTTGTAGCTATTTGCTTAAATTTGGCTCAGGGGAGGTTTGCAGAGATACAGTCGATTAACAAAAGATAGTTTTGGCTACAGAAGTTTGAACATGCTGAAGTAATGCATAGAGAAGTTGTTCTTAGTGGGTTTTTTTGAAACATGTTTTCCCTTGTGGTGAAAGAGCTTTCACTATAATCATGCCACTGTCCCTCCCATATGATGGAAACTTCCCCTTCTGTGTGAGTCCTGTAAAAAAAAATTCAAAGCAACAAGGGAGTTCAAAGCAGGATGGGTGATAAAACATCTTAGAAAACAGTGATTCTGCTCTCCCTTAGGAGAAATTTGTTGAATCTAGGTTTAATTTGTGCTAGGAAATTGACTGGATTGTGGGCTGCTAGTTCCTTTAACATTCTTCCATTAGATGAAATTGGTTATGTTACATTACAGTAATGTAGCCTAAAGTATATTTTTCTTTATTGACTATGTAATAGTTTTGTAATCTAAGTGACATGTGTGAAATGAAAATGTGTTTATAGAATAATTATAATTAAAAATTTATATATCTTGAAGAGTTTTGTTGTTTTGTCTGAGTATGAAAATAAGAATAGAAAATGAAATATTTCAGCCAGAATGACTGCTCTGCCTTATAGGCATTGCCAGAAATAGTTTTCATGGAGAGAAGGAAGTTGTAGTAACTGAAAGAATAAAATAATGAACCTGCATAAATGCACTAGACAAAGACAGGAGCAGCAGATGTTCCTTTTTCTTTAAACTGAGTGGATGAGCACAAGGATGAATGTTGTTCTCTGTGAACTGCTCCAGCAGAATGTTGCTGCTGGTAATGACTCTCTTGAAAACAGAAAAAATGGAAAAAAGGTCTTGCTTCATATTGCTGTAGCTAGACCTTCTTTCCTGCAGTTGATCTTTACTTTTTGGTGAGTTCATCAAACAGAGAATGAGCTGGGGTCAGCAGTGCAGATGGTTCTGAGCTCTCTCTGCACCTTTCATTGAAGAATGGGAAGTTGTGGGAGACTCAAGTTCAGAGAAAAACATCCCCATGACTCAAATCTGGTGCAGCCTAAATACTGTAAGCTGACTTCCAAGACAGATCCATATGGAGGTGGTGTCTTAGCTCAGTATCTTAGCTTCTGAACACAGGCTTCTGAGGCACTGGGCCCCAGAATTACTTGTTATAGTTCAATGACTTGCACATCTCCAGATGAAGCTGAAACTCAGGCATTGTCACCTCTTCTGTCCTGCTCCATCTGCTGTCCCTCCTTACCTGTCTGGAGGTCTACTGCCCCGTGTGTGGATTCCACTTGCTGGGTCTTGAATCATCTGTCGAAGAACTTTTTCCAGAAGAGAAGTAGGGGATGATGTTCTGTCACGGACAATGAGTGGTTGTACAGAAGTGACAGAGTTTGGGAATACTGCAGACTACCCAGATGGAGGCTGACTTTGTGTTCGCCTCCTGTGCAGGGCTAGGGACACAGCTCTCGGTCATGGACCAGGGCTCCCAGCTGCTGCCAGACACAACGAAAAGGCCAATACCACTCCTTGATGAATTTGTGTGACTGAGAGCCTTTCCCCTTTCTCATGTAAGGTACGAATCTTCCAGCACCAGGTAGATGATGATTAAGGCTAATAGTGCTTCTGCTTTTGTTTTCTGGGTCTTTAAGCCACAGTTACTAATAGGTACACTCATAGAGGACTTTTCCTTGAACTAAAGGTCCATGGCATTTTTTCTCCTAATTAAGCTGTGCATTTTTGAGATGCTCAGCAGAGTTCTTTCTTTTTAAAAGGTAGGGGAGTTCCTAGTGGTTTGAGCTGTTTTCTGAACTTTTTTACACCTTGAAAAAGATTTTTCTGCAGATTATGACTGATTTTTTTTTTTGTCAGTGACATGCCACATACCAGATATAGGCCAAACCAATTAGAAACACATATCTTTTGTTAGTCTGATGCAGTAGAGTGAAGCCTGGAAACTCAGACTTTTGCAGACATCAGGCTGTCTGAAGGAATTGGTGATAGAATGTCCTCTGCAATGCTAACAACAGGAAGGAGTTTGCTCACAACTTACCACCATGTGCCTACAATTCTTAGGGCTTATTTGGAAATTTCAGCTTGACAGAGGCCTATCCTGGTCTAGGACTATGGCTTTTTATCTCTCTGGATGTACTTTGATATTAATAGTACAGGAAATAGTATATACAAAGTCATTTTTTATTGAGCTGTGGAAAAGGAACTGTAGTTATATATGTTTCTGCAGCAGCTGGCACAGTCTGTGTGTGAAGGAGTAAGAATCAGGATGGGAGTGGTTTCAGGAGTGGAAAAAGTCATACAGCAATTGAAAGGACTTTATTATACGGACTTTGCAGTTTTTATGTGTTTACAAATATATATGTTGTATATTTCCCTGAGATTTGTTTTTCCCGGGCTTACACAGGCATGCCTGCTCCCTGCTTCCCTGCTTCCCTCTCTGATAGGCTGAAGAAGCTGCAGAGAGGAGACAGCTACCATTCGCCCTTTCCTTCCCCAGTCCCTACCCCTATTCGTTTCCCTGGTTGTCTGTCTCATACTTCATCCCATTTTCTGGTGCATTCCATACCAGAGCTCATAAAAATCCTTGTGCACCCCCATTAAACTCGGCATTGCATCACAACCTCAAACTTCGTAGGACCCTTCTGTGCAGTGCTGCGGCCCTTCTCCCCTCCCCCCTCGGACCGTAGCATCTATGATCTCTGTACTCTTGTTATGTGAAACACTGAACTCATGTTATGTGAACCAAAGAAATAATTTCCTTCCTCTCAGCCAGGAATAGATGGTGGAGAAACTCCACTATCAATTTAATTTATCAGCTTCATTGGCTGTATTTTATAGTTTTCAAATATATTTCTAATTTGCTGCTAAGAAAATTAAAATAAAATTCACAAATGCCTTACCAAAGGCAGCATTCAATACAGACTAATCTGCATCTCAGAAAGGCGTTCAATTTTTTTTTTGTCCATAACTACACATAATTAGTGTGTCTGCAATAAGCATGTAATTTTTATTATCTGTGAAGAGTTTGGCAGGGACAATGCATCATTACCTGTACATCTAATAATATACAGCACTACAATTCATTTTCTGAGATGCCAGGCGGACTGAAGAAAAACATTGACTTTAACTCTCTTTTTGTTTTTTATAAACATAGCAGAAGCTGAGCAGTCTGAAGCAGATAAAAAATAAGGACGGAAAATATGTTGGAAAGACATTTACATAAACAGCGAATAGTAGTGAACAGCAAAATTCTGTCCCAAAATCCAGTGAATAACAACATATTTCAAAGACTCTGGGAATGTCAAGCAACAAAAAAAAGTACATTCTAGTCACTATCCAGTCATCTTGAATATGGATCTGTAAGTGGTTTTATGTGTATGCTTTAAAATAGCATAAAAAGTGGCAGGAGACTTGGACACGAATAAATATACCATTGCTTTTTTACTGTTGGCTTTTGGGCCAGCAATGCCCACTCTCTTAAACATACAACTTTAATATGAAATGGGGTTAATTATCTTACTAAATTATGGATGTAACTGTGAACAGAATCATTCAGAA
This sequence comes from Chiroxiphia lanceolata, assembly GCF_009829145.1. Lineage (NCBI taxonomy): Eukaryota > Metazoa > Chordata > Aves > Passeriformes > Pipridae > Chiroxiphia > Chiroxiphia lanceolata. The sequence goes on from NC_045640.1 coordinate 31,840,089, forward strand.
GCAGCAGCTACAGACATAAACCAGCACTGAGTACTGCTCAGATTTGTGTATTTATTTGGAAAAAAGAGCTTTGGATAAGGAGGAGTAGTATGCTGGAAAAGGGTATGTGAAGAGGATAAGGACGAAAAGGACAAAAACTCCTGGAGGAGATGTTTTCTGAGAGTAACTGTGAGAAGTACTAGCCCTGTAATTAGAGAGTCCCTTTCTGTGTGGGCATGATTCTTCAAAAGACTTTGTTTTGAGTGAACAGCAAGAAAGACCTACCTGGCCTTTCAGAGGCAATTCTTGGGACCAGACTCGTTTTTCTTGCAGTGAAGCCTCAGGTCTGATCCTTAAAGCCCATCTAGACCATGAGGAGCCCCCACAAACAGACTGCTTGTCAGATATGAGAAAGCATCTGGAAGAGCTGAAGAGTGGATGTGCTGGGAAGCATGCTGTGAATATGGCTATTGATGGATTTTGAGCTATAGATAGAATTTAAATTGTTACCTTATTTCTATCTGAAAGGACAGCAGGCATTTCTGGTACTGTTCTTAGTTGATTTTGAAAATTTCTTTCTCACATTTGCGCTGAATATGAAAAAGAGGAAAGAAAATGCTCTGAAAATAAAACTTTCCAACAGGACACTTCCACGAAAAGGAACCTCTGTAATTAAATATTTGAGATAAAAACCTAAAAACTCTTCAACTTTTAAATATCCTTTATTAAACTTCGGAGTTCTAAGTCCCTTCTGCAGGTGAGGAAGTTCTGTGGGTCCAGCTGGAGCTTTGTGAGACCAGTGGTGGAAGCTGATCTTCCTTGCTAAGGGAAATATGGATTTCTCCCATATAGCATGACTGTTCTGCAGAATCTAAGGTAATTTTTTTTTTTTTTTGAGAAATGTACGTTTTATTCATTTGGGTCACTAAGACTCTTTTTAGACTATAAATCAAATTCTGCAGTTATTTTACTGTGAATGAAAACAAAAAGTGGGATTTTTCCCTTTTCTGTCTTCATGGATGCTGAAATAGTATTTCAGACCCTATTGGTGTACCAGAAGAAAAATCCACTAATAAGTTCATGTAGTCTAGTTACATGAGAGAATACAGCTATTCCTCTGTATATGATACATGTGATAATGACTATTAATATATGTTGAATGTGTATAGTGAAACTTTTGTTTTGGATTGTTTTTGTAAAATCTGGTCACATATCAAAAAAAGAGCATATACAATAATATAGTAAGATAAATATCCTCTTTAGTAGTTTATGCTGCAAGCTTTAAAATGAAAGCATGATGAAAAATTTGAGATAGAAGAACCATTTTTCAGGGAAATATCTTTTATGTTCAGAAGAAAATATTACCTGTCAAAAATCCTCTGTTTATTTCTGCTGCATGTTTACATTTCTCTTTCTCTTTTAGAGCATTCATTCTCTGTTTATATTCAATTTTATTTTGGCTATTATTTGAGACTAATAAATTCAATTTTATTTTGGCTATTATTTGAGACTAATAATATAAAATAACTTTTTTCCTTCAGTTTTTGGTAATATCACTTGTGATACCTGAGCCACCTGATTTTTACAGACTTAACGTTTTGCACTGGGAGTTAAAAAACTTGCAGTACTCATTATGAGTTGCTATGTAAAATCATTGCCTTAATTCCAATTTCTCTTTTCTCTTTCAAATATTGCTTTTCCTTTTCATTGACTACAAATGTTTCTCAAGTTTTGTCAGGAACTGAAATTGTGCTTAGGAAGTAAAGATATAAAGATCGTTAGAGCTATATTTATTAAAACAAACAAACAAAAATCCCAGAGAGCTCTGCCATTTCACTCTTTTTTTTTTTTTTAACTTGCTCAGATAATGAAGTAACACAGAGGACTAGAAAATTAAACATTTTTAACTAAAGAAAACCACTACATATTGTAGTTTTACTAAGGGGAGTTCCAAAACATTACAATGCTAAAAGCTTATCTAGAACTGTTCCCCCCCCCAAATTAATGGTTATTAATGGTTAATTATATATCATTAGATACTAGATACATTTCAAGGACCCTGGAAGACACATTTTAAACTGAGCTCTTGGTTTTATTACTTGAAAGAGGAGCTGTTACTTTGAGGGTTTGGACCAAACACAATGCTTGAAATGAATTGTGTTTTTGCAGAAACAGTAACTACTGATAAAAACTCTCAATCAAAACTGAAATTCATGGAAGTATTTAGTGGCATAAATACCAATAAACTACAAAATTCCTCTGAGACTCTATGCACCAACAGCTAGTCTTAAGTGATTCAATCATGAATAATTACATATTACCAGTCCTGATCTTTAACGCTTCAAACTTTAGTTTTGCTGTTTATACATAATTTGTCTCTGTTTATGGTTTGATGTCATAACTGGGCCAATCTGCATTTCATTGAAATTGACATGGAGATGGTGGAGGTTTTCCCACATAATTATTTTTTTTTAAAAATACATTGATATAGAAATTAACTGTAGACTTGAATGTGGAGAAGTGTTGAGAGCTTGACTTCAGGGCTGTCCAGGCAGTCTGTTTGAAGGACTTCTGAAGCCAGTGCAAAGGCCTCCAGTGCTCTCATGCTGATGCTAAAAAACTCTATTTTCTATAATGACAAAGCCTGTTTAAGATAATCCTCTCTCTTTTTTTGCTCCACCTCCTTGTTTTTGCTTTGCAGCTTCTTTTGCTGACTGCCTTTTAGTTCACTGGATTTTGTTGAGTTGCTGTAAAGGAGAAAGGGGGAACCAAACATCTGTGCATTTCAAATATGGCCGGTTGTGTTGGGCAACTTGAAGTAGTGTGAAGTGCTGGTCTACACGATATAGATGTCCCCAACAGTAGGGCAACTGGGCACTATACAGCTATGTCAGCCTTATGCTGCATATGAGCTTGTCATATACACCGAAAGGCAGGGTTTGTTAGCTTGGATGATATTCACTCAGTGTTATTGTGGCTGCCCTTTCCAGGAAAAGATTGCAGTGTGCTTCCCTGCCCTCTGAGGCACGCCAGGCTCTTTGGAGATTGGGTATCAGTGAATCATCTTCACTGTGTGAAACAGGTACGCCCTTTGGCCACCAAATCCATGGCTGTGAATTAAACATGTGGAGTCCTCACAGGAAGAGCTGGATACCACACAGTGACACCAACAGAAGGGAGGATCTGCAAAAACCGGTAACACAAAATGTGCTATTCAGCTGATCCTCTGACTAATTAAGCAAAGTTGGGCACCTTCTTGCAGGTGGAAACCCTGAGACAGAGTTGCCCTCTTGGAGTTAACCTTCTAAAACATGTCTGCTTTTTTCAGTAGTCCATGGCCTAGAGATCAAAAACTTCTGTTTTTTAACTTGTGGGCAGTATCTCTCTGAGTTCACCATTCATTTCTCTAGCTTCTGGCTGTGGTTTGTGCAGGTGGTTATTTTGCTTCCTTAACAGTATCAAAACTGCACACTTCTTTTGGGGGGGCTGATAGATACCATGTCCTAAATGTGTTTGGAGCATACTGACAAGTTCAGACTTTTTTTTAATGAGGTACCTCATTCTAATCTAATTAAACTTTGTAAAGGGGCCTCTGGGCTGTTGGTTTCACACAATCACATACACAGAATATTCTGAGTTGGAAGGGACCCACAAGCATCATCAAATCCAGCTCTTAAGTGAATGGGTTTGTTCTCCATTTTGTGATGTAGATGCGCTGTTGGGATTGTCTGCTTGTGTAAATCCAGTCCAACATGTCTCTTTAAAATATTGAGTCCATATGAAGAGCCAAACCTTTTGTTTTAGACCCCTTTTAGCATCAACAGCATCAGCTGTGAATGTATCAACTACAAGGTGAACCCTGAAGTAATGTGCTGCAAGTTTCAGGCAGAATTCATGTTTAACTGCTAGAAAAAAAACCCCAAGAATTGTTTTCAGTTTTCTGACTGAAAAGATAGCCTTCCATTAGGGGTCAAAGCCAAGGTCCTTTATTATGTACTTGAGTCATTGGTCTTGATTTTCAAGCGTCTTCTAAACATCGGCTCTAATGGAAGTGGTTGGGTAGTGAGAATTTCCAGATGCACTCTGCAATATGGATTTCTGATGATAGGACAGATATCCCTTAAGAAAAAAATAGCCTATGTTTTTGCCTTTTTTGACTGTGAAATTACAAATTTGTATTTGAACAGCATCAGTGCAGGCATAAAATATGATTAGTGATTTAAACGTTTCTGTTAATATTTGAGGCAGGATTACAAAATGCCTTCTACTTGGGAGTAACTCACAGTTTCCGAGGTTGTTCTAAAACCAGTTTGTTTTGACCTCATGAGCTGATTAAGCCCAGTGACTCTCATTTTTGAGTTAATAATAGATAGGAAATTATTTCCTTGTATAAAAAAAGATACTGGATCCTGCAAGGGATGCATTTTAAGCTGTTAAAATAACTTCAGAAAAGCAGTATTTTGTGCTTGTGCAGGTCTCTATCTCTCAACTACTACTTTTGTGTGAAGATAGCTTAGTTTAGTTTGCTTTTCTTTCAGTATGCTTGGCCAAACCCCTGTGCTACAGAAATGGAGAAGCATATTGTGGTGCTCAATTTCCCAAGAAACTTCTGGAGCTTTCTGCTGGCCTTTCAAATCATAGAACTGCAGCAGGGATGTCATAATCCATCATTTTATGTTTGTTAATACTGGATTATACATACATAGTTTTAGAAATAGTATGCACTTGGCTGCTGAAGTAGCTTGTTATTTTTAGAAATACCAGAGATGAGCACTAAGGGCCACATTATACCAGATCTTAATTTTTTTTATGGTGCATAACTTATTGGGGAAAGAAATAGTTCATAATCTTTGGACCTTAAATTACATTTTTTCCTTTAAAAAAGAGATATTGATGCATTTTGCGCACATGTGAAAAGGGATAGAACACATTGTAAACAGGCTGCATTAAACTTCATCACAGTTAGTCTGTATCAGTTGTCTTGGGTGTAAAGTGATAGAAAAATGAACTTTGAACAGATTTTAGTTCACTTAAGAAATTCCTCCTGGGGCAAGCGAGTGCCTTGAAACTTATGTTTGCAGAGCAAGTGGGAATCTGTTAGAAATTACCTCTAGATAAGGTGTATGAGCTGTGTAATGAAATGCTTTCGATGCCAGAGAACATTTGTTTTTAATAGAAAAGTAGTTGGATATGAGGATTGTCTCCCTAAAGTAGTTCTTGGACAGGTGATTTTCTGCCAACCAAAATGTTTTCTAAATTTTTATTGAATTAGTTTCCAATTCCTGCAAAGTAGTTATTTCAAAGTATGAAAATCAATTCTGACATTTTCATTTTTAACATTTACCTTAGCATCTATCTTGTAAAAAGAAAAGTAGCAACTTGTGCATGCACATCTCTAAAAACTCTAAAAGCCTCCAGTCTTGTCCCTGCATATGGTGAGTAGTGGACTCTTAGGGAAAAATATGAGGAGCAAGACAAATGTGGATTTGCTTTTCCTCTGGCCTAGAAACTTTTGGCAAGCAAGGAGAGATGGCAGCCACACTGTTCTTTTGAATAGTTGCCCACAGACACACTATTTATGAAATTGTCCTGCCTTTTTTGATAACGTATGTCAATATTCATTTTCCACCAAGTTCTATGGCAATGAGTTTCACTATGAAGTGTGGGTGTTGCATGATAAAAACACATTTCCATTTATTTGCTTGTCCTTAAGTGCTCTGTATCTTGTCTTCTGCCAGTGAAAGGTTGTTTTCTGTTCACTTTCTCTGCACTATTCATGGACTTATAGTCTTCCTTCATATTCGCTCTTCATTCATTTTCTGTCTAATAAATATAGGAACACTAATCCAAATGGGAAAATAAAATGGGAGGACTCAGAGCATGCACTGGGGTGTTGTGTATTTGGAAAAAAAAAGTCGAGTTTTGTGGAGAGCAGTATAACAAAAAAACCCCACAACTGATTGTAAAATCTGTTTACTGAAGTAAAAGTCTCTTCTAACATGAAATTTAGCTACAATCAGTCAGTAACTGTATTATCATTGTTTTCTTAGTAATTTCAATCACATAGAAATTATTTGAGAGATGGGAAATACAAAATTGGAACATCGTCTCCTTTCATGTCAGACAGAGAGTTTACAGTACTGAGGTTGTCTGTTTAGAGTGAAGGCATTTAAAAATCTCTAGTAGTTATGTAGCCTACTAGATTTCACTAGGGAAATATCCTAGGTCAGAATCAAAAACTCCATAATTGCCCCCAGAAGGACACTGAGTAAAAAAAAGACCAAACTCAAACACATTCATTTCTCAGTCCTGCAGGGTCTCATCATGAAAAACTTTCAAAAAGTGTTTCCTACATGTGAACTAACAAACTTTGAAATGTTGCAAAATTAAGCAGAGTGAAAAGGGTTATACGGTTAAGGACAATAACTTTAACAAATTTGTTCATTACCTAAATTTGTCTCCTGATAGTTTTGCAATACTAAAATAAAAGATAAAAAATCCTTGCTCACAGAACTTTGAGATTTTGTATTTAAACTGAAAGCACAGTTTTTCTACCACAATTCATTTATTACCTTTCTTCTTCACCCAGGATACCTACCTGACACAAGGGAATATCTTTTCTCTTACTAAACTTTGGTATTTTATGCTGGTGACCTAAGTTGAGGTTGTGCTAGCATCCTGCAAAGAAATATGAGTCCATTAGGATTTCTTGACCACCAGTCTCTTTATACAACTCTCTACACAGATACTCAGACTTTCAGACTTGCTTTTCGTATGACGAGATACTCCATTTGCATGATATGTCTCAGAATCTGAGTCTTAAGCCTTCTGTGTCCATCTGGAGAGTCAGAACTGTGGTCTAGGTTGCTGGCTTAATATTTCAGGAGGGACAGAGTTTGAAATTAAAGCTTCAAGTGAGATAGAGACCTCTATATACAAATGCAAATCAGTAAAGCTGGGTTAAGTTGATCACTTGGACATAGCATGCCTTGTGTTGTTCTGCCATTGGTTCTCTAGCTAAACTCCTCTGAGAATTCAAACTGGAATTCCACATGCTAGGAAACTTTAAGGAAATTATAGGGATATTCACACATTTAATTAAAGAGCATCTCTTTTTCTTAAAAAAATTTGTTAATATTTTCTCTTAAATAATTTTGAAACATAATATTGTTCCATTTATTTGCAAAGCTGGCTCATGCAAAGGATCCATTATCACTGTAGACATAAAATCAAGCCCAAAAAAGAGAGAAATGGTTTTTTCCATTTATTTGCCTCCAAAATTCTTGCCAGGAGAACTGAAAAAGATCCCCAGCTTCCTGATTCTGTCAGATATTCACTGTTTTTCTACAAGTTAACCTCAAGGGTTCATTACTGAGTGTGTCTTGAAATCAATAGAATATTCAACACTTATTAGAGAGATGCTCTTTTATTTTGTCATATGAGTTAGTGTCTGTGCAAATAGTGACTTTGTGTTTTGAATCCTCATGCAGAAGAACAAAAGAATACCACAGCAGATGGGCTTCTCAGGAGACTCATCTGACAGCCTATAGTCATATAATCAGTAAAATGCAATTGCCTTTATCTATGCAGGTATACAGAAATATAAAACACTGTTCTGATAATGCCTCTTCTGTTTCCTCAGCTCAGCAGTGCCACATTTCAATCCAGTCTCCAGCCACACAAGCTCCTATGGTGGCAAGCGCTGGAGTACAGGTTGCCACAGGTTGGCATTTTAGTAGATTTTTATACTTGAACTTTATTAATATATTACCGAAGTGGTTAGGAACATGGGAATGGTTTGCATTTCCAAGTCATTGAATCCAGTCCTTTGCCTCTTCAACAGTAATATCATCTAATTGTATCTGATTTGAAGACATTTTGTTTAATCATACTTCCTACCTTAGGAAGTTGTCCTGTCAGATCAGTGCTTGGAGGTAAAAAGCTTCTGTCTTCCCCTGATCTTTCTGCTGCTGCTTCCCCGACTTTGATTACTGTTTTGACCATGGATGGTAGAGTGTCACTGATCCTGACACAGTAGTGCACTCTTCATTTTTTTTCCCAGTTCTCTCTTGGAAATGCCTGTCTTACACATTTGACGTTTGTCTACTGTCATGTCCAAATAATGCCACTGTCTCATAGTCATCCAATGATTACATATTATACTCAGATCTTTTTCTTTCTTATGTAGTTTCAAATATAAGCTTTACTCAATTTGAATGAGTAATGATCCTTACTAGCCCTGAACTCTATAACCTTGTGTGTTTTCCTGTTGTGTTTAATCTCATATTTCCTGCTCTAGTGTTCAGTGTAATTCAGTTCTTCCTTTATGTCTTTCTGGTATCTTTTTTGTAGGCAAAGTTCTCTTAACATGTCACCAAATTTCACTGGCACATTTGTCTCTTATCCCTTTTTGTACCAAATACATTAGTGAACTTATGAAATTAGGAGTGACAGCTGTAATCTTCTGGTCTCATATACATTATTTCACCACTCCTTCTTACCTCAATTATAATAATTTCAGTTCCTCTGTCTTCTTTAATATTCTATCAATCACTCTGTTTTCCTGCTAAATTAATAATTATGTAATCTAATTAATAATTATATAATCTAATTAATAATCTTCTCTCTCTGGATTTGGCAGGCATTTGACTTCCTGCTTAATTGTTAATTATTAATTAATTGATAACTTTACATAATCTCTGATGGCATATAAATTGACTTATCAAAGATAATGCCACCTAATGAGTCCAAGTAGACTGAAATAAATATTACTCTTGATTACTGACTGTGTTCTGCTAATACAGCCCAGGATGCTCTTGCCCTGTTTGGCTGCTAGTGAACACCATGGACTCATGTTAAACTTACTGTGTACCAGAACCCTGAGGGCCATTTCCACAGATCCCTGTGGTCCTCTACTTGTCACTGTTCTGCAGTTAGAGTATGACCCATTAGTCACTGCCCTATGAGTCCCATTATTCCAAATGTACTCCAAAATCCATGTGCAGAAAAAACTAACTTTTTTGTTATTGCAGGGTTTCTGGGTGACCTTTTCTGGTTCAATTCCAAAAGTTTAGGTAAATAGATAAATGTTAATCCATCCTGTGTTCCCCAAGGCAGACAAGAAATGACCAGAATCATACAATTACATAGACCTATCATGAAGCTGTTCTGCTGAAATGAGACTTGATTCTGAATAGTTACTGGTCATCTCTTCATAATGTCTTTAATTTTTGCTACTTATCTTAAGGTGGAATGTAGAAAACTACATTACACCCTGCTTTGAAAATAGTGTATGTTTGTAGGTGAACGATGTTTCAGATAAATGGTTCCACTCTGTAGTCTTTGGCATACATTATGCCGTTCTCTTCAACTTTTGTTTGCCTTTAGGACTTCTACTTCAGAATTCATATACTTCATAAGTCTTAATTCCAATCTTTATTCCAATACATTTTGTGAAGAAAACAAGAACACTTTTGATTTCAGCAAGTATGTTTTAATTTACTGCAGTAGTGGATCCATTCTCTGTTCTAATGATTATTGAAGAGTCTACTAACAAATCCATCTGTTCTTTCTTGAGATGACTGAGTTCATAACAGCAATTCTATTTGAAATCAAGGCTCGTGTACCATATTTACCATTTTAATATTTAGTTCCACTTGTTGATGCAAGTTATGTAACTAAGAGGAGGCAGGCAATCTATATATATACTTTGCATAATTTTTTTATGAGCCCACTATGATGATCACATATTGCATGAATAAAATCTGAATTTTGATTAAACTGTAGCAATTTGAGACCTGATGCTCAACTGACTCCCATTTTGCAGCTATCCATAATACCAAAACCATAAAAGTCTTTTTGAAAATACATACATTGACTACTACTTTTCTACTTTCCAAATATTGTCAAGAGTTTTTAATTTTGATCTATGATTAATAATCCATTCAGTTTCTTGTTGGGAGTTGAAGGAAGCTCATTAGCTGTTCAGAAAGCAGTGCTCAGTATTATAGGGGATGACAACACGGTGTAACTTTCT